>NC_081264.1:5727590-6050471 GCF_030490865.1 Poecile atricapillus | reverse complement strand
AGCTCTAAGTTAGAGAAATACTTTTCTTTGCAGAAGTTATCCTCTGTACTGCATTTCAACCCCTTTTTTCCTTCATTTGGAAATGTCTGGGGCTGCTTTTCTTCTTCTGCTTATGTACACTTTTAATACCTGCTGAAAGCAGTGTCTCTAAGGAAGATTTAATTTTCCTCAGTGCAGTAGGGCACAGCTGTGCCACCTACAACCCTGGGTTGGCAAAACAAAACCAAAGCTGAAAGATTCCCACCTACTGCTCCTCTAAATCCCTGTTGATCTGTAGGGAATGGGAGAAGAGAATTGCTCCCTTCAAAGACAGGAACATTCAGATGAGGAAATTTTAAAGCTGCACATTTGTTTCAAATGGATCCTATTTAGCTTGACAGTAAAAGAGCCACAGGGCTGAATTTTATTATATATTTGTGCAACAGGCATTAAATGTTTCATGTTAGGAATATATTAAATTCCATAAGAAAAAAAAAAAGCCACATTCAGAACAGATACAGAAAAGGAGTAGCATTCCTTTGAGATTTTTGTGCACTGAAAATCTGAAGATTGAAAACATAAGTGATGAAGGCAATACAGAGGATTTCATCACATTTCCTGCTTTAGTTCTGGTGGCCTTTTTTTGGCTTTTTGTTTGGGTTTTTTGTGCATCTGAGTTTTTGCCAGTTCAGAAGAGCACCTTCAGAGGTGTCAACAATCCCATCTTTACTTCAGCTCTTGCTGTGAACTTGCTGGGCCAGGCCTTCTTGAAAAGCCAGACCCAAGCTAATGCTCTCTGAGTGGCGTTAAAATCAATTTGGAGCATCAGTCCTGAAGAACCAAATCCTCCCATCTTCCCTTTTGTAGCCTCTTTGATTTGGGTATTGTCAGGGATTTGTGCTCAGTAAGGGTGAGAATTCTGCCTGTTTGCAGAGAAAGCAGCTCTTGGCCACAAGTGAAATGATGGAAATGGGCCTGATTGAAACAAGACAGGAAAAAATTGTGCAGTGTTGTAACTCCCTGACTTGAGCTTGAATTAAAGGACTCTTTTCACTGCAGGTGACTGTAATGTTTGTGCACCCTCAGCTCTGAGAGGAAATATATTCAATAGAATGTAGGTGTGGGGCAGATTCTTGCTGTAGTGCCATCACCACATGGTGGGGTTCTCTTCTGCCTGCCACTAATTGATAAATGTTTTCAGGGTAGGATTATTTGGAGGGTTTTGCTCCATATCCTCTTGCACTGGCAAATAAATGTTCCTCAGCACTGAGTGTGTTCTGACCTGGGGAGTCACAGACAGGCAGATACACAGATTGCTAATTGCACTGCCAATAATCATCTCCATTTCATAGACAACTTACACCCTGCATTCCTCTGCTCCCATCTGGCTCTGTGCATCCCTGCTTCTGCCTTTTAGGCACACAGCATTAACTATATTGTGTGTGCCAGGGTGGAAAAACATCATCCTTGGAAGCACGTGGGGGAGGAATGGTGAATGACTGGCATTAATCATGCTGCAATTAGATTTCCTTGTTGAGATTTTGGTAAGTCTTTGGGTGACCAAGCTAACAAACTGCCAAGTGGTTCTCACCACTAAACTCTGTGCTGTATCCACTCTTCTCAACAGGAGTTTCAGCACCTTAGAGGAGTAGTCAGGGGGCAGGGATACAAATTTGTGTGCTGTATGTGGGTGGGATCTAACCTTTGTGGGCTTAGCTCTGATATCACAGCGCCTTTAGTGACAAATAGCGTGGGACTGGAGCAATAGTGGGAGGGCACTGCAGTCCCCTGGGGTGATGGACACATCTGACACACATCTGAGAGCGTGGCACAGGGCTCCAGGGGTCACTGGGGGCTCACCTGGCTGATCCCACAGCACAGCCAGCAGCACTGTTCCTGCTGAGCTGACTGCACACAGCAAACACCCAGCGTTCCCAAAGGAACTGCTGCCTTCCCCATTTCCAGCAGTCTTCAGCCTCAGCCAGGTTACACAGGACAGCACAGGAGCAGCTCAGTAAAACAGGACACCTTTGCCTGTGTGGAGCAGCTCTTTTAATCTGGTCTAAACACTCCGTGTTAGTAACAGCAAAAGAGAAGAAAATGCCTTCCAGGTCTGTAAACAAGAGTTTGCTTTGAATACCTTTCCTGAAGCAGCAGCAGTGACATGTCTGAAGGGTGATGTGACATCTTGGCACATTCTGAGTCACCCAGGATGCTTTCTGCAAGTGGGAAGCCAATGTGACTCATGTTTTAGCTCCAGAGGTTTCTCAAAGCAAAGCTGTTTTGACAGCAGCAGTGAGGCTTTTGTGTTATCCTTTGGTTTATCAGAGGAATTATATCTTAGGTTTGTTATTAAGATTTCATTTCGCTATCTGGGAAGCCTTGACAGGTTCCCTATGACTATTTGCTCATATCAATGACTCAAAATGCTACATCTGGACTGGATTGTTTTCAGAGGCCTTGTATGTGCTCTGTCAAAGATGTGGAACTAGGCCTGGACCATAACCAGGTATAGAATGGTCTAAAAATGTTCCAGTTTTTATATCTTTGTCCTGAGTACAGATTTCCCAGTATAAAGATCTCTGTGAGCTTGAAAGCTATTACAGATTTAAGGTAATGGCCTTCAAATGTCTGAATAGTGTTCTTTTGCCTGATGTCATCTCATGACCATTTTGCATTTCCTCCTGTTCCATGTACAGTAGCAAGGGCTGGCTTCCATTCGTGTTCTGGGAGCAGCAGGGTGATTTATTACCATGGTCACAGGCCTGAAAACCTTGTCCTTCATATGCAGCTCCTATGCTTCTTTATATTATGCAGTACTTGAGAATAAACATCTATTGCTTATTTGTCCTCTTAGACAGAATGAAAAGAAAATCTGAATTTCCTCCCCCCTCTATCACCAACTTCACTTTGTCTTGGCATTCAGTAGAACTTGAAGGAAAGAGCTGAGTGACCTGGCCATGCTGAAGCAGTAACAAAGCAGATGGCATCTCCTTATGTGACAGACCAGGAGCTTCTGAAGCTGTGCATCTGCTTTCAAGAATCAAGTTTAAAATGAATTGACAGTCCTGTCAGATGGGCAGCACAGAGCTGCTCCAGCAGGTGATAAAGCTGCTACAAGGCAGAAGGCTGCTCTGAATTTCCCAGTCTGGAGTTTGTGTGCACTCAGATGAATCTGAATGTGAACAGAAAGATGCAGAGTGGTAGTGCCTGGTCAGGCCATTGTCTGAGACATGCCCTGGAATTAAAATCAGAAATTTGTCTAACTCTTGCAGAAGTACCTGGAATGTGCCTTCTCTGGCACTGAATGACCATTTTTACTTCTTCAGGTACAATGATAATGTTTTGTCAGCAGAACTCAGCTTGATACTGGATCCTTGTCCATCTCTTACTAAGGGATTTCTGCATTCCTTACAAATCAAATCACTGGGACTGTCACAATTTCATAGACTGTGTTATTAATTAGACTTAGTAGCATGTCCTGCTTTAGGAACAAGAATGCAGCTCTGCAGTTCTCTGTGCCCTCTATACCCAGCAAAGTCTGTCCTGCTGCACAGCTGTGCCAGGGCTGCTGCTTGCTAATCAGAAAACCTGAGGAGTGTAAAAATAATCACCAATTTCTGCTGTCTGTAAGGATGGATTTGCTTCATTTGGTGCAATGTCTCACACTTCCATTGCTTGCTCAGGCGGTTGCACAAGGTCCACCCTTTGTTCCCCCTGCTCTGGGATGGAAAATGCTTGATCAGGACTTTTTATTTCTGCTAAAGGCCTACATGGTTTTATCCAAAATCCATCTGTGCATTAGAATATGAGACACAGGAGCCTGTATGCTTATTGGGACTATTTTCAGTATTCTTATACTCACTCTAGGATCATTATCCTGAGTTTTGTTTTTATTTTTGTCTACATAATTCTGTGCAAATCAGTAGAGTACAAGCTAGATGCAATCCTGAAATACAACTTGAAATAATTAGTGGAGAAAGACTTCAAAATTCAGGAACATGTTGTTTAATTTACTGGAGGAATTTGTTAGGAAAGCCTAATTGTTTGCTCTGTAGCATCACCATCTTTATCTTTTATTGCATAAATATTTAACAGAGTCCCCTTTGTAAAGAAAATGCAAGAGAAAAATATTATTGTACAACATAAAGAGCTAATAATTTGTTTGCCACAGAATTGTTAATACTTTATTTATACACCACTTTAATGCATTTTGTAAACCTCTCAAAAAAAAATAAATTAAAATGCTGTGAGTTCAGGCATTACTTCCACTGCTGTCTAGCATCAAAGTCCTGGCTCAGCAGGAAGAAAACCAAATTTGAACAGAAAACCATAGTATGTATATTCTTCCTCTACTACAAGTGCCTGTTACACGTGAAATGCTGTGAGGAGCAAGCAAAGCACATGCAAATTGCAGAAGGAACCGTGCAAAATAGATTTTCCAAATGAAATATGACATGCCATGATAACTTCTTAAGCACTGGAAAAAAAGACTGCAGCAAGACACAGGAGAGCAGGATTTGCCAAAGCTTGGCATTGCAGTGACACCCAGTGTAGCCCAGGAGAGATGAACCGTGCCAAGCTCAGCTCAGGTGGGGGATCAGGAGTTTCTTCCCTCCAGAGCTCCCCACTGCTGCTCAGCTCTCTGAGTCCACTGCACTGCTCTCGGTTCTGGGTAGAAACTGGCAGGAAATTCAGATTCTCACATTCTCTAAACAAAATTCAGCAGATTAGAAGTTTTCCAGATGTTGGATTCCACCTCCCATCATGGCACCAAGGGGATAAAGGTTTGCTTTATTTGTTACAAACAAGTTCAACATATTCCTATCTTAACTATAGGCTTAATTAGAAGGAAAGATCAATATTTAGGATAATAAAAGCACACAGATAATTAAAATAGTAAAACTCCAAAGATAATGAAAACAATTAAACTGGGTGACATAAGGATTTGGAATAATCTCTAGTAGATCTGGGATTTTGATTATAGTGAAATTATCTCTGACCTCAGAGTTGAATAGAAGCAAAAATAACATTTTAAACTAAAAATGGCAGACCTGAGCATTTCCCTTCTTATTCTTCTGGACTGTAAAAGTCTGTTTATCTGAAAAACTATTTAATTTTCTTCAGGATCAGTAGTGATCATCTGCTTTCCCTTTTTGTAATGCAGGCAACAGTGTCACCTACGATCCCACTTTGAAGAGCTGTCATTTTTCATGAGAGAACCACCTGCTAACACAAGTTAAATTTCAAAAGGCAGCAGAGATCTTTTGAGCTATGAGAACATTCAAATGTCTTTTTGTTAGCCAAAATTTTCTTCTGTTTAATAGAATAGAGGAGTTGGGCTCATCTGCCACCTCCCTTGCCTGCTGTTTGTGGGGTGTTGTGATGATGAGCTCTGGGCACTGCCCTGTCTGTGCTTCTTGAGCCCCTTTCCCGTGGGACCAGAGCCCCACTGGTGCAAATCTCTGACCCCATTTAGTGCTGTGGAGCATCTCAGTGTGGTGTGCTTTCCTTCAGAAGGGCTTGCTGGCCCACTTGAGCTGAATTCCTCCCCATCATTTCAGCCTTCTGGCACATCCAGTTCTGTGAATGTTTCCTCTGGCTTGTGATCATCCTCTCACAATGTTATGTAATTCTACCTTCAGCATAATACTTGTTTGGGTTTTTTTTAGCTGATTGAGTTTTGGTTTCTAATGGTTTTTTTATTTTGTTTAGTTGGGTTTTTTGTATTATTTTTGTTGGTTGGTTGATTTGGGTTTTCGTTTGGTTTTGGAGGTCTTTTTGTTTTGGTTTTTTGCATTTTTTTTTTTTCAACCACCTTGGTGAAAAATAACCCCAGTGTGGGCATGCTGAGAGATGTGCTGGTAGAAAAGAAGCTATTATCATTCACATGCCAAAGAGGAAAAGCAAAATACTGATTCTCTGCAACAGCTTTCTCAGCCAGGGCTCCTGCTGGGTTTACATTGTTTTTTGTCGTTGTTTCTTCCCTGCTTTCATTAAAGCTGCTACCATCTCTTATTTCTGAGAAAATAAACTTGGATATTTTAGATTAAGCAATGGCAACCCATCCCTGGAACTCTGAGCAGCCACTGCTGCAGGGGGCTGTGAATTGGGCCCTACAAAAATAAGAGGGTGAGATCTCAGCTGGAGCCATGGAGCTGTCACCTTCATTCTGAAGTTGAGGAAGAGGAAAACTCTACAGACAGCAAAGTAAGTCAGGGAAAGCTTCTAGTGCAGTCCCAGGGAAAAGAAAAGCAGAGGACACTCAATAGCACAGCTGTAAGAAAAGTAAAATTATGCCCAAATCCTACTTGGGGATGAAATGTTAACCAGGGGAAGCAGAAGCAAAACGTAGGATTGTGGGACTTAGTGAGAGCTCTTGGTCTGTGCGCAGGAGCAAAATATCTGTGCCTGCTGGTCTTACAACATCTTAAAAAAAGATGTTATTTGATGGTTTTTTTCCTCTCTTTTGGTTAAAAGAAAGCTTCCCCGACAGAAAGAAGCGCTGCTTTTCACCGAGAATTACTGGAGGATTTGTGACTGTGGAACAATGGATCGATAGCTGTTTGCGAAAAGCTCCAGTTAAAGTGGGACAAGAGGAGATTAGCCCGATGATCTGCTGGTTGTCCATGGCTATAGATTTCTTGTTGTTATCTGGAGAGGTTTATCTTCCCCTCCCTGTTCGGAACTGAGAAGTGATCTGGGACTGTGTGGCTTGCAGAAATTACAAATAAAAGCTGCAGGTGCCACAGGTGCAATGGCAAAGAAGGACTTAGCAGAGGGAGCAGTGTGGGCACCTCGGAGCCTCTTTGTGCCCTGGACAAACCCCCCATCCTTCAACCTCCCTTTGCACTGAATAAAGCCTGAGCAGGCAGAGGTTATGGGCTCAGAGTGAGGTTAATCACACTTTGGTTTTATAATTGCTGAGATTGCAGAGATGCCACAGAAACAATGAAGAAGGCTCAGTCTTAAAAGGGTGCATTTTATTTCTTTGTGGCTGAGCCCTTGTGCCCAAAACAGAGCTGGGTTTTCTCTCAGGTGGTTTTGCCCAGATGCTGAATACCAGCTCTAGGGGGTTTGACAAATTGACACTTGCTACAAATTGCTCAAAGATCCACTAAAATCAGGAAGGCTCTGGCTGAAGGCAGAGGTTTAACCTTGTGGCTCAGACTGTGGGAGATAAGGCAGGATGTGATTTCCTCTGAGATTCAGAAACGTTCAGGTTGCAGTGAGCCACACAGTGTTTTTAATCTGAGTTTTCAATGCCATACAGTTAGGTCATTCATATACCAACTGGATTTGTTCCAGTGTTTGTTTGTATTTCAGTAGGGAACAGCAGGACTTAATGTGGGTTTTTTTCAGTGACATGGATGTATTAACCAGAAGTGTCCAATTATCTTTATTGATTAACCTTATCTTATAAAGAAGTAGTCACTCAGTAGAGCAGTCCATATCCTGTACACTGCAGAAGGAGAAAATGATTAATTTACTCGCTGGATTGTACTGCTCTGTATGCTGCAAGAGTAAATGATGGATAAAGGACAGCCTGCTCTGTCTTGGGTCAGAACAGTAGGTCAGATCCATTATTTACCTTTTGAATATAGAGTAAGACTTTCTTCTTTTTGCAAATCATGATCCCAATTCACTTGTGTACAGGGAGAGGCAGAAGTGGGACACACACCTGTGATCTGTGTATTTATAGAGCTGCAGTTCCAGCAGGTCTGAAGGAGATGTGGAGGGAAGTAGGACCTGGGATTTCTGACATGAATTAGCAAAGCTTTCTGTTAAAAGTCCATAGAGCTTTACTGTTCATTTCTTTCAAATCATACTTTTCAAACTGTCTTTAAAATGTGATGCCAACAAAAAAATAACCACAGCCAGAGTTCACATTTACTTACTTTTTATGTCAGCCAGTAATACCTTGTTTTCTTCCTTGAAATCCACTAATTTTTAGTCTGATATTATGATTGGAGCTCTTGCTTTGATCTGTGTTTGTAAGACTTTAGTGCAGTAGGATCCTGATGTGTTGTGAAGGACCCTAAATGGAGTTTAATGACACAATCTGACCTTTAACCAGGTTTATGTATGGTTTGTGTCTGGATGGTGCGTGGGTACATACAGTTTCTATTCCCATCTGGAGATGCCTTACAAACATCAGACAGGAATGCTCATCCTGCACTGTAATTATTAGTATATTGCTGTATTTAGTGTATTATTAGTATATTGCTATATTTATTACAATGAAAACAAAGTTATATAAGCAGTAACCCAAAAACTCCCAGAAACAAAAAGGTTAACCCAAGAATTTTCTATCAGTGCATTGTGGGTCAAGAGACTCGAAGGTTTCACAGCATTCCTTGCTGTGTTTTTCAGCCTCCCCTTTTGTTTATCTTCCTATCCAGTGTGTCTCAGGTTGAATTTCATTCTCTGCACAGCTGAGATTCTCTTCCAGGCATTCCCTATTCTCAGGTTTCATTCTGCCTTTTGTGATCCTGTTTTTGTCCTAGAGGCAGTCTTACTCCTGTTGATGTCTTGAATGGAGTTATCTTCTTATTTTGTTATTTTTCCTCCTTTACCCATGAGGGAGAGCTTCCTCTTCTGCAGCCCATCAAACGAGGTCCCTCCACTGTGATAATCAGATTTTCTCCTGCTGCCATCTCTCTCCCATTCCTGAATCACTGCTCCCTTCCACTTCAGCAGGAGGCACTGTAAACACTGTGCTAAAACACTTTACTAAAACACTGTGACTAAAAGTGCTGCATTCCCCTTAATGCTAAACCATCTTCCCACTCTCTCCTGTGGCAGAATTCACTCTGCTTCCAAAGGAAGTCTGGTGTTCCTTGCTGCCCAGGAAAATGGGCTCCCCTTGATCTTTGGGGCTCTGAGTGTTCCCATAGCATCCCAAATCATCCTGAGGGATACTCAATACATTCATGCCTGTCTTTCTGAAGAGGTTGGATGAAATCATCTTCTGATGAGTCAGATGCTCCTTGCTATTGGTAATACAAATGTAACTGAGTCCATTTTGCCTTTGAGTAGTTTCACTTTTATAATATCCCACTTAATATGCTGATATTTTGACCTATGCCATACTTACTAAAAAAAAAAAATATATCAAAAAACAACCTAGCAATTTTATGTGAGTTTTTAGGGGTTTTGAGGATACTGCTCAATAGTGATTTTCCATATTCTGGGAGCTGATGACTTTAGACATGATCAGAGAGTTTCCTGTCCTTGGAGCAAACTTGATGCCTGCTTAGCAACTTTGTTGTCCAGAGTACCTAGTTTTGTCTCTAAAGGACATGAACTCAGTGCTCAAAAATAAACCTCCTCCTCAATGTAGCCCTTTTATGATTTCTAGCAGAGTCCTATTCGTGTATTTTTAATTTAATTTTTACATGATGTTTATTTCAATTACACAAGTATAAGATCATGAGATTGAATTATAAAGTAATAAACAGGCATTTGAATTTATCACAGATTCTGTATCCTGCACAGAACTCTTTTTCTGTCAGTCAGATCTTGTTTGCCCTGCTGACACAAGCAGTAGCACTCTTGTGACCAAAGAAGAGTAGGAATTTTCCTTCTATGGGGAGAAAAGTAACCTGAGCGCTGCTGATAGAATATTCTGGTCATTTGAAGTCTTCTGGTTATGGAAGGCAGCTGGGGTTTGTTCTTCATGCATTAAAAGGGAGAAGTTTTTTAGGTTTCATCTTCTGTTTTCCAAATTTAACCCACAACATTTATTTTAGATGATTGTATCACATAATATAAAGTAAACTTGTGCTAGATTAAAAGCCATTTTATGGAGTTTACACTTTGCTGGTTTTACAGAGTAGCATAAAACATAAAGGTATCTTGGGATTTTTTGTTCCTCCACAAGAAATTGAGGATGTTTTGCTAGCTGCTTGAAAATGGAATACCAGAATGTGTGTTAGTAGAAAATAACCATTTTGATGATGTTAATGCTACTCTGTGGGGCGAATTCTGCCTCATGAGGGCAACCTTAAATTTTTCTACTATTGAAATAATTATGTTCAATTACAATTTGTAATACAGGGTTTAATTTAATCTCTGGATAAAATGTGTGCTTTGTCTTCATCTTCACTATCCAGCTGTTAAATGGAACAGAAGGGAAGCATTTATCACTGAGAAAATTTGGTTTTTAGAAGTTTGTGTTATAGCTTTGCTTCCATCAAGCTCTCTAAATCAAGGGCATTCATTAGTAGGCCTTGTCAGGAGTGTGACTGGATAATCAACACACACACACAAGTTTACTGCTTTTCTTTCCACATTTTTCCAAAGGCACTCAGGATGGGGAGGTGCCTCGTGGAGGTTTCCCACTTCATCCTCAGGCTTGGGCTGATCTGTGTCCATGCAGCAGCTGGAGCAGCTGGTCCTGTTTCCTCAGGCTGTTTGCTTTAGGAAATGTGCAGTGGGGAAATGTCAGGCTGAAAATTATATTGTGGAGAGGTATGGTTAGAAAAACACTTAACTGATCTTTGGGGGAAATGTGAGACCTGGAGTGGTGTGAGTTGTGTTTCAGGGCAGCCCATGAGTAACATTTACAAAGCAAGAATCTCTAAATTGTCTCTAAAATAAATAAATGTGGTTCCAGAGCAATAAGGGCATGTTTGGGAAAAGGCAGTACCTTGTAGTGTCTTTATTTTGTCCCTAATAAGGAGTAAGACTTGAGTCTGGGGTTAGACTGGGACACAGGAAGCAGCCTGAGTTCCTCCCTTGGCCAGATATGACCCGCGCTCCTTTGTGAATTTTGCTGTTGAGCTTGATAAACTTCTGCAGTTTTTCTATTACACAGGACAAAGCATCACTATTGATTTTTACAGCCTGATGAATTTTATTTCTGTTCTCTTGCAAAATCAGCACAAAAGGGAAAAATCACAAATCATTGCACATAACTATGGAAAATTTTCCGGCTTAATGAAAACTTTGTACTTGCGTCTGAAATTTTTAAAAGCGCGTGTGTCAGACCATCCTATTGCTACTATTCTTTTCTCTGGCAACATCATTGTTGAAAACAAACTGGTTGCTAGTTTGACCATTTGTTGTGTGGAAAATCAAACTGTCATGAGCTATTGCTCGTGCTTTTCATCTGATGAGGGAAACATGAGCACGCAGCTCCGGCCGAGTGGGCTGAAGGAGAAGTTATTGAACACAACCACTCTGCTTTTCTTCGTCCAGTGAACCTGCAGACATCAACCCTCGATGAATTCTCCTCATGAAATCAAGTCAGCAGGAGCTTTGTTTGTCAGAAATCTCAAAACCATCTCAATTAGGAGAGGCTCTTGCTAACAATTGCACGGAGCAGCAGACATTGTGTTGCCTGGGAAGGCTGACTTTAGCATTTCACTGGGTAAGGGGAAACCTTTTCTCTGCTTCATACTGGGATGACATATAAATATATCAGGTATTCAAGAGCAATATAACCACAGGAAGAAGAATTCTCTCCTTTCTCCTAAACTACAGACCCATTTTTGATGTGGATTTAAAGACAAGAGGAAAAACCTTTCCAAGCCACAAATTAATGGTTCAAATATTTCTAAATGAAATTGGAACAGCGGCTGTGGTGTTTTATTATCTTTTGCCATACAGGGCTGTCTTTGAAAGGGGAAAAAAGCTTAGTAAAAAGTAATTTCAGAGCCCTGACTGCTTTTTGATTACAATTCGGGATTACTGTTTTAATCACTGCTTATCAAGTAATACCACAAACCTCAGAGCATGACCATCTTTCTCAGGGGAAGAAAGATTTAAAAGCCAATTTCCAGCAATCCCTCCTCTTTCTTCCAAACTCCTCTAACAAATATGGAGGGATAATAATCTGTGATATTACAAGAGACCCTAAGCAATGCATGAAACTCGCTGTGTTCTCAGATTCCTTCTGAGTTGTCCTTATTGTTGTACAAGTGGAAATACTGGTGTAAGGCTGAGCCAGCTCTTGTTCCGAGGCAGGAACTGGAGTGCAGGATTTCACACACTCACCCTTTCCCAGGCACATGACAAGTTTGACACACACAAATGTGTCCAGCTGGAGCACGAGCGTGTTTTCAGGGGAGGTCTGCAACGTCTGCCTCGTATTTGTGTGCGAAGCACGGCTGCAAAATGACTTCATGAACCACCAAAGCTCGTGCAAAGGTGTGAGTGAGCAGCCACAAGAGATACTGGAGCTAAAAGATGGATTTTAACTCGAAGTTACAGACATTGCATGGTTCTTCCATGGCTGGAGATGGCAGGGATAGCCCTGCATCTGATGCAGAGTGAAAGAAGAGGTGGTCCTTTTTTTTTTACAGTGCATTGGGATGTTTGCAACGGGAAAGACCCCTCTCTGAAATTTAAGGAGGTGCTCAGTGAGGACCTAAAGTGGCCAAGATCAACTCTGGAGCTGTTTTCTTGTGTTTTCCCTGTGACTCTGTCTCACACTGCAGCACCATGAGCCTCTCTGCAGGTCCCCTGGTATATCTTAGTTCATCCAGATAAATATTGCTGCTCTTTCTAAAAGAGAAGACAAAAGCCTCCCTCCTCACTCCAAAAAGCTTGCATCTAATTAAGGCAATCAGATTCATCCTGACCACAATTAACTTTTCTGTGAGTTATTCAGATGCTGCTCAGTAATGCTAGGGATGGAAGAGGACCAGTGGATCTTTGCATTTCCTCTCTGTAGAAAGCAGGTTGTGACCTGATGGGAGATGATGCATTTTTTATCTGTGTTGCTGTGAGTCATCTTTGCCACAAGGCTTGGAATGTGCTGCTACCTGCTAAGGGGCCTCCAGAGCTGGTTCCATGCAAGGGATAATTTACATGAGGTACATGAGGAGTAGACAGTGTTTGGAGAGTGTGCGCTATGGCTGGGGAAGGCTTCATGCACTCTCAGGTTTGTGTTCCTGTGGAAAGAACACTTATAAACAAATCACTGCTTTTGTTTGTGTTTGGTTTTTTGTGTGTTATATACACAAAGGGAGTTTTGAGTGAGTCACTGAGTAGTGCTAATGAACTGATAAATGGCTGGAAGGGATAAATTGGTGTACATTCATCTTCCTGGAGTAGGAGAGCTCCCTCTACCACTGTGCACATCCAGATTTTACCTACAAGGGACCAGCAGTGTTCCATGGGTCAGAGTAGAAACAATTACAAAATCTCCACAAAATATTCTTTCAAAAGGAAGTGAACTCCTTTACCTGTGGCTCATCAGTCCCAGTAAAACTGGCAGGGAATTGCAGTCTGGAAGTCCTGAGCTTGTCTGTGTGGTAGCCCACTGAGATGTCTGGTACAGGAGCCCAGCATTCTATCCCTGCTTATTTCTGCTTATAAAATTAACATCATCTTCATCTGCTCTTGCTGCCAACCTAAATCAATGTGCCAGCCAGCTCTGAAAATATAAAAAACAAAACCCTTCACCCTGGTAAGAAAATACATCAATGCCAGCAGCTCCTACACATGAATGAGCCTCAGTAAGCAAACCACTGTGCATGGGTGGCAGAGGAGGAGAAAAACAAGGAATTGATAAAGAAATATATTTCACTTTCAGGCTTCTAAGACATTGGCTTACAAACAACAAAGAAAGCAAGTAAACCCAGTCATTTTTTAAAATCATGAAAAATACACTGACAGGGGCCTGTGAGATTAAGTAGTTTAAGGTGAGGGGATGTTGCCTGCAGAGGCAGACAGAAGGCTTAGGCCTGGGAATTATTTCCAGTTATTGTTCTGGGGTTCTAGTCATATTCCTCAAATGTGGATTGACCTTAATCTCTCTAAAAGCACAATTCCTGAACCTCTTGTAGTGCTCAGCTAAGTTTTTGGATAGGTGTGTTAAACTCCTTTGTTTTTAAGATAGCCACAGGGAACGGTCTCTCAAATGTTTGGTCATTTAAAATGCCAGATCAAAACTGCCTTGAAATTCAAATGGTTTGCTGGTAATTGTGAGTCAGGGCAGAGGATTTCCCTGTGGAGAGACAGCAGAGTCAACGTGCTCACAAGTGAACACAGTCAAGAGACTGTCTTGATACTGACCTGGAGCCTCCCAAAAAAGAAGCAGGGCTTCAGGAGAGAGATGATTCAGGGGAGATTACCTCAAAATGCTGGGGCAAAAGACATTTTTTAGCATGTACTTTGTGGGGGCAGAACACATTCATTGTGTCAGATAGAAAGTGGAGGCAAAAGGTTTAGATTGTTGACACCAGCTCTGCCAGAAACAACCTTAAAATGATGGCTCAGTTTTTCTGTAGAGTATGTTGTGTTCAACATGAACACAGTATTTTATGAAACAGGAGCGCTGGCTTGACTTGAAAGTGGGTTGTTAACAAGTCTAGGCTTTCCTCAGAAAGGTGTAAAACAATATCCTGATACCTTTAGTAACATCAGTTGTGTGAGTGTGGATGTGCTGTACCACAGGCCCTGCTGTGCAGGCCCACGAGGAGCTGGATCTTGGTGCGTGTGTCACTCTGCAAATCCTGCTGCACACAGTTCCCTACAGCAGCTGAGTGCTTTCCTACTCCCCCACACTGTCCCACAGATATTCCTGATTTCCTGCAGTGCAGGTGATGTACTGAGGCAGAAAGGGCCAAATATACAAATTCCTTCACTCATCCTGAGATGCCAGTCTCTTTGCTGGTGGATTTTTAAGTGCTGCACTCCCAGTTGCAAGTGCTCACCTGCATCTTCAGAGGTCTGAATGCTGCTTTGGACCTTCTCCTGAGAGATCTCTCCAGATCACAGCATTAGTTCATTGCCTGTGGGAGTCTCAAACATGACTGGAAATTCCAGCCTCATCAGAGGCACCAGGGGATAAGGCAGTGGCAGGTGGATGTGGCAAGGGAGGGAGGAAAGGTGCATCAGGGGACTCGTGGACATTTTCCTCCAATTTCTTGGTGAAGAATGGTGTCCATGAGAAGTTTTGAGGGCTTCCTCATCCTGTATGGGCAGAGGCTTTCTGGGCTTCCCTCCATTGTGCTCTTGCAGCATGAGAACATTAGGACAAGGGAGGGTTCCCTTGTCTGTCTGGTGTATTGCTCACCAGGACCATGTTTGATTTATTTTGCTGTGCAGGCTTTTTTCCCCGTGCATCCATAGAAAACATGGAATAAATGACATAGACTGACTGAAATTGTATCTCCCAAGCCTCCTCTGAAAACTTAATTAAACCCACAGGGTCTTGTTTGGGGGTAGAAAAACAGCAGGATGTGGTACTGAAGAGCAGTAAATAAATTGTTGATGTTCCTTGCTACTTCACTGTGCTGCTAGGGATGTGAAAAAAAGTAAAAATCTATTATTTCTGCCTGACTATTTTATCATTAGCAGCTTCTTTTTGTTTTATCCATGACTTCCTGTAGAAGAAAACTGCACTGGGGAAAAGAGAGTTTTTAAAGGTTGGACTTAGGCTCAGAGCTTCTCTGCTGAGCCTGAAATTTGTTGGTGCTATTTTTCATCCAACTGATCTCATCTCACAGGCTGAACTGGAGATTTTGGATGTGGTTTGGAAGGCTAATGTGACTTTATGAGACACTGTGGCTAGGGTGGGGACAGAATCCAGTGACCTCTGTAGTACAGCTTAGCATGCACAGCCCATTAACCATCCTTAATCCTTATCCCTGTGTTTGGTAACCTACCTGTTCCAGGAAATTGTGGTTTGTATTTTTTATATTTTCAGGGATCTATTGAAGTAAGACCCCGGGTGAACAACTGAGGTATAGTGACCCAGTCAAGGTCACACAGAAATCTGTGTTGGAGCAGGGATCTGAAGTGCTTTTTCCATTGGATTGGTAATAATGGATGGGGCTGAAGGAGAAGTATGTGCCCCTGCCAGATGCAGCAGCAAGCAGAATACAGGAGCAGTGTATGTGTAATGAGCAAGAGAGGTGCTTGAGATCCTGACAGCCACAGGAAAGACTGAAAATTTTATCCTGGGCCAGCCCTTCCTGCTTCTTCAGTGGAGGCAAAGTTTGGAAATGACTGGTACCTGCAGCTGGCAGTGGTGTTTGCAGTCTTCACCTCACTGTGAGTGATGTATCATCCTAATAAACCTAATAAATAAATAAACCTAATAAATCCTAAAGTGGAAAAGAGGAAATGCCAATTCCATGTAGGCCATGGGCAGGCAGGGCTGGCTGAAGTCCCTTGTGGGGGAACCAAGGAGCTTCAGCAGGACATGGGTTGGCACAGGAGGAGACAGGACTCCCAAGCACTTCACCTCTGGGCACAAAGCCCACTCTGCCTGATCATCTTTAATCATGCAAAAGGGGAAAGGGCCCCAACTCTGCTGCTGTGTAGGAGCAGCCAGCCAGATTTAGCAGAGAGAAAACTCTTTCCTGCAGGCCCTTGTTGATGCAGTGGCTCAATCCTGCCTTCATATAGGTAGACATTAATGGAAAGATGCTGTGAATTGGCCTTTTTGGATACTGGTTATAAAACAGGATGGTTAGATTCAGTCTAAATAATTGCTGTGTTTTCTTCTTCTGTTTAATGAAATTGGAGAAGAGGAAACTTCACAACTTCTGTTTTACGTGTAAAAATTTCTCTCCACATTTCTCTTCAGGGCCTTTCCTTTCAATGGTGTAAGTGCAAGTGGAGGGCATGCAGTTCTTGCTGTTGTTACAGGGAAATGAATAATGGTTTTTGGGCAAAGACCAGACTCAGTTTCCAGAAGGCTGCTCTTCCCTGCCCATTCATCTATGTGATATAAAACAAACCCAAAATATACAGCAGGGAAAAAGGACTGTTTAGTATTCAGAACTTCAAATACATTTAACAGCATTGCCTTCACCTAGGAACTAAATTATTTCTTCAAGAACTGTACAGAGAACACTTGGCTTTCAATTTACAGCATGGTCTGTTGGAACACACTGCAGTGTCAAGTGTGCTGTGGCAGGATTGCTGAACTTGTACCAGTAAAGATTCTGAACAGCATCTTGCAACTCTGCCATGTCAGAGGGTGTGCTGGAGATTCAGATCTCCAGACTTTCTGATGATTTTCCAGAATTGTTACTGTTTCTGGAGGATGAATGTTCTGAGTGAGATGAAGAGCTCAGAGCCCTGTGGTTTAAGCAGCAGATGTTCTCCAGGCTTTGTGCCTGAGCTTTATTGGCAAAACTACTTAATGCATGTCTTGGTTCCTGCTTTTTAACTGGGATAACCCACTCCTCTCTTAGACCTTTTCTTCAGCCCAAATAGGGTGGACATTCTCAGTTCCACAAACAGGAATGACAAGGCTTTAGTGTGTTTGAGTGAGGCTAAGACTCACAAGGGCTGATCTGTAATAGCCACAACTACACTGTATACAAATATAGGGACAAAACTTTGTGTTTCACCAGGATTGAAAAAGTTGTGGAGGGTCCTCTGAAGTTTCCTGCCTTCCCTTGGAAAGAATAGAATATTTTATTATCTAATTTCTAATTTCATCTATTGAATCCTTGGCCTTCTGCTGGTGTTGTTAATGTTCATAGTTCACGAACAAAATAGAGTTTGGGAAATGAGAAGGATTTTGCAGATCTTCATGAGAATGTGTGCTGCTGCTTTTATGCTGGAGAACCGACCTGGATAATGCTGAGTTCTGTTTCCTTAATGCCACTGGCTTCACTCATTCCTGGACATATGAGGTAGTTATTCATTCCAGTTTATTAGAGAAAAAAACATATCTGAAGGCTAATTTCATTAAGACCTTTAGAAGCAGCAAATAGCTCTAGTAAGTTAGTCTCTTAAAAGGAAAAAAAAATAAAAATAAAAGGGAATAATGCCAAATCTAATTAAATGTAGGGGGGACTTTGTTATGGGATTTTTGGTTGGTTAGTTTGCTTTCTTTATTTGGCCTCTCCTTAGAATCTGAGGCCATTTTGTTAATGGCACAATGTCTGGCATGTGCCCGTGCTGCCTCTCCTGTGATGGAGGAAGATGTGCAGCATGAGCATGTGGGAAGAGACCATGCATGATCCACTGGGGACACAGAGGTTTCCACAGCAATTTTGTAGAAATCCATAACAAATGCATTGTTAGGTTGGTTTATTCCTTCTCTTTCCTGCTGTGTAAAGTATTTGATATTCAAATTAAAATGGTGCTTGTTTAGGACAATTCAGTTATAGAATAAGCCTGGTAATTGGTGCCCGTGGGACTGTTTACACTCTGCTTGGTGTAATCTACTTATGGAAAATTAATGAAAGGCAATTTCCTCCTCCGTTGTAGCTGTTTTAATATGTACACTATGTCGTTTCCTCTTCCAGCTGAAGCTTCAGATGGTTATTTGGGGACAAAAGCTCAGACAAAGCAAGGTGCTCCCTGGAGAGCCCCTTGGGCTCGCGGGCGGTTTTGGCGACGCGGAGGTTGCACGAGAGCCCGAGAGCAGCGACTCAGCACGCTCTGAACTCCAAACTGTTCCTGTCCCCTGGAGCAGTTTGCTATCTATTCATAACTTTTATTCATAACAACTTAAGAGACTTCCCAATGGCAGCTGAGCTGAGGTTTGTCCTGAGCTGTCTGGCTGTCCCCTCTGAAGCACAGCACAAATCCTCACCCGAATCTGCAGACCCAGAGCTTGCTCCTGCCCCAGCTCTGGGGAGCTGCTCTGGGGAGAGGACACAGGCTTTTCTTGGGAAACACATGGTCTGAGTCTGAATCTCAATTGATCCAACTGTAGTTTACTTTTCAGCTTCCTCAAAGCAGCTGCATAAGCCCTCATTGCAATATTGAGGAGAAAGTGGAGGGGAAGAGAAAGGAATTATTGCACACTACAATCTACATTCTGTGATATATTCAGTGTGCAGCAGGAGTGTGTTGGGATGTCAGTACCACTTCTTATATACCTGTAGAGACATTACTTTCCCTGCTGGTTGGTGAAGGGAGGAAACCTCTCAAAGGCCTGAATGAAGCCTGAGCTAAGGCACTGCTGTCACTGTGCCCTGATTTCCTGTTTCCCATTTTGTCATACGAGGGGAGGAAAGCCAGCATTGCTTCTTTAGTCAGGAATATTTTCTATCTGCTTCATAGAGAAATGATTCTAAATGCAGGAGTGGGTGTGAGAAATGAAGGATTTCAGTAAGTAACTGTTCAATGTTGCAAACTAAAAGCAGTTTTGGGCTGTGGGATACCTGAGTCAATATAGCTGAAGCAAAGAGCTCCGGTTCCAGAGCAAATAGCAGCAGCAGAATTGGGAATACTGAGAGTAGAAGTAGCATTGTTTTGTTATTCATGGTGGCTACGGAAAAATTTGCTGAGGAAATACCAAATGCAGAAAGCTGGAATTCAAAGAGGAGAATGAAATCAAGATGATCCTGGAGAAATTACTGATCTGCTTTGCCTGAAAGGGATGTGAAATCATTGCCTCTTACATCAGCAATAAAGCATCAGGGGTAGCATAGGAAATATGCTCAGTTTGACCTAGACTTTTTACCTAGATACCAGCTCTTCACTGTCTCACCCCAAATTCCCTTCTCTCCTTCAGGCAGTGGACAGACTATATTTTCTTTATCACTTCTAAGTAATGCCTTTTTTCTTTCTGTGTTCAGTCAGGTTTCCTATCTAGACTGTCATGCCTTCAAATCAAAAATATTGTAGCCTTCTCTCAGTCCTTAAAATTGGCATAATTCTTCCTGACCCAGACACAATTACAAATGCTGAAATCGTCTTTCTGATTCTCACTTTGCCTGTTTCCCTGGGAGCTCCTTCAAGTTGGGCTCCTCCTTTCACATTCTCCTGCTAAGAGATCATTTGGGTAAGATTAGGCTGACCAAAAGAGCTAAATGGGGAGGGGAGAACTTTTTGTCCCCTTTTGTCATCTCCCAGATGAACTTGCAGCTGAAAAGTAGCCGGGGACACACTCTCCCAATTATTGATGTGGAAAATGTGGAAAAACTCACTATTGTACATGCATCTTTGTGTGGTCTGCTAATGTGAAACACTTGTTTGGGGAATGTTCTGTTTGCCAGAGAGGGTCCTGGTCAGAGCTGCTGTGCTTTTTGCAAGCCCAGAGCCCAGAGTACAGGTAGCAAATGCTTTGCTGAGCTGTCTTTTCCCCAGTCCAGCACCATTCCATGCCTGTTCTACAGCCTGTGCAGCAAACCTCACCTGCACAGTGCTGTGTCTCGACATTTAAAAGCTTGATGTATTGCACACAAGGTCCAACTCATAACGGGCTGCGTTCCACAGCTCATTTGGTGTCGTTCTGAGAAGCATCACTCAGCTGCTGGCAGTGTGGTCCCTGAAAACAATGCTTCATTTTGCATCTCGGTCCTTTCGAGGATGGGGAAGATTTACTGCCTGCAAATAATGAGGATAGGTGAAGTTGTATCCTGGGGAATGGGATGGAGGCAATGAGCTTGAGAAATGAGCAGCTCTGGGGTCACCAGGGTGTTGCCACTGGCATTATCACATTGGGATGAGTCCATGATGCACCTTCCAAACACTGGGACATCTGCAAGATGCCCTTGGAGATGGGCTGAAGGGGAGACGAAGAAACTTGTAAAGGTTTTTGTTCAGTTCATCAATACTTGAAGGGAATTGAAAGGAAAAGACATTTCCAGAAAAATTACTTCTCCTCACCAGTCAGTTGAATGTCATTGAAAGATTCTGTCTGTTATCTCCAGGTGATTGGCACCTCCTGCTCTGGATTGAAGGAAACTCTCTGCTCATATTAACATAACTTTTATCCTTTTGTCACTTTTGAAGTCCCAGCGGACTTTAATTTTTTGCTTTAGGCACGGTGAACTTTATTATAATTTCATTTGAAGAAAATAATGAAAGGGACTTGCTTGAGAAGTGTCATGTTTCCTCAGGACTCCTGGGTTCAATGACCAAGACCTCAGGTTGCCTTTCAACAATTCACACTTGGTTTTGCTATGCATTACATTCTCTTTATGGATACTAGATGTAAATGGTAAATATTCATCAACTGCAGGAGCTGTGTTGCACTTCTTGCCATGGAGCTGCCCAGTTATGGAAGGCAGAGTGCAGTCTGTGGTCCTCTGCACCACCTGGGCAGCGTTTTGTAAAAGGGGAATTGTTTAAACAGGGTGTGAGAGCTGTCACTGGATGTGGTGGGAGATGGGCAGTGACTTCCCATGTGTTGGGTGTCATGATGGATGTGTTTGGTGTTGATTGCAAGGGCAGGAACACAGAATCATTTTGTTAAAATGGGCTTCCTCGGGAACTGCAGTGACAGGACAAGGGGCAATGGCTTCAAACTGAAAGAGAGTAGGTTGAGATTAGATGTTAGGAAGAAATTCTTTACTGTGAGGGTGCTGAGGCCCTGGCACAGAGAAGCTGTGGCTGTCCCTGGATCCCTGCTAGTGTCCAAGGCCAGATTGGACCTGGGATAGTGGAAGGTGTCACTGCCCATGGCAGGGGTTTGGAATGATATGGGCTTTAATGTCTCTTCCAACCCAAACCTTTTGTGGCTCTGTAACTTGGTTATCTCTGATTCTGGGAACTACTCAGATGAGCAGTTATGGTAAAACAATATTTTGCACAAGGAGCTTGCCTGAAATGGAATAAGAATACAAGTAAGAATATTTGGCTCCATGACACAGTTCTCCTAAGCAAGTAAAATTAAAGGAAGCAAAAAAAGTCTCATAACGATTACATCCCCATTCCTTGATTCTTTTCTGCAGGTTATTGGGAATAAAATACATCAAAAAACTGAGAACACCTGAAAATCACTCCACTGTCTGTAAAACTTATGACAGACACTTTTCATTTAATTCATTCAGGAAATCAATGTGTCTTACAGAATCATTTGACTGCGGTTGGCAGGGAAATGATAAATATACATGAAAACAGAATTGGATTAATAATTTTTGACAGGTAATATAATGCAGCTGTTGCTGAATGATATTAACAAGAGAAGGCATGTTAAGTCCCAGTGTCAGAGTAGGGCTAGGTGGTTATAATGTCTGAATAAATTTCATGCTTTGACTGAAGACTCTGGCAGATGGAGATGGACAATATAAAGTTCCATTAAAAAGTCCTTTGCTTTGCTAATTCTTGACTCTTTTACCAGTCAGTAGTTGTTGCTATATTTTATATATTAGTAAAGGCCTATATGCACAAACCAGCCTTTGAAATAAGTCGTAATATTAAGGGCTAAAGTCCTTGAAACCTTCATGCAGAAGAGAGAGTAAAGCAAAACAATATCCCTGTGTGTAAGAGAAAA
This sequence comes from Poecile atricapillus, assembly GCF_030490865.1. Classification (NCBI taxonomy): domain Eukaryota; kingdom Metazoa; phylum Chordata; class Aves; order Passeriformes; family Paridae; genus Poecile; species Poecile atricapillus. The sequence continues at coordinate 6,028,345 of NC_081264.1, read as the reverse complement.
AATGTAAACTGTGTGTGTTAGCCAATAGTAGCTTGCTCTGCCTGCAGACCCTGTAGAACCCTATAAAAGGTGTGCTAAAGATAGAAATAAAGGGCATTCACAATTACTTCTGTGAAGACTGGTGAACAGCTCGGGGGTCCTTCAATAGGGAACGGTTCCAGAGCTGTTCCAGAGTGGGGAACGGTTCTGGAGCGGTTCTAGATCGGGGAACGGTTCTAGAGCGGTTCTAGATCGGGGAACGGTTCTAGAGCGGTTCTAGAGTGGGGAACGGTTCTAGAGCGGGTCTAGAGTGGTTCTAGAGCGGGGAACTGTTGCTATATTTTATATATTAGTAAAGGCCTGTATGCACAAACCAGCCTTTGAAATAAGTCATAATATTAAGGGCTAAAGTCCTTGAAACCTTCATGCAGAAGAGAGAGTAAAGCAAAACAATAACCCTGTGTGTAAGAGAAAAAATGTAAACTGTGTGTGTTAGCCAATAGTAGCTTGCTCTGCCTGCAGACCCTGTAGAACCCTATAAAAGGTGTGCTAAAGATAGAAATAAAGGGCATTCACAATTACTTCTGTGAAGTCTGGTGAACAGCTCGGGGGTCCTTCAACAAGTAGTCTCCTCATCGATCTTGGCTGACTGAAATAGAATTTCCCCATCCTGTCTGCCTGAGCCAATAGATTTCATTTGCAATATACTGAGTTGTGTAAAACTGGGAAACTTCACCATCCTGAGATCAGCATCCCAGAGAAGGCTGTGGTCATCTGGGCAGGGCAGCATCTCTCTTTTATCTTCCTTCTTTCCCAAGTGAAACTTGTCCCAAGTAATCTTTTTAGATTGCTTTCTTCAAGGTTTACAAAATTACTGTAAATAAATTAGAAAGACAGAATTTTCTTTGTGAAAGATGTCAGTTTGGGGTTTTTGCAGTTTTTCTCTTCCATGTTCTTTTAATTTTCTGGGATTTTTTTCTAGCGCCCTATACCATTTGTCTCTCATCTTGCCCTTGTGTGGGATTTTTTTGTCCCCAAATAATGCAAAGCAATCAGAACTCACTTTAAACTACCTGTGAACACCACCTGGAGAAGGATATTGCATGTGCTGTTCCTTCCAAAAGACAGAGAGGTTGAGATAATCGCATTTTGACACTGTTCATAGAATGATGAGATGAAAAAAATACAGTGTGAATTTTGCTGTCTACACCCAGCAGACACAGAGCATCTCCATGAAGAGCCTGCTGTCTGAAACTGCCATCTCATAGCGGGGTTTGTGTTAGTTTTGGTTGTCTGCTAAAGGCTGAGAATTGCTGCAAGCAATGAAGCGACTGGGACTTGGAAAAGGACCTGGTTCAATACTTTTTATACCAGTAAGAAACAGTTGACACGGGGAGAGGCTGGAATTAAACTGTTCAGCTGTAGCTCATCCACTGCTCTGTCATGAAACCATCAGAACTGCCATTTTATTACTCAGCCAGGACCTGGATGAATATTTTAATGAGACAGAGGAGATAAAGAGGCAAGGAATATAATAGGTAGCACTGGAATTATACAACTCTTATTATAGCTTGTTTCAAAGATTATTTTAATTTAATTGATCAATTAGATAAAATTATATACCAGCGTGCTGCTGGCACAGGCTTGGGTGGGTGCTACCAGAATTTGTAATGCCCATCATATCAGTCACAGATATCTTTAAAGTGATTTACATGATGGAAAAGAATATTTTTAATTAGAGCATTACTTGTTATCTTTACAGGATTATTTAAACGAGCACTGGGAATGGTGGCTCGATAATGTCCCTGTAAGAAATAATCTGCCAAGTGTATAATCCATAGATCTTGAGATAGACACATTTTGACTGGCTTTACAGCTTCACACAGCCACTTTAGCAGTGATTAGAAATAAAATCACATCAGGAGACTAACCTTCATACTCAGGTTTAATTGCTATCAGTTAGAAATGGGTTTTTTCTGAACGTGTGATTTTTTGCCCATTCTTCTTGTCATATTCATCTTTATTCTTTCAACACTTAGCAACAATTTCAGTATAATTTGGTCGTGCTAGGCTTTTAATAACATAGTATTTAAAAATAAAGAGACTTCCTGTTCACAGCTCTCTGTAATCTGGACAGATTCTCCTCTTGTTTTGATAACTTTATAGCCAAGTCCTTTCACCACCTTCCACTGCTGAGTGATCTTGATACTCTGGACTGGTAAAATATGGAACATTTTCTGATACTGCTCTTGCACAGAAATGCCATCTTTCAGTGTCATTTCAAAGCCTTTCTGAATAGAGCTTCAGCATCCTGTGTATTAGGAAAACATCATTGACAGGCAAATATCAACAGGCAAACTACTTATATCCAATTAAATGAAATGTTTTCAGAAAGTATCTGATTTTGTCTAGCAATTCTTTGTTTTTTATTCACAGGAAACAGCCCAAACTCTCTTTTTACCCAGCTTATAATGTCACTTTCTTTAGCTTTTGTGTCTGATAAATGCCAGTGTTTTGCAAAAGTACATTTGACAAGAATGAAAAATGCTTTGTTCAACTTCTCCCCATGAAAGGAAAAGAAAATAAAATTGTCTAACTAATCCTAATTCTGGCAGTTCTGCTGCAGCACAGAAGACACTTGCCTTAAGTAGCACAAAACATGTGATAAACACAGATAAAGATGGATCTCTGTGCTTTGGGTGACTGATGTCAGTCAAACCCTGGGCAAGCTTTGCTTCCCAAGAGAGCAGCTGGAAGAGGAGGTTCTGTGCTGAGCACTGAAATTCTTCTGGGGGGCTGAAGTCTTCCCTGGCCTCCAACTCTCCGTGCTGCATCAGCACATTCCCAGGAGCACAGAAGATTGATGTTTTCTGGTAGCTCTTTGGAAGCACTCAGCTGGGTAATAGGGTGGGCATTGTGCTCAGGAGCTCATCCAGTGTGCCAGGAGCTCATTCTGCTCCTGTGAGTCCAGGTTACGCTGGAATGAGATGAGTTACTCGCCAGACACGCAGGACAAACGATGTGCTGTGGTCTGATTGCCCCCTGCCCAAACCCTGCAGGTGGTTGTGTGCCTGTGGAGAGAGGATGCAAAGCAGGGGAGGATTCTGTCCTGGATTCTGCCATTTGCCTGGGTTTTAGATGTTGATGTGATTAGAGTGGAATTGCCAAAGCAGGGTGAGGCAAGTGCCTGCTGCTTCCAGTCCCCTGTGCTGTGTGTGAGTGATCTGTAACATGCAACCAGGGACCTCCTCTGGGTTTGTGACACTCAGGGAACCTGTGCAAATGTTGGGACTCTCCCTGCATCACAGGGCAGCACAGATTCCATCCAGGACATCAGGGTTACAAATTGGACCTGTCTTTTCTCATTTCAAGCATTTTTTTCATTTACCTTGCACAGAGTAAAGCAGAGGACAGCACAAGACAGATGTGGGCTAATCAGGCCCAAAGAACATGTCTTGCTCTTTCAGCAGATTGCAGGATGAGATGTGTGCCTACTGCTGGGGTTTTTAGGGCAAAAAATATACATTTCTTCAGTTTATTCAGCTTTCATTGTTTTTTCAGGGAGAACAAGACGAGTTGAGGAGAAGAACCTGACGTAGAAATTCTTTCTAACAAATGTTCTACATTTGCCATGTGGTGTTGTAAAATGGGGCAGGCATTTGCAAATAGGAAACTGAGATGGGGGGAAACCTAGAGGAGATGTCTGTGTTTGTTCTGCAAGTCCACAGCAGCTCCAGGAATCTGTATTAGTTTTCATGAATCGTGTGCTTTAACCAGATCTCGCTGGGTTAATGCTAAAGAAGAGCCAGGCTGTGGTGGGGCCCTGCAGAAGCTCCTGCAATGCTCTTTTTTTTTGTTCAGCTCTGTCTCCTGCTTTTCCTGAGCAGGAATATAACCTGGAAGGTGACACCATGAGAGCAGCCTGTCCCTGCTGAGAGCTGCAGGATCAGACAGGGTTGGGGATGCAGGAGCTATGTCTGCAGCACCATTCCTTCCCCAGGCCCCTCGCTTTGTGCTAGTCCTACACTGAGCAAAACCAGTCCAGGTCATGGTTAATTATGAGATGAGTGTCCCTTTTGGTTAAATTTGATGCTTTTCTAAAGACTTCAGGCAAAGCATGAGGTATGCTGGGACCCTGAAAGCAAGAAAACACACAAACCCCCCTCATGTCCATCTTTAAAATGATATGAGTAGTGTATCTGATTTATGAAAAATGTATAAATGTTACTTGGGAACAGCTTGTGCTTTCACACTAAATAAAAGGAGAAGACAGAAGAGGGAACTTGAATGTCTGTGAGCATACTCATGTATACAAATGACTGTCATAAATCTTTTTGCATGATTGCTTTGCTTTGTGGCATCTCTTTGGGGAGTTCTTCAGGGAAAAAGAAGTCCCACAGTTTGGGGAACTGGAAAAAAAATGCATAAGAAAATGGATTTTCTGATATAATTATGCAATTCATCTAGAACATATTTGGTCTGCTAATGAGAACGGAAGGGGAAAGCCTCGGCAGTGCTGTTGGTTTAAGGGAATTGAATTAAAAGACCAAACATCCTGGGTGAGACTGCTGCAGCCTCAGGAGGAAGGGCTGGCCCTAGAGGGAGTTGGAGACAGAGCCCTGCAAACCCTGCTAGTGTCTCATGACTGAGGAAAGAAAATGTTTTATCCTTGCAAGGTGGGCTGGGGAGAAAACAGATTTCTCAGCTGGCATAAATCTGCCTTGACATTGGTGCTCATTCACATTACCCGCAGATGTGCACAGCATCCTCAGCTTGGGTCTAAAGTCACTCCTGATTGTGGTGCAGCTCCATCAGCCCAGAGTTCAGGGTAGGATGCAGAGCTCCCCAGAAAGGCAAGAGGAAGCTGGGAGAGCTCATCTCCTCCAGGGATTTGTGCTGCCATGGCCACTGGGGATCCTGGAGCTGAGGCTCCTCTCTGACTCAGCACCTCTGCCTTGCTGAGTTCCTCAAAGCATTGCTCCCCTTTCTCCTCAGGCTGGGGGGTGATTCTTAGTGAGCCTTCTGATGTGTGAAGCAGGAGAAAGTGAATGAGATCATTCAGAAAGATGACAGACAGAAGAAATGAGCGGAAAGACAATGAAAAATAAACAGCAAAACTGTTCATGCCCTTCTAATGTGGTCAATAGTGTTGTGCTTTTGCAGGAAAGCTCCATCTTCTGCAGGTGGGAAGGTCTTCTTCAGCAGACCCAGGCTAAAGAAGAGTGACTGGCAGCTCTGTGGCTTGTTCCTGCCTCTGGTTGTGTGGTTCTGGTGTTGCTTGTATATAATCTTGCTGGGGACCAGGGTATACCTGAGAGGTTATTAATAAATAAAGCTTGCAGAGAAATGCCTGTTAACTGGCCGTGCTTTTGCATTTGCCTGTGAAATGGTTAAATAATGTAGAAAGGGTATGAAGAGTTATGAGCAATTTTAACGATAAAAAGAAACCCTATTAAAGCTATGATAAAGTATCCCTCAGAAGTATATTTGGATAGCAAGGAAGGATTCACTCTGGTGGTATTGAGGACTTTTTGCAAACCATGGTGGTTGTGGTTTTCTCTTCTGTGAGAGGGTGTGTGCATGTGAGGTAGAACAGCTCAGGGCAGCACTCGTGATGGGCCCTCGTGCCTGTCCTGGAATGACCATGAGCAGTGGCAGCAGGTTCAGGCACACTGCTCTGCTCTGCTCTGCTCTGCTCTGCTCCTCACATCAGCCATCTGGCTCCAGAGGCTCTGTGCTGCCCATCTGCACACCCCACAGCCCACAGCTCCCAAGGACCACTGCTGCCCTTGGGGATGGAAGAGCTGCCCAGGCTTCCACGAAGGTGTAACTCCAGAGAATCTCCCTCCTTTCTATCCAGTGAAAAGAGCAGTACCCACATGGAAATGCCTTTCCATTCTGTCATTGGACTGAAGGGAGGCAAAAGGGAAGAGAAGCAAAGATTACAGCGGAGTTTCTGTTAGTATGGGGGAAGCAAAGTCCTCAGCTGCTACGCGCTGCTGTTGTTTTGTTTTTCTAAGGAGCTACTTATACTAAAAGCAAAAATAATTGTCTTTGATAGATATTTGTTCCTTGTAGTTGAAAGCCTCTTGAATTTTGAAAGCCAGTAGAGAGTCCCTTTGCCTTCCTTCACAGAGTTTTTGAAGTAACCAGCGAGATTCATGTTGAAAAGGGAACCACAGGACCTGTTCTGTGGTTTTCTCATGCTGTGCTCTGTTCCTCCATCCACAGCATTTGTTTGCTCTGGCAGCTCCCAGCAGAGCCAGGTCTGGGCTGACCCCATTGGTGTGGGCAAGCAGAGCCAGCCTCGGTTCATCCACCAAGACATTTGTCTGAGACTTTAAATTCTTCTCTAAGTCCCAGCTGCAGCTGCTGGAAATGTGTCTCCTCTCTGGCAACAGGAGCACTGAAGGACTTGGGTAAGGACAGGCTACCTGTGAGCAGCCACCTCGTGTGGGAAGCAATATTTTGGCCCAAAGGCTTTTGCTAAAGGGAAGGAACCACATCCCAGTGCTTTGTAGAACAGAGTAACAGAAGAGAGGGCGGGATGTATCTCGCTGTAAATGCCATTCCGTACTCTTTTGAAATAATCTTTGATAACTCAGAGAAAGGTGCAGCTGTGCCTTTCACTGAACAGTGATGAGTGTGATGGAAACTGCTTACCCCTACTTATGCAGGCTTTTCTTTTACATTAATAGCCATCTCTCCCCCTGGCTGGGCTGCCCGGGGCTCGCTCAATTCCTGTGCTCAGCAGCCAGGATGGAAACTGTGCCACCAGCAGTTCTTGCTGCTGTCATCCAATTTTCCATGGGGTGTATAACATTAGAAAGTGCATGCAGCTGGATTTGGTGGGTTATTTCCCTGTGCTGGAATCTGTCTAATCTGCCCTTTCCTCAGGCCTCCCTGCATTGTTATTGGAAGCCAGGTCTGCTGCAATTTTCCAGGCAGAGGTTAATGGGATAGATTAGCATTTTATTACTATGATTATCTTATTGTTCTTTGTGTGACACTGACCTGGAGTTTGGAGTGCTGCATAAAACATAAAGGAGAGACAAGTCCCACTCATAAAAATAATCTTTAGAGTAATACAAAGCTGGTCCTGCAGGCACCCGGGAGCAGTGTGCTTGTTCCCATTCTCCTTCCCAGGCTCCTACTGGGAGCATGGTGCTTGTGCCAGCTCTCTCCAGCAAAGTGCCTTGTATGTGGCTCCTCAGAGCTAGATGCAGCATAATTAGGAAGGGAATTTAAAAGGTTTCAGCAGGAATTTTATAAAGCTCCCAAGTCATTAAGGAATGCAAGCAACAAAGAAATGGAGTGACCTTTGTGCTCTTGAGGCCTGAGATGCTTCTGAAATCCCACTTATTTCTGCTTGGGGCCTGACACAGCAACAGTCAGTTGTTACACTGCTTGTGGAGCACACTGGTTTCTGCCCTGCACACTGTGCACCCTTGCACAGCCTCTGCAGGACAGCTCACCACTGTTTCCCTTGGGATGTACCCCTGGGTGCTTTAAAATTTATTTGTTGCAAGATATGTTTGGAATTCTTTGTCTCAGTGCTGTGAAACTCGATGCCTTTGAGCACAAAACCTATTATGTTAAAGAAAAAGAATCGACCCTCAATGAGATATGAGTTTCTCAGCAGTTTGAAGCACTAAGTTGAGTTTTAATTACTGACTTAAGCGCCTGACTGTATCAGGGCTGACTACATTTTGGTGTCTTAGCATAATATCATGAACTAAATTTTATCTAGTGAGTTATAAGACATTAAGATCTCATTAAGGATGAACTCTTTACCCTGCAGAAGCCTGTAATGGCATTCGTGTTGTTTCCCTGTCTGTGAATCATCCTGGGATGATACTGCTGGCTTTGCTGTAGACTGGATAGAGACTGCTCCAAACAGCAACTGGATGTTTGAAATTCATCTCCAGATACTGCTGTTCTCTGTGCTTCCAGAGGGGAGTCAAAGGAGCCAACCAGGGAAAAAAAGAATTTTTTTTTTTAAACTATTATTTGAAAACCAACAATATTTAATTAGTGTGCAGACTGAGCGTTGCAGACCATTCCATCTCATCTGGTTTCCAGATCCTTTTAGAGATAGAGTCTGGAAATCCAGCAATTGTAGAGCCATTGGACCTATTTCCTGTTGGATTTACTTCCATCTGTGGACAGAAGGTGCAGAATCCACCCAGGAAAAGCAGCAGAATTTTGCACAGGTTCAGATGACTGTGTTGTGTCAGGGCAAAGAGAACGTGACCCTGTATTTCTCTGTGCAAGACAAGAGATCCCAAAATAGGAATGTGTGTAGTTCCTGGTTTTGCCTTGCTAAGCCAAATGTCCTTGTCATGGTGGTTTGGAAGGTTGGTACATCCTTTACAACTCTCTGCCTCCAGGAATACTGTGGGCTGGGAAGGAAAAGCCTGCCAGAAAAAGGACTAAACTCTGCAGCAGATAATGCTGATCATGGATGCAAGAGTGATTATTTTTTATTTTTTTTTAATTAGATAAAGTAATGGTTGTTTTTGTCTAATGAAAGACATTTGTCTTTTCGCTGAACCTCCAGCCTCCCAATCAATGGGTTTTTGCCCTGGTTTTAATTCTTTTTTCTTCCCCCTCTTTTCCCCTTGTGCAATCAACAACAACAGACCAGGTCTACAGCAGTTTGATGTTTATAAAGTGGTCCAATCATAGCTTCACTTCTGGGCAGGAGTAAATAAATTCATCAAGCAGTTGATGCTTTTGTGCTGCTGTTATGATAAATGTTGCCATCAATTATACCAGTATGCTCAGACTGCAAGGAGCAGAACTAGCTGCACATGCTGCCTGAGAGGAATGACAACAAGACACTTCGTGTTCCCTCTCTTTATGCTTTGTATTCGCAAGCACAGCTCTCCAATTATACTAATTTGTTTGTTTGGATTAGCCGATGGATTAAGAAATGTTTTTAGTTAACGCTGGAGCATAACACACATTAATATTTTGGCAAACATGACATAATTCTCTGCATTGGGCTGGAATCAGTGGAGCCTTTGTGATGCTGGAGTTTTACCAGCTCCATGCCTTTGGAGTGTGCTGCAGGAGCAAACTCCCTTCTGCCTGGGACCTGCTCACTGCAGCACCAAGAGAAATCCAGATGTCACCAGTCATGGCAGAATTTGGTACATGGCAGAATTTGGGAATCACCTGACTTTGGAATCCTCTAGAAAAAGTGGTACCAGTCCCCTTACTGAAGGTGTTTGCTCACTGATGGTTATGAGGAGGTTGGAGAGGGTAGTTTTTAGGAGATGATGGGTTGTTTCATCTTAGAACTGGCAATAATTAAGCAGTAAATGGCTTTTGTTTGGTTTCAACATTGCTCCCAGTGCCCTCGCTCCGTCATTTGTGCGAGGTGTTTTGCAGAGCCCTTGCATGATATATTTGCGAGAGATTTGTTGGAGAAGTGGAAACCAAACTAGCAGATAGCACATTGTAAAACCTAAACCTTATTTAACATTATTTAAGACATCCTTTCTTTGATCACAAACTGTGAAGTTGAAGCCTTGCATGAGTTGAAGGAAATTAATTAATTCAACAGAGAGTTCCCTTTCTTCCTTTGAAATTAATAAACAGCCAGTGCCTTTCAGAATTGGACATTGTCACTAAAATACCAAGAAAAAAGCACACCTAGCAGCTCAAAGTAGAAGTAAACATACAGCATCTGCTTTGTGTGGCCCAGAGTTCAGCATGTTTATTTGATAACTGGAGTTTTAAAATTAAGCAAGCAGATACAGCCCCCATATGAGCGGCTGGTGAAGCATCCATTACTCGTATTCTATATTCCCAGATTGCCTGCATGCAGCAATTAAATCCAGAACAGAATTCTATCTGGTGTGTGCCATCCCAAGAGCTTTATTTGCCATGTCTGCTCTGCTCTTGTCTTTACCTCATTTTTTTGCTGATCAGATGCTGTGGTGGGGTAGCTGTGCACTGTTTTAAGTAGGAATGGAGATGAGGCGTGTCAAATACCTTTTTAATGGACACTACTGGCATGAATTTCAGATCTTTCTGCAGGTAGGACTTGGGTCAAGAAATGTGCAATTCTTACCAGAGGATCAAACCCAAAACTTCCCTTCCTGTCTGCCTCAGTACCTCTGAGGAGACAACATAAATGACAATCTGGTCTGTGTAAACAGCAGTTGTTATTTGTGATATTCTTGGCAAAAACAACAACAGCAAAAAGGATCAAAAATACTGCAAATTGATGTTACACTAGGAGGTGTGAGAGCAGGGACCAAGCCAGAAGTGCAGCTGAGAAGACAGCCCTGAACAGGAGCAGAAATCCCAGTGTGCATGAGACTGTTGTGAGCGCAGGGAGTTCATGCAGCTGGTTCCCTGCGGCTCAGCCCCCTTCCCTGATCCAGCCAGCATCAGTGGTGACTGGAAGGAAAGCTCTGTGAGAAGAGAGTGCAAGTTTTCAAACTGGGAGTGGGATCCTTTGTGTGTCCCACATCACACATTCAGCAGTGTGCTGGAGCTGGTTTGGTACGGTGCAGCACGCTGGTTGTGGGCACTGGAGTGTGAACTGGAAAACACAATATGCAACATCCTTACTAAACACAGAGCATGGGCTGCAGTCTGAAAGGAGGAAGGCTGGACCCTGTAATCTATTCTGCAGAGAACAATTGTGCCAGAGTTTGTAAATGACATTTACAAATGATCAGAGGAATGCTGTGCTAATAGCATCCAGACAAAACAATTCTCTGGAAGATAAGAAATGGGTTTCAGTCCTCAGAGCCTTTCTTTGTCTGCAGCAAAAGGATTTTGGTTTTTTAGCATTTCTTCCAAGGATACATCTGCCTCCTTATCGAGAACTCAGGCTTTCAACTAGTGGAGTTCTGAGTTTCTAAAGGTGATTTTGTGTGTTTGTAAGTTGAAGGCTTGTTGTGGGCATCATTTACTCTGTTGTCCTGCTGGCTACTTCCTTATCTGCCCTAACACAAGTAACAAATGCAGTTATGTCAGGATAAAGCAAGTGTCTGATTTCCAGCCTCTGCTAAGGAAGCAGTGCAAGTCTCCTCATGCTGCCCCAGGCTCAAGGGCTGCCCTCTGGATGGGGTGGGCACCCTGCTCTCCTTTTTCTCTTCTTCAAGTGAAGGTCCTGACTGATTTTTCAGATTAGAAAAGCTCATCTTCTACTTTTATGGGCTTCTGCATGAGTACATAGTGCTGGGGTTTTATGATCAGAGCCAACATGGGAAAGGATTTTCTGATTCCCTGCAATCCCTGATGTTGCAATGATGAATTTTAGTTTTCAGAAATGAAACTATAACATTCCACTGCCTCCAGCTCTGGGCTCCTATAAGTGTAGCTGCTTTGGAGGACGAAGATTGTGCTCGCATAAATTCATTTGCACCCTGTAATACCCCACCTTTTATTTTGTGCAGTAGCTGTAGAGTGTTCTGAGCTAACCAGTCTGCTCCTGAGGTAATTGTAATTGCCCAGAATGGTGACACATGAAAAAGACATCAATCAATCTGATTTTGAAGAGAATTCCTTTTTCTTGAGTGAATTGTCTGTGGAGCCAGAAAGTGACAACTCATGTAGGTGGTCCTGCAAGTTGCCTTGCCATGAGTTTATGGAGGGATGTTGCTTCCCAGACAGACCACCCACCACCACCATCCCCCCCTGTCCCTTCCACCTCCCCCCAACTCCTCCAGAAATTCTCAAAATAGTGCTGAATACCAATGCTATTTAACTGGAGAGGAAAGCCTTGCTATAAATACAGGCAAAAATAACAGAGTCCCACTTAACAGAGTCCCACTGTACCTCAGGGAAGGACTTTGTAAAGTTTTCTTGGCTGAGACACCGAGGAATATCACAGGGACTCTGTGTTTCCAGGGAAGCTATTTTAAGTTATTGTGGAAGAGGGAGTGTGATTTTGTACTTCTTTTTCCATCCTGCATGACTTCTTGTAAACAGGCACAGCTTAAATACAGATAATTAGGTGAAAAGGGAAGAAAGTGATGTCTCTTTATATAAAGTGATTTTTTTATATATTTATATATGTGATTGCTGTCACATCCAGGTACTTGTCTCAGAACAAGCTTTGTTCTGTAATTGCTGTGCAGCTCTGGGTTGCACTCGCCCAGAGAGGGGTGTTTTATATTTATTTCCCTAGCAGGACCTTCAGGAGCAATGCAAAGCTTTGCTTTGCTGTTTAGGTGAATCTCTGGGCTTGGTCCCTGTGGATGCCTCAGCTTCCAGCTGCTTGTGGCAAGGCAGCACATCCTGTGGCACCACAACATCACCTTGTGTTTGTAGCTTTGGTGAATGGGGACGGATTTGCCACAGCCTCACTTGGGGTTAAGGTATTTTTGAGGTGTTTTTCACCCAGTGTGTAACACAGCTGTCAGGTATGGCAGATAAACAGATTTATTCTTCCCCCAGCTTTCTGCTGTGGCCATTGCTGTAGGGAGCTGAGCTTGTCTAGGGAGGGAGCAGAAAAAGGGAGCAGCCTTCCTGGGAACCACGGTTCCACAGCTGAGCTGCCCTGCGAGGGAGCCAGGCAGGGAAAGAAAAAGCTGTTTTGAATCTCAGACTGATTGTAAATGACGAGTTATCAGGGAGCATAAAGAAGGAACCACTGTACCTTTCATAACACCGATACTCTTTGTTAGACTACAGACAAAAGTAGGCTTTGACTTGAGACTACAGGAGAATACAAGATGAGAGCCTATAAAGATGGAACATATTGATCTTCCCTTTATCTTTTCAAAGCATTCCTCTTTTGTCAAGGGGTCCTATTTTTTGTACAGCATGTCCCTATCTTTCAATACTTTGTGCATTTCAATGCACATATTTTAGGGAAATACATCATTAATGTGTTCTGCATTTTTCTTTTTAACTGTATATTTTTGAGTGATGAAACACATACATTTTCAAACAAAAAGTTACTCTGAATTGAGATAGTAAAACCAGGTAGGTTCCTGGCCTGGAATGAAAGCACAGTTTCATGTTCCTCACTGAGAGTATATTGATTTATATGAACTAAACATTTTTTTCTCTAAGCCCCAGATCAGAGTGGGTTGTTTTGAAGCATGCTGTCTCCTATAAACTTGAAAAGGGAAGGCTTTACTAAGGAGACTGGAGATATACAAATAATTGGTTTGTTTGTTCCTTTGTTGACAAAATCAAAACATGGGTAAAGAAAAATATCCAGACCAAAATTAATTATTTAAGCTTTTTCAATAAAATATATTGTGAAATATACAAAACTTTATAACTTTATATATTTCTATATAAAAACCTGAAAGTTCTTCAGGGTCAGAACTGGTCCACTTCATGTCACTTCATCTAGAAATGTAGAACTTAAAAGTGTGGACAGATGTGAAAATTTTGAAATAAAGTCACCCTTTTAAAGTTTGTTTTTTTTTTTTAAATCCCACAAACAGTGGCAGTGAATTCATATGGCCCATTTTGGGGTGCCTGAGGTCTGTTTTTCAATGGATGAAATCCCAGGTTAGCCAAATCCCTTATCCCCCTGTGTCCTGAACACAGAGCGTTGTTCAGTCACTCCCATGAATGGGCCATGGTGAAATTCCAGGAAATAAGAGTTGAATAATGCTTCCTAATAAAATATAGTGGTCTAATACAATAAAAGACACACACACACACATTATTCAAGGTGCAAACCTTTAGAAAAGCTCTTATGTTTGGTTGGGTTTTTTTTCCCAGTGAGGAAACAATTGAATCTGTCCCAAATCACCTTCTTAATCCACAGCTGCTATAAATCAAAGAAGAGAATTAAGTTTCAATTGACTTTCCTGGCTCTGAGCATCAAACAAGAATAACTTGAAAGATGGAGGGAACTCTGCAATTTAAAATTCAAATGCCTTGCCCTGGTGAGCTCACCAGAGTGCAGCTGAGGGTGCAGTGGGGCAGAGCCCCTGCACAGCCAGGCCCAGCACAACAGAAATGGCACCAAAAACTGGCAAATCCCTAATTGCTGAATGATTCCTTCTTCTGTACAAGCTTTGCTTCCCAAAATGAGAAGTTACCAGAACCATTCAGATTGTCAGATGTGACACTGGGATGTGTTTATTCATCTAAGGCTAATGGAATTTTCTAGACCATCATTTTGGAGGGTTTTCTTTTACTCGTTTCTTCTTTTCTTTTTTGAAGTTTTCCTTTCAACTCAGTATGGAATGTTTGTGTTTCTTTTCTAATCATCAAGTTCTTTCATGAAAGTAAAAATAAGTAGAGTGCCACAAGCTTTCTGTCTGAATTTTTTTTTCACAGGTTTTAAAGGAACCTAATAAATTACTGGATTTCTTTCTTCTTTTCAACAAGGAAGAACTTTGTGTCTTTAAAAATCTTCTAAAAGAAACAGAGAATTCATAGGTCTAAGGAGTTTTGTAATTTGATTTTGCTGCTCTTTGGTGGGAATTTGGGAAAATGGGAATTTAACCTCAAATCTGGTAAATCTGAGATGGGTATTTTTTAAAGTCTGTGCAGGTATTTACAGTTAGTCCTACAGTTTGTTTGCTGGAATTTCAGTGCTACTTTGAAATATCACCTGTTACTGTCCTTGTTATTTTAATGGAGCATTCCAGAGGGTAGCAGAGTTAACTACCAGCATTTGTTATGTGCCAGCTCCATTTCCAACTTTCACCAACAAAAAAACTCTTAGAGAAACACAGAGAAAAATTCCTCTTCTGTTTTGCCTTCAGCACGATCCTTCAACTTAGCTATAAATCTGTGCAAAGTGATATTGATTAGTTTCGGTGTCCTTGCTTGAAAGGCTGGGGCACCTTTTCATTTTGGTTTGATGTTCTGGAAAGGTCACTGTGTTCTGAGGTCACCTCCCCCTGAAGTCACGCCTGGGGAGTGCTTGGGGCTGGATCCCGAGCTGATGGAAACTGCAGCAGCTCCATTTACAGCTGCAGGATCAGGATGTGGTGTGAAAAATGCTAGAGGCATTTTAAAAAGACATGAATCTTGGGATTTATTTGTGAATATCAATATTAATATTGAATTCAGTAAAAATGAAAAAGAGAAGGAGTTAGTATAAAAGAGCAAAAGATCTGCAAGAAGCAAACAAATAAACATTACTTTTTAATTGGGTTGTGTATTTTCTAATTCCCTTTCTAATCCAGTATAAGCAGCTGACTTGTGACAATAAATTCCCAAAAGACTAAAGTATTTTCCTCTAGCACACCAAATTGTGTCCATCATGGCACTGTTTAGTGTCTTGTTGGCTATCAGATCTCAGTTTTTCATTCCATAAAACAAAGGGGTCTTGTCTTCTGTCTTCTCTGCACCCCAAAATCCCACTGGGATTTTTATGGAATCATAGAATGGTTTAGGTTGGAAAAGTCCACCCATAAAAGTGAATTATCTATTACAGGATTTACTGTGGTTTGGAGGAGTGGATAGAAAGGCTCCTTCTCTGGCCATTTCAAGACACCCTCAGGTTTGCTGCAGGTTCACAATCATGCAGTTGAGGAACAAGGTGATGGAAAATGTGGCATAGAATGTTGTGCATGCCATAGAAATTGCACTTTGTTTGAGGTGAATTTGGGCTACATTTATCTTAGTATTGGGCTTGTCTGCACACCTGCAGCATGCTTTGGAAAGCTAGGTGAGCATCAAAGTGAATACATTTGCTGATTCTCAGATAGATTTTCCTTAAACTGAAGGTTTTACCAGGCAAAGGTCAGGCTCAGAACTGCTTGTTCCGTTCTCGTGTTTGAATTTGCACTGATGTTATGTACAATTAATGGCAATTAAATGAATTAACATTTTCAAGGAAGAGAATTTTCTCAACACCGTCTGCTCCGGGTATCCAGCTCTTCCAATTCCATTAGTATTAGTGTTACATGGCAGCATTCACTTATCTAATTATAGAGTAGGCTATTTAAAGAATAATCTGATGTGTTAATTTATGTCATACATAAAGTGGATGTTATGAAGATGCTCTGCTCTTATCACTGCTGCTATCACTTGTCCTGTCTGTGTATTACGTGACAGATGGAAGCAGCTCATGTCCCAGTCAAGACCAGGGTCCTGTTGTAGATAAATGCTCCATTCAGGCATTGAGAACAAAAAAATTAGCAAAGTGTCATGGGGGAGAAAAGATACAGGCTGAAGGATTCATCAACAGAATTAATTTAGTGGTAATCAGTAGCTGGATCTGTGACCAGCTAAAGCTAGTTGTAAAATGAGTGCTGTGAACATCGCTTCTGCCTCCATTAAAAGATTAAATTATAATTTTTTACTTTCTTACCCTCTGTTCCAAACCTGACTTGTCTACTCGTTCTTGAAAAAGGTGTGCCCCTTCTGAAGGCCTCCTACATCTCATTTCCTCAAACCAAACCTGCAGAACATTTTCCTGGGCAGGCAGTTCACTTCACCTGCCTGCAGTTAGCCAGGTAACTTGTCTGGACTGAGCTCTGGAGCTTTGGGATGATGTGTTTATTATGTGAGTCTCCTTTCATGGTGCACTTAAGGTTGTCACCACAAGAAATACATTATTCTTCCTATGCCATTCTGTCTTATTTTGGCTCACGTGCCAGTTCCTCTGAGGCCCCTCTGTGCAATACCATAGAAGTTCCCTGTGCACATACTGACCTCAAAAATCTTCAAGACTTGGAAGGAAACCAGCTTCAGTTGTTTTAGCTACAAACACATCAGATAAATTTGAGGTCCTTATTAACTTTTATTCTTTATTTTTTTTCCCATTCTTCCCTGGACTATTTTGGCAAGTCCATTTGGATTCCCCTCTATTAACCTACCTGCCTCTAGCTTTCTCCTGCCCTAATCCATTTCATGTTATGGTGTCTCCCTTCTGTGCCCAAGAAGCTGCAGTATTTCATGTGACAGACAATTACTGTTTCAAGAGAATTCCCCTAACCTTTTGTCAAAAGTTGAATAACCCCAGTCTATCACCGAGCTATCCTTTAGTGTTTTCTCTGGCAGGGAATTGTGCTAATTGTGTGCTAAAAGGCAGCAGAGCAGCTCTCTGCAACACTCTCTGTTAAAGAGCAACTGAAAGCCCAGGATTTCAGGCCAAAGCAGGTCCCTGCTAAGCTCAGCCCAGCCACCTCCTCCCAAGGTCTGTGTGCCTGAGGGGTGGAGGGTAATAACCACCACCAATAAAACCCTTGCTCAGGGCTGGACAGCCCAGACATTGCTTGCTGCTCATCTTTGGTTTATGCAAATCAAAAGCAGCTCAATGGACATTAATGGATTAAATATCAGGATTTTTTGGTGAGCTGATACCACTGGGTGTGTGTTGGGTGTAATGTATCATAATAAACAACATAAAGAAAACTGATCCATTTCACATTTCCTTCATATGAGTGGAATGTGATCTGTCCTTCATGGCTGGTATTAATGTGTGTACCACAATCAAGCCACCAATGTAAAATATCTCCCTGTATTTTGTATCAGAAGCAGTAAGTGATCTGTGTCTATAATTATATATCATGATGTAGTGGCTGAAGGCAGGCACAGTATGGAATGCTTGGGAGCTTGGCCAGAGGCTTTGATGCTGCAGTTTCACTGGGGAGGGCTTTGCTGAGAAATTGTTTTCCCCTCAAAATAAGTAAATATATAAATAAATTAAGCTTTTCAATTTCATAGCCCAGAGCAAGATTAATTAATAGGGAAAAATGCTTCATCTGTCTGCTCACCATAGAATTAATGAACAATAGAGAATGTGTTCCCAGCATCTAGAGCTAAAAAGGTGATGAATATGTGTGCATGTCATGCCTACACATCTCTGCCTACCTGCAGCTCCCCTCACCATTGCACTTTTGGTGCCTCCTAACAGATCTGTTGGTTTTCCTTGTACTTCTTGGTTTGGACTTCTTTTTGTTTTAAACTCCATATGGTCTCTAAATCAATTGAGAGGGAGATTAATAAAAGCAAATTCTGTCACTTGCCTTATGGCAAGCTGTCCCCAGTCTTCAGATGGAGAAATTGAAAGCTAGAGAAGTTGTGTGGTCTGGAGAAGGGAAAGACAGAACAGTTCTGAAAGCATTTCCAGAGTCAAATATAGTTTTAAATGTTCTTTTCCTACTGACTGGCTGATTTTCAAGTGTGTTAAAAAAAAAACAAAAGCCCCTAAAGACTCTCTCCAAAACTGCTAAATTGGACTTTGCCCTTTACTGGGAATATTAGGGAATCCAACCCAACTAAATGAATGTGGTTTTGTCATCCTACTTCCATCTGTCAAGGCTTCTCACTGGCATAGTTTTAGCATGGAATTTTATCATGCATCAGCCTTTACCTTTTTTTTTTTTTAAGATAAAATATTTTAAAAATACATTGAAGACTTTAATGCTAGAAATGTTTTTGTTTCTATTTAAATATTCTGAACATCTCTGTTAAAGGCAGATACGAACTGTACTAAATGTTCTTTATTACTCATACATACACCGTCCCTGTGAAAAACGTCATACATCAGAGGCAGCAGTGATTCTTCAGATTTGCCCAGTGACAAGGCACCATAAAGCTATTCTTTACTACAAATGTCAATGTCAGCTTTATTTGCCAAAACATGTTTTCTTCTCTCAAGCTGCCAGTTGTTGTTTCAAAATAAATGGGATCTAAAAATCTCATTATTTTTATTTTTTAAAGCCAGCATTGGGTGCTGCTCTGGGGGTCAGGAGGTAACAATACTAATTTACCCTGATGCTGCTGCACTTAGAATGTTTAATCTCTTAGGACTTTGACATGATGGCTGGCTGTGTTTCTTAATTTTGTTGTGAAGATTTTGCTGGAGGGCCAGGCAGCTCTTAATAATGTGCATCAAGACAGAGACGAGTAAGTAATGAATATTGTATGAGGTTCTTTTCCTACCAGAGGATCAGCCTGGACAAATACCTGCACAAGCCCACAAGCCTGTTCCTCCTGGCAGAATTGGGTCTGCTATGATGATGGCCAAAGATTAATGTGCCCTACTGGATTCAGAGCAATTCCAGTAGCAAAATATTTTTAACTATTCTAAGCCAGGGATAATGTTCAGCTTTTTCATTGGCTTTCAGCACATGGAGCAACATCCTTCCAGCTTTTCAGTGCCAGTGAAGAACTCTTACATTGCACATCTCTGAGAACAGGCTTCTCCCCAAAGCCAGCACTGCTGTATTAAAAATATGTTGGAATAGAAAACTTGATCTGAACAGGTTTCCTAAAATAATATCTGATCAAAGACTAATAAAAGACCTGACAGGAAATTGTGCCACCATAAGTTTGGCTGTTTAAGAGTAGAAGTGGAAATGAGACAAATGGATTCCAAGGAGGAACTGAGGATCATAATCCACAGATGTCACAGACAGAGCTGAAAATTTATTTTGTCCTGGAATTAGGGACATCATTCATGAACCTTTTTATTTTAAAACAGCCCTATCCAAAATCAGTCTCTGTTTTAAAGCCTGTGCAGTACATGGGAGCAGCAGAAGAAGGAACATGCAGAACCAGAAGATAATGTAGGACAGTGTGAAAAGTAGAAGTCTCAGCATGCTAACAGCCTAGCCATTGTTTAGGGTTTTGTAAGTTTCTGGCATCAGGAATAAGTAAAGATGGATTTCAAGGAGTATAATGAGGTAATTTTATATCTGTAATAGCTGGATATTAAATTACATTTATATATCTCTTGCACATTTATTTTCTTTATTGCAACTCTCATAAACATAGAAGCTGTCCTTGAAAGCTTCCCTGATTTATTTCCCGTGCGAGGCTCTATCTTATCACAGCAACTCTGAAATTCCTTGCAGTAATTTATGGGGATGATCAAAACCATCAGTCTGCAAGTTAGAATCCCAGGGCAGCAGCTGCCAGGCAGGTCCCAGCCACCTTCCCTTTTTTGAGGTGCAGGTGGGCTGAGCTGCTCTGTCATTTGGGGGAGACAGGGTCCTCAAGGATGCTTTTTCTCTTGTTGCATGGGTAAATCTAAGTTCCTGCAAGTAATTTTTGATCGTGGTGAAGGGTGATAATCCTCTCTTAGCAAACAGGCGCCTATTCAGGAATTGCAGTAGCAGATAATAGGAAATGGATGGAGGACTATGCAGTTGGATTTAAAAAAGGTAGCTCTGCTCAATTCTTATTAAAATTGGTGAGAGCTGTAATGTTTATAAATTAGAGCTTTGTAAAATAGAAGTATGTGGGTTGAATATTTTAGTCTTGGCATTATTTATATTCTGGTTTATTGGGGGTTTTAATGCACATTTGGTTAATTGTTGAGTTTTATCTGCATGCTTTTACTGCAGGGTGGTCATCAGCACAATCTCACAGGCATGAAAGCAGATCTGCTGGCAGTTGTGCTGTCCATTATAAATTCTCTCTGCAGGGTCAACCTGTAGCTTTAATGCAACAATAAGAATATAAAAGAAGTGCGTATTTGTGTCACAGCCACAGGTGGTAGAATAATGCATGATCTGTCCCATGTGCAAGTGGGAATTGCTGCAGTTTTAGAGCAAGCATCCCAAATTCCATTTATGGAATTTCTGTGTAATCTTATTAAGTGACTGATACAGCCAAAATTAAAAGGAATATGTGTGTGTGTGTGTGTGTGTGTGTGTGTGTGTGTGTGTGTATAATTTCTGAAATGTGTGTTCAGATTTTAAGGCATCTCATTTCATTTAGAACCATCCTCAAGATGCATTTCAAATTCAACCCCTCCAGGCTAATCTTGTGAAACCTTAATCCCTGTGTCGTGCCCACTGCTCTGAGCAGGGCTGCTCGTTATGAGTGGGTCCTTGCACCCTGTAATTGTGGCCTCACTGACAAATGCCCCTGGTGTGGGGTGTGTAGTAAGGGCAGCACAGAGGTCATTTTGCTACAGCAAACAGGTTCATCTTTGCTCAGCCACTCCATGGCATGTTGTCCTTCTGCCCCAAGGAAAGCAGAGTTGATTGTGGCCAGGCCTGTCCATTCTGCACACACCTTCAGTTTCTGAGCCAGCACTAAATGCTCCCAGCACAGGGTCACTGCACAGAAATCCCTCGTGGCTTTTGGGCTTCCAGCCTTTTTAAAGCAGTGAGGTGGATACCAGATTCCTCTGCCAGCCTTAGGTGGCCACAGCACTTCCCAGCTCGCAGTGATGGGCACTGTGAGTGTGCCACAAAGCCTCAGCATCCAGAGGGGCAGGGCTGGAGCCTTGGGGACCTGGCAGCACCTTGTTGCCAGAGGCATTATTCACTCTGGGCCTTCTCGTGCACTTTAATTCCAGCTTGGCCTCACCTCTGAGGCTCAGCAGCAGAGCTAGCAGGCTGCTTGGAAACATCTCCAGTGTGAGACAGCTGAGGCTTCCTCATTTATTCCTCCCCTAACTCGTGTAAAAATCTCTGTGCCAGCGTGGTGTTAGTGCAGATCTCATCTGAGTGCTGGCACTGTCAGGAGGGGCTGCACAACCCAAATTCCCTGAGAGCTGAGGGGCTGCAGTGCCTCTCTGCAGCAGGGTGAGGGCCTCAGCTCTGTGTCTGCCTGCTCAACACTGCTGGCTGCTTTTCTTGCTGTTTTCTTCTGAAGAAGTAAAAAAGTAGAAAAAGAGTAGGCTGTATTAAAGCTCTAAGCAAAGTGCTAGCAAATGCAGTTGGGATTTCTCCAGGAAAATGCTAGGTGATGTCTGTGTGTGAGTAATACAGCTGGAATCTACAGTTGCAGATCATCACTGGCATAATATTTTGTCTGTGGTGTCTTTTTCTTCCTTTAAAGCTACTGTTCAAATACTTTAGACATCAAAGTCTTCTCTTCTACACATTATTCATTCCTGCAAATGTCTCATATCGTGCAGTAGGATGATCAGAAAGGTATGTCTCTTTAGATATGGTAAATCAATCTTGTCGTTTTGGAAAAGTGGTTGGGAATGATTTTATGGTTATTAAGTTGAATTCAACATTTTTTTTCAACCTAGGCTTTTTAAAATTCAAAAAACTTTCAAGCAACTTTTCAATCACCCTCTTCTTGCCTTTTCTCAAAAGTAAAATCTTACTTTTTTGTTTCATCAGCCAATTCCTTCATCTCAGTAAAAATGAAACTCAACATAAATCACCTCATAGAAAATTGAAACCCCCTGGTTATCTGAGTATGTACCCACCACCCCTGGGACTGATGGCGTGGTGTTCTGCTGTAGGGATGGACTTTGACATGGTCTCATTTTTCTGAGCACTTTTTGGGAAAACTTGACAACTGTCCAGATGATGGTGGATTTGTTGATCATTCTCAGTTGCTGCACATTTTACAGGTTTCTTGTAGCTGGCTAAAAAGAATGTGTATTGTTTGAGGTTAGTAGGTCCAAATTAACTGACCCCAGAAGTCAGATTGACTTGGAGCCTGTTGCCTTGAGGAGCTGCATGATGGGCTCTGTAGATAATGACTGTAAGACTGATGCTCTACCAAAGTGCTTTTCAAAATATTTTAGTCCCCTCTTGTTTTAAGTGAAATTTTCTGTCTCATACCTCAGCAGCTAAGTGGAACAGGATTTTAAATGCAGAAGCAGATGAAGTTTTCCTCTATGTCAATATCATCATGCCAAGATGGAGCGTTCTGCAGTCACCAAGAGTTAGCAGAAGCAAATATAACTGTTGTAAGGTCAACATTGCACAAGACCAAGCACAGCTTCGAGGAGAGCCCCAGACAACAGCAAGGTTTGGTTTTACAAACTGCTGTTACCATTACAGCCCCAGCTTATTTGACAGCCCAGTAGCAGCTCAGAAGTGCCCCAAGGCAATAAAGCATCTTTGCTGCTTTCAGGGAGATGCCTGTGGCAGATGGATATGTCAGAGTGCTGACTGGCTTTTCAGAGCCTTTACCTCTGGCTGTTTGACACCACCTTCATCTGCAGCCATCTGTCCTTCATCCAGGTGTTCCCTTTGGAACATCCCTGTGGGAGCACAGGGGTGCAGAGTGTGATCACCTGTTTGAATGCACTGTACCTTGGTGTGCCTTTACAGCATCCTCCTGATCCATCTTCAGTGATGCATGGAAAAAGGAACACTGAGGAGATGAACAGGAGTGAAAATCAGTGAGAGAGAGAGAGAAACTGGATTTGTGGTTTGGAATAGAATCCCAGCATTGCCTCTGGCTTGATCCATTGATTGGGAACAGCTACCAATGCCTTCCCATGATCTCCATTTGTAGATGGGTCAGCAATTGGAACTGATTCATATGCTTTCAGCTAAAGCATTTTCACTGAAATCCAGCTGTTGCACATATTGATTTTGATCAAATTTTCTTTTGGCAACTTAAGCCTTTTCTGTGGGAATTAAAATTGGAGCTTGATCCTTTTGGGCAGGAAACAGTGCTTCAGCTCAAGTGCTGTTTGTGTGAAAATATTACAGTACCTCTTTTGTTTGGTTCCAATGAAAAAATAAAATATATCATTTGATAATTAATTTTTTCCAGCAACACTTCTGCTGTCCTTCAATCAGCTCTAGTGTCTCTTTTGCAACTTGCTTTGAGATGTCTGAAGGAACAGTGAGCTATATAAGCTACTTGTTATTTGAGTGATATTGGTTGAGGTTTCAGCCATGTGCACATAGTCTGTGGTGTGTACAGAAGAATATGAGAATATTTTAAGCTGACCATTTAAGAAAATTTACTTAGGTCAAAAAGTGGTTTCCTTTAGCTAAGCCAGTCATGGATGAGATCATGTCTGTGAAAGCCCATTTAAAACTGCACTGGTGCAAAAAATCCTCATCAAAACTTGGTAAATTCTCTGAGAAAGTTGAAGGTGTTTTACAAGCCTTGGGACAAATGATAAACTCGTGTCAGAATCCAATCTGAATTCTTGTGGCCAGCTTGTGAACTTGGAGTTTTTAATGGAAATAGGGATGTAACTGATTCTTAACCATATCAAGACCAGCAGGTGTTGCTATAATATATTAAATGCTGTGGAGCCTTCAAATAAGCTGCACTTGAGCATTAGTTCAATATTTTCTTAAACCAAATTGTTATTTGCTAGGAAAATGTAGTGCTGTGGGAGATTTGCAAAAAGAATACTACTGAAATAGTCAAAGCACTGGAAAATTTCAGCTCCTGAGCTGCTTCTGCTGAGTGACTAAGAGAGTTTTTCTACAGCTTGAGTGAAAGATCGGATCCTGCACCTAGGCATTATTTGTGTTTAAGAATCCAGTAAGGTAGGAAATAACTAAATCCTGGATATATTTCCATATTTCCATATTTGGAAGAGATGACACTGCAGAAACTTGTGGCATCTTCTTCCAGGGATAAGATTGGGTAATGCTGAAACTCCAGTTTAGGATTTTTCTGCTCAACACTGGTCTCACTGGTGATCCTCAAAAGACCAGGGGAGAATTCCTCTAGGACAGAAACACAGCTTCTCAAAGAAACTGCACCCTCAGGGGCCTTGCAGAGGGTGAGCAGCGGGAGGGTCAGAAGTAGGACCAGCAGTACAGAATTTATATCTCAGGAAAACCTGAGCAGGATTTGCCAAGTTTCAGTGAACTCAGGAAGGTTCTAACTTTTGCTAGATTCTGAGTTGGCAGAATGAAACCAAGCAGGAAGGATGAAAGGAGAAAAATCCCCAGAACCAGGATATAGCCTATGGTAGGCAGCCCTTTAAGTGAAATGGGTGTATCTTTTTGTATAAAAGGAGGATCACTGTAAACATGAACGGAGAAGCTCTTGAAAAGTCATGTTTAATGCCCATAGGCATTGAGATTAAAGAGTTAATAGTTTTGATCAGAGAGATTATCAATTTAGACTAGATATAAAGAATAAATATTTTCTGATGAAGGTGGTAAGTGATGTCCTAAGTTCCCCAGAGAGGTGGTGGATGCCCGATCCCTGGAAACATTTCAGGTCAGCTCAGACAGGGCTCTGAGCAACCTGATCTAGTTGAAGACATCCCAGTTCATTTCAGGGGGCTTGGAGCAGATGGGCTCCTAAACATTTCTGCCAACATAAACTATTCTATGAGTCTGTATTTCTATGGATGCTTGGCAAGAACTTCTCTTGCCCGTGGATGTGGTCCCAACCATATCATTTCCATGCAGGATCCCAAGCCAGTTCTGTACTCGGGCTGCCGGGAAACCCACGGAGCTGAGCGCGTTACCAGCTCTCCCTCTCGCTGGGAGCGTGTGAACTTGTTCCATCTCTTTTCCACCGGTGAGACGGGTGGGGCATCACCTCCCCTGCAGGGCTGCGCCGCAGCCAAGGACACCTTCGTCCTGCCGCCCTCAGGAGCTGTCCGTGGCGAGGCTCGGGCAGGACGAGCCCTCTCCAGGTGGGCAGCGGCGATAAAATGGCCCCGGCTCGCTGTGCGGGCGAGCAGCGGCAGCTCCCGCGGCGGGGCCGCTGCGCAGGGCGCGGAGCGGGGCGGGCGGGGCGGCTCCCATGCCGTGTGCATGTAGATGAGAGCCCCCGGAGCACGTCACTCCGCACCGGCGCTCTGCGTTTGGGGCGGCGGACAGCGAGCGAGGGCGGGCGAGCGGGAGCCGCCGGAGGAGCGGGAGGAGGAGGAGGAGGAGGAGGAGGAGGAGGAGGAGGAGGAGGCGGCTCGGCGGCGGCTCGCAGGAGCAGCAAGCGCTCGGCCCCGCTCCATGCCGCCCTGCCCGCCGCTGCGCGGGCCCCGCGGGGCGACGGCGGGCGCGGGGCGGGGAGCGGCGCGGCGGTGCTGAAGGACAGCTCCGCTCCCGTCAGCTCCGCTGCCCCCGGCTCCACTGCCCCCGGCTCCGCTGCCCCCGGCTCCACTGCCCCCGGCTCCGCTGCCCCCGGCTCCGCTGCCTTCGGCTCCGCTGCCCCCGGCTCCGCTGCCCCTGGCTCCGCTGCCTTCGGCTCCGCTCGCCCCGGCTCCGCTCCGCGCCCCGGGCGCTCCCCTCGCCGGGTGGCCGCGGGGCCGCCGCTCGCCGCGCCTGGATGCGCCCCCCGCCACCGCGCCCGCGGCTCCCATGGCGGTGGCACGGAAAATCAAAACTTTGTTGACGGTGAACATCTTGGTCTTCGTGGGCATCATCCTCTTCTCCGTCTACTGCAGGATCCAGGACCGCTCCCAGGAGCTGGTGCAGATCGTCCGGAGCGCGGACCGCCGGGCCAGGAGCCGCGGCGCCAAGGTGGGCAGCCTGGCCGACAGGGAGTCCATCCTGCAGCGCCTGGACCACCTGGAGGAAGTGGTCTACAACCAGCTCAATGGTACGAGGGGCAGGGAGGGGACATTCTGTGCCCCGGGAGGGTGCTGCAGGCTGGGCAAGAGCCCCCGAAGTGTCCCCCGGCGGGGAGGGGAGCCCGGCACCGATGGAAGCGACCCCAGCACCCAAGTGCTGAAAAGCGAGTGCAAGAGGTGATGCGGGGTTTTGCTGGAGGGATTTGTCGAGCCTCCCACCAGCACCCTGCCTCTCTGCCAACTCTTGGTCCAAAGTCAGGACTTCCTCAATAGATGCAAAGTTCAGGAGGCTGCAGTTCAGGGGTTTCAGGATCAGAGGAAGTCCCTACAAACTGTACCATGTTTTACGGTTTGCCTGTATATATTAACTCTGCATGGGAAATTGTTTGTGTAGCAAATACAATGTTAGATTATAGCTGAAAGTCATATTCTTGGTTTCAGAACTACTTTAAAAACATCCTGCTGGGTTCTTACATTGTGCACTATTAATGGTCTGTTTAAACATAGCACCCATATGTTCCCTTAATGATTTTTCCATTTAAATTTGTTATTGTCATTGATGAGGAGGGGAAGTATCCACCAGTTCTTTTTATGACTTGCTATACTAATTCACCAGCCTTGAAAAATATTGCTAGGTAAGCAAAGAACCCTTCCACGATAGTTAAAACAGGGTAAGCCATCAAAGTTGTTATAGGACAGATAACATTTCATATAGAAACTAATTCTTCAAAATGAGTGCATTTGTATTTGCATAGATTTGTAACGTTCTAAGTGTGAGACATCAAAGAAATAAGTATGTGATTAAATACAGCAGTGTTTTGGACAAGAAAAGGCTGAAGGAGTGAGCTTTTGCATGAAATTATAATATAAATGTAACATTTAGTGTTTCACAGCAAATAAAATTTTTAGTGTAAATATGTTTAAGTAGAGCAAATGTGCTTCTAGGCTGCTTGTGGAAACCTTACTCGTAACATTGATTTAAGAAAAGCTACTGTAGCCTTAGAATGCAGACAAATAGGAGGGTTAGCATAAAGTATGTTTCCTATTAATACTTTTTGGGAATGAATGTATAAATCTAAGTAAGTTAGGCTGTTATGGTAACATGCAGTTTGTGCCAGCAAGTGTTAGGGACAGGCATCCCCTCACACTCTCCACTGGATAAACAGGGCAGAGAGAGGGGGAACGTGGAGTGGGCTCTTAGTCCCAATCCCACACGTGCAGGAACTAGAGGGAAAGTATCAATAGCTGTGTTTTCTAACCATATTCTGGAACAGTTTTGAAGAATGGAGGATTTAAGAGGAAAATACTTCTCATGAATTCCACAAAGCCACAAAGTTCCCAAACTAAATTAGATCGCTCTGCAAGATATATCCATTCCAGCTAAATTAATGGGTTTTTTTGGTCCAGATAGATTTGTTCTTTGTGTTGCTCATAGGGGAGACTTTGGATAGGATTTCCCTGTGCTGTGTTCATCTCAGCACAGCATCCCCTGGAGAATCAGCAGGAGTCCTTAACGTGCTAGGCAGGCACCATCGCACGCAGTGACTGGAAGTTCTCTGTAAAGCATGCCTCTATTTTGGGAACTGTTTCCTTCATCTTCTTTAATTCCATTTATTGGATATGGATCTTCATGGTGAAATTACTTGAACTTACTGTTACGTTGCTTTCTCAGCAACATCAAACACCGCAGGCAGTTTTCTTTTCCTGAAAGTTCTTACATAGGAAAATACAGAAAGTTTTTCAAGCTGAGCTGTTCAAATTTCCTATTTATTGCTCCTTCATTTTTGTCTGATGTAATTGTTTGGTTTCTTATAATTACACAGTGGTACATTAACACAGATTAATTCTTTCATCATCATTCTGAAAAAAAAATACTTTTTTCCCCCCATCATATTTCAACAGAAGCAAAAAGTCCTAAGAAATTGGGAGGTGCTCCACTGAAATCACCAGAGTTGCATCACTGTGAGTGAAATCAGCACTGAGCATCTCTGTTTGGGTTTAGCTCACTGCTATTCTGTTTGTAATATCATGACTCATTATTTATGCCATTAGTGGGCATGAATTGCTGCTCAGCAGTGGGATTCAGGGGAGCCTGTCTGACAGAGCTGTGCTGTGCCACACAGCAAGGCTGCTGTTACACAAACACTCCGTGTGCTCTGGAGCTCTGCAGCTTCACCTGAATGTTGGGTAAGGTTTCTCAGCCCCTGTCCTGTCCATGCTGCCTGATACAAGATTAGAGAGCTGACTGAGGCTGTCTTGGATGGTACTTTTTCATAAGCTGGGTCAAAGGCTCTTCTATGTGGAGAGACATGGGTATACAGATTTTATTCAGGAGGAATACCAGTTCCTTGCATACCCAGAACCCCTCAAAGCAGCAGGAGGCTGAGTCCAGCTCAATTTTATCACTGCAGCAGGTCAGGCCAGCCCAGTATTTCAGTTTCCTGCTCTTGGTCCTTTCTCTTTGAAATCAGCAAATTTAGAGCTACCATACAAAGTATGTCTTTGTTAATAGCATCTTAGTGTTGTTTTATTTCATTTTTCTCTTCTACTCACATGAGACCTGAACTCATAAGACCTACCTGGATTTTCTAGGGACTCTGTAGATGATCCATTGCAATAAAAAGTCACTCTGTGAGAGACCAGCCCTGCAGCTGCACAGAATTTTGTTTCTGTCACACATATTTGTTTACATACAATCAAGGAAATGTTATTTAGAAGTGTGTACCTTCTGCCAGGAAAATAAACACAGGCAGTAACATTACAAATGTATAAAGAGGCAACCCAAAACTGATCACTTGAGAACTCATTAACTTTTCAGTCTGAATAAAATCAGTGAGTGCAGTGCAGAACACAGAGGACCATGCATGAAAGTCAGAAGAAAGCTGGTCCTTGCAATTATCTTTGGCAGAACAAGAGTTTTTAGAATAGGATGAATGAGAATTGCCACGATTCCCTGCAGAGTCATGCAGACATACACCCAAACAATAGTTTTCGTTTGGCTCGTGCTCTGGTTTTTTATCAACTTGGGGAAAACAGTATTTCTGACAGCTTTCTTTTTGCTCAGCTGCTGCTGGGTTTGGTGGAAGCAAATGAACAGAGCATGTAAAGGGAAGGGAAAGCAATGAAACGTGTCAGTGGAATTTTCTTGGTGAGACTTTGTATTGCCTCCCGATGTTTGACCTTGGGTACAATGTTTATTTTGAAAAACAGAGTTATTATAGAGCTAGTTGAGCAATCCATATTTTTTTATTGTTTTTTTGCTATG
Organism: Poecile atricapillus; assembly: GCF_030490865.1. Taxonomy (NCBI): domain Eukaryota; kingdom Metazoa; phylum Chordata; class Aves; order Passeriformes; family Paridae; genus Poecile; species Poecile atricapillus. The sequence continues at coordinate 5,999,000 of NC_081264.1, read as the reverse complement.
GTATTGCTATTGATGGATCTATTTTATTGTCATTCAACACAGAACTCATGCCAGCTAGACTTGGTAGCAATTCATTAAATGCCATAATGATAACACCTTGGTATTTTCTTCCTTTGCCTTTACTTTTTTTGTAAAAGGGAAAAATTTTAAATTATTTAATTGACTGAATTTTTTTCTCTAATCAGTTTTGCATCTAAGTCTGTTGCTAATGATTCACTATAGAGGATAAAGAAATTTTGATGCCCCAAGTAGAGGATAACCTTTCATGCCAAAAGCAATTGAAGGTCAGACTACAATTTCAGTCTAATTGCCTTTTTCCCTTTTCACTGTCCCGTTCCAGTAATACACAACAATCAATACAGCATGTAATTAGATTTCATTCAATCTGCAAAGATAAAGAGAGCTTTCATCTTCTCATTATGTATTCTCACATCATGTCTTCTTACCCATGTCTTCTACACTAGACCCCTTTGACCTGTTCTATTTTAGATGTGGAGGGATAAGTTGGGAGTATTCCCTTGAATTTGACAGGTTATCATCTGTTACACGTCATAATTTGGTTTTGCTCTCTTTGGGAAGATTAAATGCAATAGCAATTTCCAGTGTGATAAATGGGGTTTACATCACATATGCATTTCATGGAGGAGACTGGAGAAAAAGGTGGACAATTCACATAATTGCAGCAGAGAGGCTTAAAATGATGGAAATAGCAGGTCCTGGGTGCAGAGTCTGATTCCTGCTGACTGGGACTCCTGATTTTTAGAGTGCACTGGAAGGAAAGTGATTGCATTTAAAATTCAGCCTGGCAATCTGCATAGGTACAAGTTACAGTAGTATTTTTAAAAGGGGAGTTTATTCTTCATAAGGTTGGGATTGGTTGAAAATGGGTCCAAATTTCCATGTTTCAAAGTAAGGGTTGGGAACAAGCTGCAGGAAAGTTATGTGAATGTCCACAACACATGTCCACATTGTCAAAAAGAAGTTTTTAAAGCTGGCAGCTTTCAGCTGAAGAGCAGTTCCTTGGCAGAGGAGAGAGGTAAAGCCACATGTGCACGGGTCACATTTAGTGTGACTGCAGCTGTGTACCAATGAAACTGCACCTTCTCATACCCACAACTTTTAGAACTATTTCTATTTTATATGTTTATGGTCTGCTGCTAACATACATCTGGCAAAATTAACACCTAAATGTCTCCAGAAATACCAGCTCACTTGTGGGCTCTGCTCTCAGCTGTGTGGTTTCCTTATCCTGATGATGAGATTCTCTTCACCTGGTCTCCTTTTGAGGACATTTTTAAAGAAGTCCAAGGTTGGTACTCATGAAGGCAGAAGAGAAAAACACTAATTTTTTTTTTTTTTTTTTTGTTAAGTTAGGCTGCCATTTCTCCATTTCTTCGTTTACCACACAATAATTTCTGTTGTGCTGGGTCATTTTCTCAAGCTTGGGTAAGTCACCTTTGCTACAATCCTGACCTTCTGTATTGTAAAGTTATGGCCAAGTCTGACACACTGATTTCCCCATCACATTTGCTTTAATGGTGTTAGTCTCATTTATGAAGCTGAGGGAACTCACAGTCAGTGCTTTCAGGAAGGTCAAGGTTTAATTCCTCAAAACAACAGAAGGGAAACCTAATGAGCCAATATTTGGATAGCCCCTATATAAATATAAGGTAATGTTTGAAATAGTATTATTCTATTTAGCACTTTAGGAAGAAAAGTTCTAAAAAGTTTAGTTAAAAAGGAGGGCATCTCTCTTTTGTAAAACAGGAAGAATTTCACTCAGCTCTGCAAAATACTGACAAATAAAAAAAAATATGTCTCCATTCCGGCAGCACATCAGTGATTTTAAAGTCTTTCTCTGTACTCTGTGTTTCATATAGTGGTAACTATTTTTTATGTAATGTTTCTGCTTTTTGCCTTTGTAGCTGAGAAGAAAGCTTATTTTGACAGGAAAAAAAAATCATGTGGTAATTTTGTCATTGACTCATTTGTGTGGAACTTGAATCATTTGTACCATATGAGATTAAAAGCAGTGTTTACAGAAGCAGAAAGGAAACCTTTGCCTGATGTTGTTATTGTTGACTCTTCAGCTGTATTCTGGTTCAGTATCTTTCCATTTCTTTGTACATTTAGCTGGAATTGGAAAAGCAAATATGGGTCTGTCGTCTTCCCAGAGAGGAGCTGCAGTGTGGTGGTTGTACACCTACAGCCCCTGCACAGGCTTAGAGGATTAGAAAACCTGGCTTTAACTTAATACCCTTGATAGAGAGAGGTGGAGCTGTTTTTTGAGTTTAGGGGGTTTTATTGTTTGTTTGTTTGATGTTTTAGTAAATAAAGGTATATAGTAAATTAAGGTAGCAGTTAAACCAGGAACATCATTTTAGAATGAGGATCCAGACACTGAATGTGTGGCACTTGTCCAAGGAAATAAATACTAAGATTTATGAAAGGAAGGAAAATAAATGAGTCATGTGTAATAAATCTGCCTTTTTTTAATGCTCCTTTCTAACTTTACTAATGGGCACTCAGTTTCTCTTTCTCAGCATACTTGGCATACTTTTTGATTATTGTTGTTGTTTGTGGGGTTTCTCTGGGTAGTCATTACCATCATTTAGTTTAAGCCAACACACTGAAGGGCAGAAAAAAGAAAAAGTAGAAAATGAAAAGAGCCTGTGATGTTCTGGATAACAGGAAGGAAGAGAGCCAGTGACAGCAGAGCAGCTTCCAACCTTGTTGTAGTCCTATTGATCAAAACTGTCCTCTGAAATAAGATACCTGGAGTTCCTGAGAGCGAAAGCCAGAGAAAAATCCTCCCAGCGACCCAAAGTCATCTTCTCTTGAGAGTACAGAGCTAAAACAGCCAAATACTAACTGGATGTGTCTGCTTTTACTAAAACTCATGGCTGTGGTGCCGTGGAAATGGCTGTGAATATCTGAAAGCTTCATAGGTGGAGACAGAACCCATTTCTGGGACAGCAAGGCAGGTTCAAACAGATTAAAACTGTCTTTCTGCCCTAGAGTTTCTGTCCTTTCAGGTGTTCTGGAATATCTAGGTTCTCCAGACAGTTCTGAAAACAAGATGCAGCACAACTGGCACTTACTGGTTCCTCAGCAGGTCCTGTAGGAGATAATAAGACTCCAAGGCCATCTCCTGAGCCAAGATTTCTTGAACAGAAGGCAGCAATGATGCAACTTGTTGTAGGGCCCTTTGATTTAGTTGGGGTTATTTTGAATTTGAACATACTGTAGCGCTGCTGGGGATAAAAGTGATAACCTTGGTTCTTGGTTATTTCTCAGTTTGATCTGTTGGGCTTTTGAGTTCTTATTTCTTGAAGGGGCATCACGCCCGTGATCTGGTGTAGGTCTGGATGAAGTGAGCTGTGTATGTGCATGTCTGTAGATGTCCAAGGAAGTGGTATTTTGGAGCTGAGTTCTGCTTTCTTATCCCTCTGGTTTGATGCTCTCCCCCACAGTGAGGGAAGGGGGCCTGTGCTTTCTGCAGTTCTTTGCACTAACTTTTTATTTCACTTGGTTTAGCCAGGTTGGACTCCTTGCTGTGCATGGAAAAACAGTCCAGCAGCACATCCTGTGGAAAATCCAGTGGCATGGATGTTCCAGAGGAGCTCTGACACCAGGTCCCTGCCCCTCTTACTGCACTTGTCAGGCCATTTCATTTCTGAACAATTCTGTGTTTGTGTTTAATTTACTTGGATGAGTTGTTCTGAGGGATCTTCTCACAAACCAAGGATGAGCCTGAGGCCATGAATTGTTTTGTATCCTTGTTGAGGGCAATGAAACAATGCAGCAGAAGTGGGACGGTTTTGAGAATCTCTGACAAATGGCAAAAGGCCTAATTTATTTTTGTTATTTTTTTATTTATCTTTCAAATATGTCCTTGATTACTGGCTCTGAAGGAGAGTCTGAGGGCAGCATCAGGGTAGAGAGCTGAGGAGACAATAGAGTGATTCTGCTTTGTCATCATGCGCAGTGTGGACGCAGAGTTCTCTTGGGGGCTGAAGAGTTGTTGAAGTAAATGAGCAAAATGTTTTTAGAGAAGGTGAGAGTATAGATTTCTGAATATCTTAAGACTTTTATCACCTCCTATGGAGCCATTCTCTAGAAGCACTTTCACTTGCCACCAGTCTGATTTATATTTTTAATATATGAGCTGTAATTTGCATGCCATCCTGGGAGAGTGGGCCATGATGAAGAAAACTAAACCAAGGAAAAGGTTTTTAAAAGATCTTCTCTTTAAGTAGCATTCTGCTACTTAAAAATGGTCCTGTTAGGCAGAGATATTTGGTGTCAAAGTACTACAGGAGAGTGTTATCTGTTTCACAGCGTGTTTGGAATTCCTGTGTCTGGAATCACATTTAAATAACCCAGATTTGGGGGATGAGGATCCAAAGGAACATGTTTGGCTTCTGGGATTCTTTAGTGTGCATTTGCTTCAGTCTCAGCCTCCTGGGCCTCATGTTAGAGCAACAAGCCCAAGAGGCTGCTGCAACTCCAGGATCTCCTCTGGGCTGAGCAGCCCCTGTAAAAATGTGTAAAATGTGTAAAATGGCACAGCACTGGCACAAGCCTTGCTCTCCCCCAGCAGGCTCCTGACACCTCCTTCCCCTGTGCAAAGCACAGGTCTGTGGAAAGAAGGTGTTTGTGGCAAGGCCTGTGTTTGCTGTGGGCTGCAGGATTCACAGCACAGAGCTGGTGTCTCTGGGGCTCTGGGTTTTGTTCCTGGGTTTTGTTCCTGGGTTTTGTTCCTGGGGAGTGCTGAAAGCCACGGCTGTGGTTGAGTCAGCAGTTTGCTGAGCTGGGAATCGAAGCCAGGCACAAAAGTGACTCTGCTTTCTAAGCAAGGTGCAGATGCTGCCAGCCCTGCTGTGCTGTAGCAGTGTGTGGGGTGACAGACACTGCTGGCTGCACGGGGTGACTGCCTCAAGTAGGTTTTTATGACTGCAGCAATGATTCAAATTCTCCTCAGCTCACCCGTGCACTTAGTCCTGTTGAAATCAGTTGCCTAAATTAATCTTTGCTATTGATCCAGAGGCATCAGGACAGTCAGTAGTTACCAGTACAGTAGCTCCAGTAGTAAATTTGGCCAAGTGAAAGCATTTTTGCCACAGGATGAAGAGTAGGTTTGGTAGTCATGATGATGTATCAAAGGATGAAGCCTTGCTGTGTCCCTGTACCACTTCAGCGGGGTTGAGAACAGGGTCCTTCCCCCTTGAAAGGTTTGGAAGGATTCCCCTTTCTAGTAGAGATCTGATGAACTTTGTGGGTTTTTTGCCTCTGACTCCCAATTCTGGGGGCTCTCGATGCTCCTGTGTTTGCTCTGTTTGGCTCCAGTTCACATTCTGCAAAAAAGAAGCTCCCAGACCAGATCAGATTAGCGCTTCTTGTCTTCCAGTGGTACTGCAGAACCATTTGCAAAGAAAAAGGAGGTTTGTTGCATAGGATTATGTTTCACTTGGAAGATATCCATGAAGACAGCTGGAAAGCCCTTTTCTGCAATATTGGGGAAGTTTGCTGCTTCTTTTATTTTTTTCCTCTAGCATTTTGGGTGGGTGGTAGGGTTAATTGGTTGTTTTTCATTTGGATTTTTTATGCTGGTTTTATATTTTATTTGGCAATGGGGCCTTACTGCCCTTTTAGAAATTGAGTTTATTTTTTCTACAGCTCTCGTATGCCTCTAGGATGAACAGCATTTGTAAATAAAAATGTATTTTTTGTTATATTAACTCATTTTCAAGCAAGCCTTATGTTGTAGCAAAGATTGGTGGTATTCTTTCCTGTGCACACTGAATTGAAGGCAGTGATAAGACTAAAAATATCCCCAATTGAAATAGCATTGTATAACCCAAAGGTTAGTTTTCCTCAGGATGGAAATTTGCAGTTGCTCTATAGGCTCCTTGTAAGACAGATTTCTGGTCATGCATCCATGTGTAAAATGAGGCTACTGATAGCTGCAAAGTTCTGTATCTGCAAAACTCAGCCCCACAGGTGGCTGCCAGGAGCAGAATTCAGCTGGTGGCCAGTGCTGAAGCCACTGCTCTGGTGTGAGCTGGGGGTGAGTGCTGGGTGTGTTCCCAGTGCAGAGCAGGGACCAGGCACTGTTCACACCTCTAACTGGAAAAACAGCTTTTCCAGCACAGAGCTGTTAATGCTAAAACCTGCTGATGGATTGCAGGTGGCTCTGTGTAACAGATGGGAGTGGGGCAGGAGGGGAGAGTGAGCTGAGCATGTTGGAGTAATTAAACAGCCTAATGCTAAGCTGCCCAGCTGCTGAAAGCGTTGCTGCTTTCAATTTCCACAAGCAATGAGTGGGCTTGGCATGGAAAAATGAGTGGTTGGGTGGCTTAGGTGTGAGCCTGTGATACCCTTGGGTTTGGAAACTGATTGTTTTTTTCTTTTTTCTTTTTTTCTTTTTTTGGTAGTTCTGTTACATAATTTGTGTGCCGCCTAGAGAGTTCCCAGGTCTGTATATTTAGACTGCTGACTTTCCAAAATCATCACAGGGATGTGGGCAGCCGAATTCTCCACTGGAACCACCTTTCTTCCAGGTGGCCAGTTGTTTCTAAAGAGTGGTAACTCTTTAATGAACTTTTTCTTCTGTCAGAAGTTGCACAACTTTCTCAGCAGTTGAAAAATGTCTTTTGTTTTTTCAATGTTAGTATTGCAGGGAGCAGTGAAAATGTTTCCAGGTATTAATTATAAATGTCACATATTTCTTCAATTTAATATTTGGCAAACTCGCTGAAGACATCCTTTATGGGGGACTCCTTTAGGTGCAGATGTGACCATGTCAGCACCTGCACTGAACACTTCACCTCAGCTATTCCAGCTCTGAATACACAAACCCAACAATCTTTGATTGCAGACCTGTGCCAGCCTGATGCTCCTCCTGAAATAGATCCATCTGCCTCAATGTGTTTCCATTCAACAGAAAATTAATTCCGGAAGGGAAGTGCCTTTTATAATGCTTGTATCCAGTGGGTTATATGTAAAACCTTCTGTTTCCTGAAAGAGTCAGCTTGGTATGGGTCCCATATTCACAGCTATGTTCCCATTCCAGGCCCACATAACTCAAAGCCAGGCTGCAGAGAGCCCTCTCAGATGAGGTCATGGAACGAAGAATTTCTTCTGTGATTCATTCTGAACCTGATCTGCCTAATAACTGGATTCTTTGTCTCCCTCTTTCTGTCACATGTTAAAAAGTTGACAAAGTGAGAATTTTCAGTCTTCTTTGCACAATGAGAAGAGTGAACAAAAGATGTGCGTAAATGGAGGAGAAATATTTATGAGGGAACAAAGACATGGCCTTAACTTTGAAGCTGGGATGGAGCAGCCCAGTGTGCCAAGGGACACGGGCTGAGTGATGCAGCCCTCGCAGAAGGAGATGATCATTGCAGAAGGATTTTTGCATATGTTACAGGACTACTTCTTTAGGCATCTCTCAGCCTTTAATCATGCTGACAAGAAGCTGGAGCACAAATAGAGTCAAAGAGACACAGTGGAGCCTGTGGAGGGATGAGGCCAGTGTGAAATTTTCCTTATTGCAGTCACTTAGAGTTGATGGAAGTGCTCATGGGATGAGTGGGCTGGGGTCAGGGTCTGTGCCCAGCTCTTGGCAGAACTGTTCTGGCCCTGAGAAGAGGTGAAGCTCCCCATGGCAGCACCACATAGGACTGGTCACTCTGGGAAGGCCATACCACAGTTTGACAATGCATCTTAACATGGAGTGTTGAAATTATTGTGGACCAGTTTCAAGAGAGGAAAAACTCTTGTATGGCTTCCTTGTGGCACTGAGTAACAAAGTCAGAACCAGGCCCAGAGAACAGGACAGCTCATGCAGGATCAGCACCAATTAGACATGACTAGGCTGAGACACACTCTACTGTCAAAAAGCAAAATGATATTTCAGGATGGAAATTCATTTTGGAAGCAGAAATCAGCATATGATCTTCTCTTTTGTCCCTGAGCTGCAAGAAGTTGCTCTAATCTGTTTGATGGGTGATATTGCATGCCTGTGGCTCCTCAGTGCTTCAGCACATGGCTGTGAAACTAGAGGTTGATTATTTTCAAAAGTATTTTGACAGATACAGAACTGACAAATTCTTTGTTAGAAAGAGAAAGAGAGGTTTTGTTTGCTCCTGTGCTCATGAGGCTGCATGGGTTTTAGGATCAGACTTTGTATTCCTTTCAAAGGTGGGGAGGGAAAAGCACTCCTACTATAAGCAATCAGAAGGATTCATTTTTTTATTAATTCCAGGGGAAGAAGAGTGATGTGCCCTGCTGTCATGGTGCCTCACCTCTAAGCCTGTGTTCTCCCTTTCCAAGGGAAGAAGTGATAATCTAGCAAGTCAGACATTTCCATGTGAATTTTCTGTAATATGGAAAAGTAGTTTTAAATGATCACACACATACCTCATTATTTCATTAGGAATCCCCTAACGTGAGCACAGACCAGGCTCTTTTATCACTTACACTGGTTCTCATCATTACCACTAACCTGACAAGGAGCAGAGTCTGTGAGCTCACAGAAACTGGAACTGGGGACAGAAGGGGTCAAGAAAATATTCTAAGGTGCTGAAATGCAAGTCCCAAACCCAGGAGACATGGCCTTCACTTCCAGGGGGGTGTCCTGTGCCCTTTCTCTGTGGTGACAGCCCATCTCTCTGCTCTCCTGATCCCCTCCCCATACCTGTGTCCTCAGGTTAACTTTGTGATGTTGTTAATCAGTGTGTGTATAACAGCCAGGCATCCAACAGTAATTAACACATTTAATCCTAAAAATGTGTGTTTAGTTCCTTGAGCAGCTAAAGCAGGAAAGCTGACTATCTTGTGGGTTGGCAAACCACAAGTGAATTCTTGGTTGGTGTCTAACAGCTCCAGCAGGTCTCTTGTGTTTGATCTTTCACCAATCCTCTTCTCTCAGTAGGAACTTTTTAATGGCACTTTTCTTCCCAGATGTCGGCTTCTGTGGCACTCTCAGAAATGCAATGTTTGGAGACCTCTGATTGTCTGCCAAGCTTTGGCTGAAGTTAGAGGCAGTCCTCAAAATGTAACAAGCAGAGTGAAGGGAGAGTTTGGAGAGGGAAGCAGACTGATAGACAAATGGAGACAGCATGATCCCACAAAATGTTTTTTCTTAGCAAACCAGGCTAAAAATCATACTGGTGACAAATGGGATTTTTACTTATTTAAACACACTCATGAAAATTAAGTTTTGAGCTTTTAAAGGAACCAGACTCAGATGTCCACATTGAACTGCTTTGCTTGCTTTGTTAATTGGCAATATGTTAGCACAAGCATTTTTTTCTCTACTTTCCTGCTTATTTCAGTTAATAACTACAGCAGCATGACATTTCCCTGACACTACACCAGTACTGCAGGCAAGGCTGCTTTATTTTCAGCCTGCTGAAATGGCAGACTCGGGTCCCACTGTCTCAGTGCCTTTCAGTAGGGAGTGAATAATTAAATTACGAGCGGAGCAGAGCAGCGATCCCGGAGCTCTGTGCTCGGCGGCGTGACGCACGTCCTGCTGCTCATCTCATCATCACCTTCCTCATCACAGCCCAGGGGCTCAGCCCTGCCTTGCTCTGGCACCACTTGGTGCTGGGAAGCTCTCGCTGCTTGGGAGAGATGTGGCTGTGACCTGAAGTTTAAGCGTGACCGGGGAGCGCGTCTGCTTTGTGTCCTTGAGGAGTGATGAGCCCAAGCTGGGAACTCAGAACTCGGGTTCCTGAAATTCAAATTTTGATTTGTACCAGTCTCTCCACTGAAGGATGATCTTCTCCTGTATAAAGGCACCTTCTATCACTATCCTCATTTCTCTCTTTACTGTGTAATTGAACAGCTCATAATGTAGTCGTGAGTACAAACCCGAGACACATCAGGGGACAGGGACATTCATTCTTCCATGGAATTTTGGCATAAAGGAAAGGAAAGCTTGAAGAAAAATTGAGTCTCCGAAAACTTGAGTTTCTTTTTACATTGCCTTGGTGAAAACCAGATAAGCACTGTTGCAGTCAGTGGCATTAGGAAGGTAAATTGAGGAGGGGTGATCCATAACTTCAAAAACTTGGCCACTGTCTTTATATATGATCTGAATTCTATATATGTGTGGTAATTTAAACGTGCTCTGTAGGTGGATCAAAGCAGCACGTTGTTACCAAATGCATCCTGTCTTTTCCAAGGCAAGCCCAGGGGTCCTGCTGTGGGTTTGTCAGAGCCTAAATCAGCCCTAGGTCGCAGTCAATTTGTACAAATACCCACATGCAATGAAGCCAATCTTGTTAATAATGAACCAGTTATTATAGCAGGGCTGGTTTTTTAAAGTGCCTGTAATAGTAGATTGTAGCTTTCCCGCTCCTAGAAGTCTGAGTCAATTTATCTTTATATCAACAATAAACCAGAAAGGGCAGAAATCAAAGTAAGCCATGTTTTTATTACCGCTTTTAAATAAAACATTGTGCCAATATTTTTTCCCTAACATTACATCTTTATTTTCTCAAATTTATTGGCAATTGCTATTTATCTTCATTTCTCCTTTCTTTTGCAAAGCTATCTCATCCTTTGATTTGCTTCCCCCAGAGAATGTGGTACCTAATTCTTTTTATTTGTCCTTGATAAATCCCTGATTAATTGTATGTTACAAGCTATCCATGCAACATTGTGTCTTTCATTTCTAAATAGGCTTTCTTTTATGAATATAAAGAGCTAAAGCTTTCCTTTCTAGAGCCAAAACCAAATCCAGACTCAACATTTCCTTTAACAATAGCAAGGCACTTCAAAACCAAGTAAGATTCTCAGCACTGTGGACTCCTATTCCTCCTTTGTGAGCAGGAGAGACTCAGACCTTTAGCTGGGCACATCCTTAGTAGATAGATCTGTTATAAATGTGGCTGTCACTTCATCTCATCAATTAGGAGGACTGAATAACAATTTACTTCATCCATTTTAGCTTCAAATATGCCATAATTTGTTAATTTGTAAGCATTTTGGTTGAGGTGCTGATTCAGGACTGAATTTTTGCTGTTTAAAATGTGTCCCGTGTTTGGTTTTGAACTGACTTGTCCTGCTGGCAGAAAATTAAATCATACACACATTAAGAGGTTGATGGAAGGAGGCTCTGCAGCCTGGCATTGACAAGCAAGGCACAGCTGTGGTGTATGTTGACATGAGATATGAAAATAAAGTGAAGGCAGGAAAGAGGAGGAAAAGCAGAGATGCAAGCTCTGCCTCAACCAAATTCCCAAGCCAAGCTCCCTGAGAGGTGTCAAAGATGTGCCTGAGAAAGAAGAATGCAAAGACAGGTCAAGAAAAATACACAGATCTACAGATCTAAAATAGACAGTCTGTCAGGAAAATAAGTATGTTTTGAAACCAGTGTGCAATGATGCAGGAAGAAAAAAAAGGGAAAAAGTATGTCACCCTTACAGAGCTTTGAAGGCAATACCACACTGAAAGGAAGGGAATCAAGGCTCTCTCTGGCTCCTGTGAAAACCAATATCCAAATTAACTGTTTTTCAAGAGACTGGGTGGAAGTTTTTGTAATCTCACATCCTCAGTAGCAGCTGATGTCCTCTCCCATCTGTTCCCAAGGAGAAATGTCCGATGATAAGATGGAGAGGCAGCAGATAGAGAACCAGCCCTGCTCTGACAAACCCAGGACTTCCTCAGATCATTTCATCCTCTGATGGCCAGCAGGAAGAGCAGGCAGTGACTCTTGGAGCACGGAAGGGAGAGCAGTGGATGTGGCCAGCAGGTTGTAGTTGTTAACATTGGCTCTATATTGTGCTTGCATTGCCAGGGGTGAACTCAGTGACTAATTTCACAACAGTGGAAAATCGAGATCCACTTTCAAGCACGATGTGACTCTGAGTTCCAGCAGCTCCCACGTCTGGGTTTAATGCTGCCATCCTCTGCTGTGCAAAATGAGCTGAACAACCGGGAGCTTTTCTGCCGTACAAATGGCAAAGTGTTCTATATGACTTTGTTGTTGGGAGAGCTATCTGTGTGATTATGTTAGTTTAATTTAATGGCAGGCTGTTTAGGTAAATGAGCAGGGAGGCATATGAGTGTCTGCAAATAATGTGGAGCATGATTGCAAAATGATGCTGCAGGAGATGGGCTTGTCTGGCCTTTGTCGGGGCTTTCCAAACGCCCTTGAGCAGGAGAGAAGAATCTTCCTTAACCTTGGACAAAATCCCTCTGAGTCAGAGGCCCAAGGGTGAATCCTGGGCTGAAAGGCAGTAATTTGGCAGGTTGGGCAATGTCAGATGTGGTAGAGCCTTTGATGAGTTTGGACTTTATTATCAGCACAATGGAGTCCAGAACAGTATGAACCTGCGTAGGACCTGAAATTAGATAGATTTCTTTTTGGTTCCTTATGTTTAAAGAGAATTTTTATTTTCCTTTTGGAACCTATGCCTGTGGGATTTACTGTTGTCGTGGAGCTGGTTTGAGAATAGAGCAGTCAGGGACTTCTCATCCAGAATTGCATCAGAAGTCAAAGGGGTATTTTTAATGATCAGAGGTGTGCAGTCAGCTCTGTGGGGTCAAGGAAATGTCGTTGCATCAAACAGCAGCTTTCCAGCTGTGGCTCTGTCCTGTCAGACCTTGGGTCTGACAGCTCCCACTCACACCTCCCTTCCCACAGTGGTCCACTGCACATGTCCTCCACTTCCCTTCCTTACCTTTGATTAACACAAGCAAACTCCTTGCTTTTCAAAAGCTATTTTCCTCATTTATGAAATTAAAACCCTTTAACTTGGCTGAACCAGCTTGTTCCTGAAACTAATTAAACAGCCCCAAAGTTTTTAGCTCTTGCACCATAGAGCTTTTCAAGGAGAAGTCGCTCTCCCTTCCTCTAGAATGGCTCTGTTATTGTTTTAATGATCACTTCACCCAGGAGTTTTCACCTCTGTTTCCCTGGAAAAATTAAAGAAAATCTAATATATTGATACAGGTGATCCATTTCATGTGAGTCAGTGACACTCTGACCGTGACAATACCAGAGAATTCATTACTGCAGGAGCCCATTGAATCTGATATTAGTGGCTGGGCTTTTAAAGGACACTGGGTAGTTTTATGCCCTGTTTCTACCTGTCTGAGTTAAGATAATGAGGGTAATCTAATATTATGCTTCAGGGCTTTAGTTACCTGCCTATGGGGTTCAGAAGGGAACTCTGCTTCCAGGGACAGTGCAGAGTTTAATTGGCCAAGTGCTTTATCATTTGTGTTTCATTTCCTCTGAAGCCTCAGGTATTGGCCACTGCCAGAGGACAGGTGCCAAACTGATGACACTCAGATTTTGTCTCCTTTTAATATCAGCGGGCTGCCAGGCAGATACACCAACATTTCAGCTCCTCCCCCTCAACTCCAGATTTATGCCATCACCAGAGGAGTTTTCTGGCTTTCCTCCAAAGCCCTGAAGAGAAAAATACATTTTATGTTTCACCAGCAAAAAACCACGAGTCATCTGGGATTTAAAAACTTCTAGAAGAATCGTGGCATCTATTATTTATTTAAAGATAACAAAGTGATCTTTCTCTGTGAATGATCTTTTTGATCATTGAAATGAAAATTTAAAAAAAAAATCAGAGTCACATACATATCATTTAAAATTATGTGTCTGGGGTAAGGGTTTTTTATTTTGTCTCTCAAAATATATCCTTATATAGCTCTTCCTTGCTTAAGGAGGAAATATATTTTTGTTTATATCAAGTTTCTGGCAAAACTCTGGCATCTCTCTTATTATCTGTTAATGTGGGATCAGTGTCCTACCTCAAAAATGAGCTTTTATCTTCATCTCCAATGGACTGTACAGCTGCTGTTTCTTGGTCCTTCCAGTCGTCAATCTGTTTATCTCCTCCTGAATTATCTGTTGTAATTAGAATACATTTTCTCATCTCAAGGGGTAACCAGCTCCAAATGAGTGTTCTATAAAAGCAATTACTTTTGATATTAGATATCTGTACATAAAAACACAGTATTTCTTCCAATTAAAAAGCACTAATGAATTTGGTGTCTAGAGAGGCAGTAGCCTACGCAATGCTGCAGTTTCTGTGAAGCCAAGGAACAAAAGATTAGGCCTGTAAGAGGGCAGTGGTGTGTGTGCTGCACCACTGAATAGCAGACTCAGAGAGAACAGGGCTCTGCAAGGACATCCTGTTCCTTTCTGTCCCCAGCAAGCCTTTTGTCAACACTGATGAACCAGATCCCTCTCCACCTTGTGCCAAGATGACTAACACAGTTTGTCCTACTACGCCTGTCTTCTACACCTGGCCCTCAGTCTTTTTATTTCCTTAGATATTCCCTTTCCTCAAAGTATTAAATCTTGCATTTGGCACAGGGGAGCTTAAACAGTGGTGGACTCCTTCCCTCTACAGACACAGAACTGCCCCCTTTCACCATCTCAAAATTACCTGAATGACTAGGGAGCTTTTATCACCAGCTCTTCTACAAAAAGGATCATTTCAGGAACACCTTGACTGTGTCATATTGTCTTCATGTCTTCTTTCCTCATTACCTTTCTTGCATCTCTTTCTTATCTTTATTGATGGTGAGTTCTTTGGGATGGGAACTGTCTTTTTGGGCTCATGTAGTATCTGCTGCAGTGAGTCTGAACTACACTCTAAGGAAAAAGCTGTTCTGGCCAAATCCTGTCCTGGTAGGACTCACCATGGAGGATTTAAGGATTAAAGCATCAATATGGTGATGTGTAGGATGGAATAAGGGTCAGCTTCCAGCCCTGAGAACAGCCCTGGGCATCTTCATGGAATTTTCCATAGGATGTATTTTGAGCACTTGACAGATATTCACATGTTGTGTCTCAGAGTGCTCTCTGCAACCTGGAAAAGTTCCTGTTTTGAAGCAGAAACATATGGCAAAGCACACAAGGGGTTGGGTATTAGTCCTCTTTCCAGATAATCTACATAATTTGTGAGGCTCCTGGTTCTGCACTCTCTGCCTGACTGGCTGCTGTGGGTGGGAAAGGAGCAGCCCCCTTACAGGCAGAGCTGCCAAATCACTTCATCCCTTCACCATCACTCTGCACTCTGCTCACAGATGGGTGTCTTACAGGATTGCCTCTCATCTGGGCACCAAGACTGAGAAATAACTGTCTCAGGCTTTCCATTGGGGTCTGGAGATGGGGTTAAGCTACAAAACCACTGCACCTCCTGTTTCCAGAGCCAGAAAGTTGAATATCAAGTGCTTCAGCTTTACAAGTTGTACTTTTTTCCTTTTCAAACCATCAGCTGCAGGATGCTGTTTGTCTTCTCCCCGATATATCTGCAGAGATACTTGGGGCTGATACCAGGCACCAGGAGACATAAACTTTTCAAGCAAGGATTCAGCAAACTTGACTACAACTATAAAAGAAATAAGATTGTGGTTTGGGTTTCAGATAAATGGAAGTGCTGGAGTCACTTAAATTAGATGGGGTTTTGTTTGTTGCACTGCAATTTCCAAAAGTTGGAGCTTGTATCCCTGTGGGATGTGATTTGCTGAATGTTGCTGTATGTAAAATAAATCTCCACATTCAGCATTCCTTCTAGCTCAGAAAGTGAGCAACTTTTGATATGGGCAAAATTCAGATCAGTTCTCTGGGCAGCAAATCTTACATATGAGGTAGGTTTGCTTCAGAGTCATGGTGGGAGAAACTGATTTGGGATATGGAAAGTTGGGATATGCAGAAATTACGGGCCAGGCTCTGTTTAACATTTAGATTGAATCATGAGCCAGACACCAGCAACTCCCTGTGCTGCGTGCTACTGTTTGCAAAGTTGGTTGAAACACTGTCAAATAGTGAAATAGTTCCAAATAAGATTTTTTTTTTTCCTGCATATTGTTGATTCTCATGCTTGCAACAGAGAAATGCTTTTACTTTTGCAAATTTAATATTGGTGCAGTGAACTGCCAATGCATTCCCTGAATTTATGCCTGTGGGGCTGTGCTGAGTGTGTGTGAGAGGCAAGGGGCTGCTCACACCAGCGAGCCTTTCTCTGGTGTGAGCGTGTTCTTTCAGAAATTATTAGCTAATAGTTATTTTTAGGGATCACTAAATTGAAGTTATAAACAGCTGCTGAGCTGAGACCTTTAGCTTAGTGTTGAATGGCTCACTCGTATTGAGCTTTTCCTTCTCCTTTTCCAACCAGCTCCAGCTGCTTTTCTTGTGCCTCTGCTTCTCTCTGACGTGTAGTTCCTGCAGCAGGAAGATCAATGCTTCACTCCATGCCTCCAGATATGCCATCCATTGAGGCTGTAGCCTTCAGCTGAAGCTTCTAGCTGCAACAGAACAAGATGACAAAATTAGCACAATACAGTAATTTAAGGTGGAAGCATTAGGACTGATTCAATAGTTGCAACTGCTCTAATTCCCACCTCTAAACAGGTGGGTTTATGTAAAAATAGCTTAAAAAGACATTGTAAGCTGAGTCTTGTTTAAGGTGTTACTGAACCTATTCCAGAATCTCTGAACCTTGTTCTTTTCTTGGCAAAGCTGTAACTGGAAATGCTAAAAGTCAGCTTTGTCAATCTATATAGAGTTGCTATTGTCCCTGATTCCTTTTTTTTTTTTTTGTTAAGCTAGGATCCAAAGATTTTTATTGCCTTACATGGTATGCAGTGATATTTGCAGCCGAGAAATAATAATTGGAAAAGGAAGGAAACAACTGTTTTGCTGATGAGTTTTATGTTTCCCGTTTAAAAGAGAGAAGTGTTTCAGGAGTCACAGGTAGAATTGCTGGGTGACTATGTCAGGTATTTTGACCTATGCCAGGTTTTTTTTCTACCCTCCTTTTAAGGTGCTAGAAACTGAAATACTTTCCTGTAGCTATTCAAATGTGCAGATGATCTAAGTGTAGATAAAGCTCAGAAGTCTGGCTTTGGAGCCCTTCTCAAGCTGGGGCTGAGACAGGCCAGCAAGGGCATTTTGGAGATTTTGCAGCAATTCTGTCAGTGTTCTGACATTCTATTATTATTTTCAATAACTTATTTTTATTTTGATTTGTCAGAGGTTTAATTTTGTATGAGAACCTTGGCTGAGCCTGATTTACAGCTGCCTGTAATTGTGTTGCAAATAAGAAAAAATTATAGTAAAATAATCACAGCCATAATCTGATCTAGCTTTTGCCATAGTTTCTCATATAAATCTCCTTATTACTTTTCCCATTGTGACAGGGTTTATGATGAAAAATAGAAGATCTCTTTTCTTCCTAGAAAATTATGCATCCTGTGGAGTAATTAATCTGGTTAAGGAGCTAAGGCTGGTTTGTTCTGCTCTCCATTCTCCCAACAATTTCTGTCCTACACAGAAATCTCTGCAGTGAGAGCAATAAATTTGAAATGAATGACAGACACTAATTATTTGTGACCTCATTGTCATCTGCAGCACAGAACAGTCTATGACCATTCCCAGTGTATCAGCTGCAGATATTTTTAGTCTAGAAAATTTAAAGAAAGGACGGCTTTAAAAATTGATGCTCACTGGGCATCCCCTTTCTGCACATCCCCATTTCAGAGCTGGCCCCATCATCTCAATCCTTGTCTCTGGCTGTGTGCCTTGCCCTCATTGGCTTCTCATGCCATGGAAAAATGGGTGTGAGGTAGGGCTGCAGGTAATCCAAAGATAAGAGAAGGAGCTGGAAGTCTGCAATAAGCTTCAAAACAAGAAGAAAACAGAAAAGTGGTCTCAGATGACGGCCTGGAGGATGTGCTGGAAGGTGCTCACCATCAGCCAGACTGGGAGATGCTCATCCCATCACCTGTCCCTGATCCCATCTCTTAACACCAACCTATTTTTGTGAGGCTGCTGCTGAACGGAAATTCCTTTTCTGTCTGTGTGTATTTTTTATTTTTTTATTTTAAAAAGGCTGACCAATGAAATCACTGTGGATTTAGGGGTTAGCAAGTCATCATCTTGACTTAGTGATGGGAGAAAGCTCTCTGTTGAGGAGTCAATTGCTGGAGCAACAGCAAATCAACTTTGAGATGGAAAATGCAATGCAAATATGTGAGACACGGTCTGGCTAACCAACCATGCATTGAGGAACATTGCCTGTAATTGCTGCATCTAAACACATGCACATATATAAAATACAGTATATTCATTGTTCCTAAGAACTTCTAGAGACACTTTAGTGCTCTTCTTGAGGAAGGAAGCAATGTGATATCATTTATTTAATTGCTGCTGTGTATTGGTCAATGTTACTGCACTACTGGGACAGCTGTCAGTCAGACTAAGCTACAATTTGGGTAAGGAATGGAGAAAAAAGCTCACAACAATATGCTCTGAGAGGAAGTGGGACAAATGATGACTCCTTCCCAGAACAAAATCAGATTAGCAGCACAAAGAGCTAGAATATCAGATTTAGAGAAAGGTATATGAAATAATTGTCATCATGCATGGTTTGGCAGGCTGTCTAACTGATTCTCTCAGAAGTAAAATAGCCGAGTGCTTGATGCTTCCTGTGGGTTGGAAGTTTCATTCTCACATTACTTGTGCCATAAAGACTCAAGTGTTCTGTTCCATAAACTGCAAGAGCATATAGTATGAAGAATAAAGTTTGCAACTACTGGAATTAAATTGTTGCTTCAAGTCAAACGAGCACGCCACATCTTGGAGACCCTTTCATCAAAGCAGGTCAGTTAATTTTAATGAAGTCATCTTCAATTTGCTTTGATGTTATATCAGAACCTAGACCAGATGATTCCCAATGATCATCAAATGAATTTCCACATTATGGTCTTTCAAGGACATAGGCTTTGTCAAATTTTCTGGGGTTTTGACTTTTAAAGTGCCTAATATGACTTTTTTTTTTTTTTTTTTTGGTGGGAACTGCTGACTTTTCTCAGATATTGAGCCCCCTTTAAGATTCCATATATTGGACACGTTAAGCAGAGCTTGCAGCATCACTGCTGGTGGTGTCTGTTAAGTCTTAGACTGTATCATGCAGGAAGATTAGGCTGCTGTGTTTTTACTTTTGGGTGGGGAGAGCTGTAGAGTCTCAGACATTTAATTTCTGTAATTACTCAAGCAAGGAATCATTGTCAGGCCGGGCGTGGAGGGCCCTCTGTTCTAATTTTTCCAAAGGAAAGTCAAAGTGTCAAGTAGCCTCTCATCCTAAATTGGAACAAAAAGGACAAATGTTACAATTTTCTTCAAAATAAAGCTCCCTAAAATATTTTCAGAATTATTGAACATGGATTAATAATCTAGAAGCATTTCTCTAGTTTGAAATCCAGACTAGTCTTGAGTTTTAGTCATGTTTCAGTGCATGGTGGTGAGGAGCATGAAGGCATCAAAGACACAAACACAAGCAAAGTCTGTCCTGACTCAGGACCACTGATGGCAGTATTTATGTATTTTTGTCAGCAGTGTCTGAAATTCAGTAGCAGAATTCCTGAGTACTGCAGGTGCTCAGCCCTTTATGTTCATTTGTGACTGTTTGTATTGTTGCACGTTGCCTTAGCACAGGATTTTGTCATAAACACTGCAGGAGAAAATGCAAAATTTTACTCTTTCAGATCAGTGACAGCCCACTGTCTCTCTGGTCTGTCCTGTCACTAAACAGAGATGATGATGGAGCTGTCACAAGTAAGGACCTTGTTAGCAGTGAGGTGCAAGAGAATCCCTGAACTGCCCTCCTTAATGTGACTTGAATAAGCCAGTCCCACGTTTGTACTGCCATAGGTGTTTGTTGCTACCAAATGCTGACAGTTTCTTCCTTTCCTTTTAATCATTTAGTTGAAATAATGACATTTTGCTCTTGAAAAAGTCTTGATTTGAAAAATGTTGAGCAGGTCAAACTCTAATTGCTTTACTTGGTGTCGTAAATGATTTGGGGGATATTCACACATTCCTGTATGGTGTTCCCAGGATTATTATAAGTAACTTAGTCACTTATAATGACTTGTTGATAGCCAGGCTTTTGGAAAGGAAAGCTTTGACATTAAACACAGGATATTTGAGGAGCTTATTTATGAGGATTCAGCACCAAATTAAATGCCTGTTGCCATGGAAGAGGCTCTTGGCCATGTGATCATATGGGCATTTTTTATGTTGGTTTAGTTTTGGTTTACTTTTATTTTTGAGTTGACCAGTGAATGAAACCTGTAAATGCATTGTTGACTGGCTGATTTCTCAGCACTTAGTGAGTGTCCAAACTTTCTGCTGCTGTGAGCTGTACAGAGCTGAGTAGCTCACATATTTCATTTGTCAGATGTGAAGTGCAGAGGAAATCTGGAGTGATTCCCAGGTGGAGTGTCAGCTCCATCAAAATAGTTTTAACACATCTTTGTGGCAACAGGCTGGGCAGGCTGTGTAGAGTCCAAATGACCCCTCTGTTGACTCAGGCAGTGAAATCAGATTGATCCTGTATTTCCTGCCCAGCAGAAGCTGGTGACCAGTCCATAGCTGTGTCCCCAGCAAAGGAAACAAACCTTGACCAGAGCTGCCGTCGTCTTGGAGTCACAGAGGAGGTACCAGAACAGACCTGAATGTGGAGTTAAACTGGCACACCCACATATGGCTGAAATTCAACATCTCTCCCTTAAAATGAGTGAAGCTTTAATGGGCTACACAGGGAAACCCTCCAGTTCTAATGGGGAAAATTTTTTCTTAATTATCTTAACAATAATGAGGCATTTTGGAAAAAGAAAGAATCGTGAAAGCTGCTAATTGATTCTTTATAGTTTGCTCATTATGCACAGATACTACAAGATGTGTTGATTTGGACTTTGGTTTGGAAAGCTGAGGATCATTTCCACAGAGCCATGAGGGTTTATGAGCTGAGCTTCCTGGGAGTTCAGATCTCATTTATCTGAAAACGTTCTGTGATCACAGAAGTTCTATCCATATCCTTTACATTAATAATTTGATTGTTTTTTTTCTTCTGTTTCATTTAGGTTTGGCAAAGCCCATGGGATTAGTTGAAGGTCCAGGAGGCTTGGGCCAGGGGGGAATGGCTGCTACCCTGAGAGACGATAGCCATGAATCAGAGACTAAGTATGAAGAATACGGTTACAATGCCCAGCTCAGCGACAGGATATCGCTGGACAGGTCCATCCCTGACTACAGACCAAAAAAGTAAGTTGAATTCTGCATTATTATTTGGAGTAAGGGATTGATTGTTATTCTGTTGACCCATGGTGGCATTCTTCTCTTCACATCCCTTCCTGGCTGGAATATGGCAGCAGATACTTGTACAGATACCCCTGAGCTGAGTGAAAATGAAATAGGCCAACTGCCATCTCAAGAACAAAGTTAATGCATATTAAATGCATGGCTAATTCTGTCAGTAGTACATTAATATGCATGTTCAAGGCCTCAGATCAAAAATTACATCAGGATATGGGTTTGGTTCATTTAGAAAAAGCCTTCAGAGGCGGCAGATTTAGTCTGTGCTTCTTGTAGTCACGTGCAGTGGGAGGGGGGCAGTGCAACAAACACTTTATAGTCACTGGTTCCTTAAAAATAACCCCAGCTTATCAAATCAATTGTATTTAATTGCATTTGATATTCTTAGAATTGTTTAATCAGGGTTTGCAGTGTGCTGAAACATGGGCTAAGTGCAATCCATCGGGGTCCTGTAATTGCAGTGAGATATTTTTTTGTATTTGGAATGTGTGTCTATTTTTATTCCAGTGTTTATAGTCTTCACACGCCTGTGCTATGCTTGACATTGCAATTACATGTTTATTATTTGCACTGATTTATTATATTTTGTATTAAATAACTTTCAAATCTTTCATATTTATGGAGTTATATATTTTCCAGATGAGACATCCGCACTGTCATCCCATGAATGACAATCAGTAATGTCTTAATGCAGAGGAGATCAGCAACAATGCCTAGTTGCTCTCAGGAGACAGAATTGAAAAGAATACTTAATTAATTTCTAATAATAATCTTCTGTTTTAAAAGACCCACTGGGGCTCCTAGGCAGAACTGAAAGTTAAATAAAAAAGTATCTTATTAAGTGGTGAGAAAAGTTTAGCCAAGCTAAACAGCTGTGCTCTGTGAGTAGATTGCAACTGAATTAGGATTTTAGGCAGTTCAAGCTGCCAAAAACAAAACTTCAGCTTAAGTACAAATTTCATTATCTGTGTTAGATATTAAACTGATCTCAGAAGTATTGACTCAACGTTTGTTTTCTCAAACCCTTGCTACAGAAAAGAAAACTCAGGGAACAGAAGTGGCAAAGAGAAAACAATCTACTGCCCTGATACCATGTTGGATGCAAGTAAATGACTTGTTCAATGCTCTCATCTCTCCTCTCTTGATGTGTCATAAAAATCCATCATGGAATTCTGCTGGGGAAAAAGGAGTCTGTAGTTATGCAAATATGAGTTGTGGATCAGATCTGGCCCAGAGACCCTAAAGTCAAAGTGAAGTTTCCCAAATGAAGGTCGGTGATGTTTGACCTGGCTGTTATTTGCTGCTGTGGGGGATGAGGATAAATGAGATGTGTTCTGCTAGGAAATGCAAAAGCAAAGGCTGCAGAGCTTGAATCCAGCTCAGCAGCTGTCAGAGGCATGAGGCCATTTGCAATGTAGTGATGTTTCACTTCAGATTATGCTCTCCCATAGTTTTACTTAGAAGCTCTGATGAGTCATTCAGATAAGCTTTTTGA
This sequence comes from Poecile atricapillus, assembly GCF_030490865.1. Lineage (NCBI taxonomy): Eukaryota > Metazoa > Chordata > Aves > Passeriformes > Paridae > Poecile > Poecile atricapillus. Next base: position 5,976,357 of record NC_081264.1, on the reverse strand, counting down.
CACTCTCATTGTGGGTATCTCATCAGTCCATGCCACATGATTAAATATCTGTGTTACTGGGAGAACTTCCTTCTTTGTCACATTTTGACACTTCTGACGTGGTTCTAGTTAGATCTAGATGCTGAAATTGATGCACTAGCCTCTAGGTGCTTATGAGTCACAGGAGAACCCTTCAGACTGAATTTGCTATGGAAAAGGAGTGAAAGTGGAGAAGGTAGAAGGTCTTTGTACAAGAAGACTTTTTCCCACCTAGATGGAATGAGAGCAGTCCTGAGGAGGAGGACATGGGAGTGTTGGAGGTCAGCATGGCCCAGTCCAGAAAATCAAACGTGTCCACCATGGGCAGCAGGGGAGGGAGGGGATTCTGCTCTCTGCTCCACTCTTGTGACACCCCACCTGGAGCTGCTCTGGAGATGCCCATCCAGCTCTGCAGCCCCCAGCATAAGAAGGATGTGTGCCAAAGCTGAGCTTGACTGTTTGGTTTAGACACTCTGCTCTAATTGGAGCGAGAACTAAACCTCCACGAGCTTGAGACAGGCTTTGCAATACCACTCTTGTCCAGCTTCTCTGTGTGATGACTTTCCCAGTGATCTCATCTCCCCATCTCTCACTTCTCAGTTTCCTTGTGATTTGTGTTCATGTCATTCCCAGAACTGTTAAGGAAGGGCTTTTCATTTCTAAACTGAGAAGCAATGTAGAACCAATGTCCAAGGCCATGTATGATGTCCATGGCCAGCCTGTGAAGAAAACCACTTATTTTAATTTGCATTCCCAAAGTATTAAACTCTGCTTTCTCCCCATTCTGGCTTCCATTTAAAATACTGAGTCTATGTGTTTTCACAAATCAGTATTAAAGATATGAACTGGGAGAATTTATACTCAGGTCTACATTGCACAGGCAAAATTTATGAAAGTAAACATTATTGCAGTATGCAAGCTCAGGACTTGTAATATTCCAAGCTTGATGAGAAATATTGTATTTTAGTTCATTTGAATCCCCCTCTGACTGTTGTCCACTCTCTTATTCTGATAGAATAAGCATTCTATTCCATCTACAAGCATAGATTCATAAACATTTGGCAGTTTAATTGCTTTCCAGGAGGTATTTTCATCCTCATGCAGCAAATTTAAAAATATATTGTACTACAGAGGTGCACAGTCAGCCAGTGTGACCATGAAGGCTCCTAAATTGGAGTCACCTCCCTGTCCTCTGCAGCCAAGTCTCAAGCCTGGGTGGGTACTCCTGCCCTAGAGATGCTTTTCTCACATTTTGTTCTGCTTTCCTACCTGCTGCTTCCACTGCAGATGCTCCTTTTAGCTCAGAAACCTTTTCTTTAGGATAAGAATTTCTGTTGGTACAGGAGACAAGAGCAAATTTTGTGCATGTTGTGTTTGTGTGCCAAATAGAGGCAATGGCAGTAAACTGCTTGCTTGTGATTACAAATCACACAGTAATTACAAAATTACAGCTTGATTCTAGCAAGGTATGATAAATATACCTCAACTTTTTCTTCTCAATATCAGAGATTTTAAAATAGCTATCAGAGATGTATAAATAATGTAATATTTGAAGTTTTTCAAGGGCTATACCACTGTAGAAAATATGTTGTAGGGAGCTCAGAATTTTTAATGTCCTGATTTCTGTTCCCAGCAATAAAGTATTAGTAGGACTTCTAACCCTCACTAACACACCCTATATCTTCTGTGCAATGGAAGAAATAGAAGCTTTTCTTGTAAGGAACAGGTTATTTTTGTTTTTCAAGCACAAGGCTAAGCTAGAGCTTGCTCTGTAGTTCTCCAGGAAAAGTGTTATTTGATGGCAAAGTGCTATTGGAGCAATTTCCACATATGTTCTTCCATATATAAAATGAGTGTTGTAATTGAAAAAAACCTGAGCAGTAAGTGAAAATAATCTACTGATGCCAATGAACCTTGTGTGTAGGAAAGCACAAGAACCTGTATTCGTGTCAGTTATCCCTCACAATTTGTGTAGGAGTAGAATTGTCCTGAATCCTGCCCCTGGGAATGCTGCAAAATCTGCTGGGCTCTGTCCATGCCTTTCTTACCATGATTCAAAGGACAATGTTTCACTGAATAGTCAAAACCAGACCTGGAGGAACAGAGCTGGGATTTTGGTGGAGATCCTGCACTTCCCAGGGGCAGCCACCTCAACCCCTGCAGGCACTGAGCAGAGAACAGGATTGCCTGTGTGGCTACAACAGGCTGGCAGAATTCATCCTCCTGCCCTTTGGGGGAACAGCAGCCTCCACTGCTGCCAGCTCTGGCACAAAATATCAGCCCCTGCTCCAGTAACAAAGGATCAGACTCAATCCTTCCCAGTCATGCATGAAGGCAGAGGTGCTAAAGCCCCACGTGACAGTAGATTTCGACTTTATCAGAGTTAAAGAAAGTAGAAAAAAGTCCAAAACCTTAGGGAATATCATTCAAAGGCAGGGGTAAAGCCCCCAAACTTACAAAAGCTGTTTGTTTTACAGTGTAGCATGCTGGAAAATTGGGAAGTGCCAGCTAACCAGATGCTTTCAGACATAAGCATTGTCTCTCAGGATAATATCAATTCCCCTGTTCTTTTTGATGCACAGGCTGGGTAGCAAGGGGTTGAATTAAACAGGTGCAATACCTGTAAATCCAGCATTTGCTACCTTTCTATCACTTGACTTTGCAACTTAAATAACTTCAGGGGTTTCTTTACATGCAGGACACATCCACACACGCAGACACACACACTCAGGCACTTGTCAAAACCACTTGCTGTCATGCATTATGCATACTTTAGAGAAAAGTTAATATGATCCTGCAGCTTCCATAATGGCTAAATTGGCTTTTACACAAAATTGTCGCTGCTTGGTGAGGATCTTTAATTTAACTGATCTTTTTTTGTGCAACTGGATGCCGAGTGCATCGTGGCAGTTCAGTGATAACAATAATATTAATATATGGATTCAGTCTGCTGGCTCTATCAGCCAAAGAAGATATTTCTTTGTGTTACGGTCATGGACGTTTGTATTGAGAAAATTCAGCCCTAAAAACAAACTTATTAATGTCGTGGCAACTCAAGTTTTTAGCCATAAAATGCAGAGAAATCTGGGTCTCAAGGAAATTGCTTTCATTTATTCAGTTCTTTTATGGAGGCAAGCATTTTTGTGGTTTGCCATAGACATTTCACAATAGCAGAAGAATTGCATCTCTAGGGCTGTGAAGTGTAATTAATGCTTCAATCCACTCCATACCTAAGGAAAAGCTTTTTTAATTACCTATCAAAAAGAATTCTGGAATTGATCAAATAGCATTATCAAGGGGGCAGCTTGGTAAATAGACCTGTGATTTGTTCATTCAAAGGTTTAATAACAGCAGCTCGAGTGAGGCCAGCAGCTGGAGAGCAGCTCTGCTGTCAGGGATGCTCTGGCTCCTCCGGCCATCGGGCAGAACAGCACCTTGAGCTTTCACCCTTTCTTTTGGTGGCAGATCCTGGAGTCCCTGGGATGCTTCAGCCATCAGGCAGCAGCTCTCTGGAGCCACATGATGGGTGTGTTTGCAGTTTCTGTGCTGGAGGAGGGTCAGTGGTGTGGTTGGATGGGTCTTGCCCGCGGCTGAGGCTTTCACCGAGGCAGATGGCTTTCACAGAGCATCAGCTTTTGGATCAGTGCATTGGACAAGGCTGAGGCTGGGATTCTTTGGTTTTCCCCACCTCTGCTGCTTGCTCTGCCTCATGACCTGTTTTTCAGATCCTCTGGGGACTCTGGGTGTTCTTTGAGCCATTTAGAGAGATGACACAAGAAACTCCAAATTAAAACAGACCCTTAGGATTCTTTCCAGGTTAACCAGAGTGCAATGTAATGGGCCTCTTCACAAGGAATATTTGAAGTGGAACAGATCCAGAGCTTTCCAGGAATCAGAATTTCTGATTAGCAGAAAATGACAAGTGAAAAAAAAAAAAATTGCCTAAAAATATTTTTTGTTAGGCTGAACATCTTCTGTGAAACGTCTGTTTAAACATTGTTTAGACCAATGAAACCTTTAGTTTTCCATTAAAAAAATCACTCTTCAGATGATGAATTTTCCATGACTAGCTTCTACCAATACTTTCAGATTAAATATCAGGTCCCAGTAGTTGAAATTAAGCATTTCAATTTTATAAGCAGAACAGTGTTTCACAAAGTATAGGCATGATATTTTTATTTCAATTTGACTTATTTTTTATAGGAAAGCATTTGACTTTTTTTTTTTTTTTTGGACCCACTCTCAATCAATCTAAAAAACCATGCTAAAATTCTGAAAAATCCTTTGGTTTTTTTGGCCACTCTGAACATATGACATAAATTGAAACAGAGAGAAGGAAAAACAGAGAGAAAATGGAGCAGACAGAATTCCCTCTGGGCAACAGATTAAGATTGTTTATTGGAGGGAAATTCAGTAAGAGATGAAACTAAGTGAAGTGTTTTAATTAGATCCCAAATCAATGTCCAGATGTGGATTTTCAGCAGGGCGAAGGAGAGGGGGGTAGACATGTGCTCTGGGAGTTTATGGAGCTGTTGACCCCCTTTGCCAACTTACATGGGCTGGGCATTTTCCTCGGGCTGTGAATCCCCTACAAACAGCCCCTCTGCATGAACATTATCTGTGTGAACAGCTGGAGATGCAGCCCCAGAGAGATGCAGCCAAGTTTCAGCTGACTTTTGCCTTGGCCAAGAGCAGGAGGAACTGGTGTGGAGTGAGTAAATCCTTGTGCTGCTTCCTCTGCGGTGAGCTGGGCTCTGACCAGCTCCTCCTCAGCGTTTTGTGCTGTAGTTCTGACTCAGATCATTTGGGATATCAGCTGACAACCTAAATTCACTCATACTGCTGCCCCTGGGCCAGCTGTGCTTATTTGTGTATCCCTGTGTACGCCACAGGCTTGTCACTGCATTTCGGGAAATATTTCTTGTTTGGCTGTAAAGGGCTCAGACTGGAACTGTGCAAAGCCTTGAAAGGAAAGGAGGAAAATCACCTCTTTCTCTGGCTGGGCAAGAAAACTCTGAGGAAGTCCTAGGTAGTGGCAGCACCTACACCCCAGTGCTCTGGATCAGCACAGCCCCTCTGTAGCTGAGTCCTGGAGTCATGACCTGACCCTGTTTGTGAAGGTACTTCAGGTCTTCTCCCAGCCTCTGCACAAATAATGATTGATTAGGTGGAATGTGGGCTCAAACCTTGGTCTCCCAAATCTCACAAAGACCCTTAGGTCTTTGTATATTTAGTTATTGTGCAATGTTAAATTACTCTGGTGGGAAGACTGAGGAACAGGTTGAAGCAGTGGCTGCGTTTCCCAGTAATAATAAAAAAAGATATTGAGAAACCTTCCATTCCCTTTTTGAGGCCAGTGCCACAGTTTTTTGCAGGACAGGGCTCATGAGCAGAGCCTCCCCATCACCAGACTCCATGCTGTCTCCATAGCAGCAGTGCTGGACACCTGGCAGTATCTCACAGTTATTTCTGATATTCGATAGATGTTTTCTCTGGCTTTTCCCATTAGATTCATTATTGATTCCCTTTTGTTTAGTGCTAGGCTTTCCAATTAAGTAGTGACTTTAATTATACTGCAAAGTGTATAACATAGGTCTTGATTATTAACGCTGACCTGCAGGATGAAAGGAGCACCAGAAAGGCTAAATTAAAAAGAGCCATAAAAATGAGCAACCTTTTCCAAAAAGCCACCTTATGTTCAAATGCAGTAATTTTTTCCTCTTCTACATTTTTGCAGTGCCTTTGTGTATACTAATTGTTGAAGACAAGTTCTGCATGACTGTCAGCACTAATAAATGTAGATTTAGTGAAGGCTGAATTTGATTAACCAGGGAGTAAGAAAAATAACTGATTGCAATGTTGTGTTTAAATGCAGTGAGACTGGAAGCCATTCCCTGCAATTTGTCTGCACCAGAATGTACTCTTGAATACATGAATAGTTTACCTAAGGTGGGTTGCATAATGGTGGCTGGAAATTAGACATCTAATTTAGGGTGATCGACTTGGCTGCATTGCTTCTCATGTACAGAGTGCAATGTCCTCTGCAAGTCGCTCCCTCAGGAACCTAGGGCAGCTTAAATAGGATTTCAGGTGAATCCAGCCCAAAGTGTTACATGCTCCAAGGCATGCAGAAACAAGAGCAGATTTCTGTACTAGCAACACTCATTGAAGAATGACCTGCCAGCATGGGCAGCTGGGAGGAAAAGAAAAAATTATCAAAAAACTGGTTTGCATCCCTCAATTTTTCTCATCAATCCTCAGACTAAATGTGTCTCATATGACCTGCACATTCACCTTAAGCACCACTGGGTTGTTTTTTTTCCTTTTAAAGTATGCTTTAGAGACTGTTGTAATTTTTTGATCTTGAAAACAGAAAGCCACAGTATTTCCATGGCAGAAAGAGCATCTCCTCCTAAAGAGCAATGGTGGGGTGCTGTCTACAAATTCTGTGAGCTGTTCTTTCACAGGTAAATGCAAATCTGTAGTGCAGAAGCGCTGCTGAGATCCAGCCAGGACCAGCAGCTGTGTGCTGGCATTTTAGAATTTCTTTTGTTTCCCTCCCTTGAGCCCATGGCTGGTTGTTGCCTGCTATCACTTCCAGGGAGAAAAGGATATTCCTGTAAATTTCTAAACTGTCATGTTATGTTACACTCCATGATATCACATTACAGGATAAGAAGAAGTAACAGAACAAGACAGGCAATGAATTCAGGGTGGTATTTCTTTTCCTTTTATGTTTCTTTGCATGTACCTCTGTTACAGTATACCTGAGATTTTTTTAGGGCTTTGAATGAATTCTAATGGTTTGAAATAATATTTCCCATTTCTTTCTTAAAAGGTTTATGCAAATTTAGTTCTGCTGACAGCGTGAGGTATGTATTACCTCCAGATGTCTTCCTGATGTAGCTTTAAAAATTAGTGAGTTCTTATTCCTATTTTATTTGGATAGGTTTCATATTATAGGAAAGTCAAGGTTTCAGGTCACATAACCTCAAGGTTTTTAGTTGTTGTTTTTGTTTGTGCCTTTGTGATAAAAACATGAACAGGCCAAAATGTCAGACAATTTACTCTTCTGCCTGAAATAAAACTGAATTGTGAACTCCAGGTTGATGCAGTGTTTCATTTTAATAGTGTCAGCTTGTGCTTGTTTTGCCTGTGTCTCCTGCTCTGAGTGAATTTAGTGCTAATAAAAGTGAGACTCTTAAAAGTAGCCAGAGCCAGAAGTACCTGACAGATACAGGCTGGTAAATGTTAGCTCCCTGTCTTGGTTTGCTTGATCTAGATGCTTTCCAAGGTTTGGTTTCTCTGAAGCAGCACCTGCCAGTTAAGCTGTTTCAAACTTTGATGATATTGGAGTGTGCAGACTCTATTTTCTGTTCCTCCAGCTTTCTGAAATGTTCTTGTCTTCTGTTACATCCCTTCTAGACCTTCTGCTGTGCTCTCAAATACAAAGCACAGTCAGCCCAGGCCACTTTGCCAAATGCAGCACCAAAGGAGCTTGGGCTAAGTGCACCCCCAGTTTCAGGTGGTGTCGGTGTGTCAGGATTTATCAGTGAGTCAGGATTTATCAGTGAGGCTCTGGGCAGCTTTAAATTACTGGAGATATCATCTCTGTGTATTACTTCTGCACAAGCTCCCTGTTTCTCAGCTTCTGGAAATGAAACCCTCTGGAATTCCATTTCACCTGTGTGAGATGCCTTCAGGTTGTCAAATAGTTCCTTAATTAGTTTATTTTCTTCTTTGCTCCGGGGGTGAGTATATTATTTATTCTATGCTACCAGACTTTTGTTAGTCTGCATTTATGCATTTTGTCTTCTGAAGGCCCCAGCAGTGGGCTGGCCCCTGGGGTGGTATGAAACACACCTCTCAGGCAGGCACAGTGCTTCAGACTTGAATAATGGGGGAATATTAATAGCAGCAATAATAATTAAAACAGTGTGCTAAAATACCCTGGGGTGTTGTCGCTAAGTTAGTCTGTACCCCTAAAATTTCATAGGAAAGGCATAAATTTTAGTTATTTCCATCCACAAAGTGAACAGTTGTCTCATTCAGCGGCTGGAGTAAGCTTTCATCCCCGCTGTGGATGTTTCTTTAGGACACAGTTCTCCCAGAGGGTCATGGTGCAGTTTACATTAAACCCAAGATAAAAATGACATTGAAGCTTTCCTCCTGTATTTTCTACACTGCCTGAAAACAAATGCTTGACCTCCAGCTACTCCATTGGCTTATTGCCTTGGTGTTATTAACCCACATGTACCAAGAGACAGGGAATTTGTGTTCTGTTTGCTCAGAGAGGAGCACTCCCCTCTTCTGCCTGGCAGAGCTGAGAATCTGTGGAAGGATCTGGTTGAATGTGTGTGTCTGCAGATGAGGGATGAGGAAGGGCATGATTGTGAACAGAACCTCAGCCTTAATGCAGTTAATGGTAATGCTCCGTTCCCCCAGTGCAGAGCACTCACTCCTGCCTTTCTCTGTGGTGGCAAATTAATTTTAACTGCAAACATTGAGGATGTGAATTTAAAATGCTTGTGATCTGTGGACAAGATAGAAAAGATACCAGATAGCATAAAGTGGAAAGGGAAGTAGTTTCTCAGCAGGCTGGTTTGGGCAGGAACAGTGCAGGAACAGTGAAGTGCTGCAATGGCCAAATCTCAGAGCCAGGAAAAGGCTCTGAGTGTCCTTGGCCTGCTCAAATTCACAGCCTTACTTAAGTACAGTGCCTGGTCTAGGATGTGTGCCTAATTTCTGTCAACCTGAGTGAAAAGCAAGCACATGTTGACCTGTTGTTTTGTTCTTTTAAATTAGGATAAGAGCTCATAAATATAAAAACTCCCCATACATTGCACTGTTTTGCTGCTATAAAGTGTGTCCTGTAGGTGTTAGCTGTGTGCTAGACAGTAAATGTGGCTGGATTTTTAAAAACTCTTTCCATTTCTAAATGTAACCAAAGCTAAATAAAAACACAAGAGTTTTCTCTAGTTATACAGACTGAAGCTATATAAATAGTTAGAAAGGAGCTGTTGTTAACATTTAACTTCTGAGTGCATGAAATTGTCGAATGCAGTGCGGTTCACCTCTAACTAGCCTTTAATTTAAACAAAAGCTATAAAAGTGCAATTAGGCTCCAGTCCAACGAAGCACTTAAATATGTTCCTAGTTTTAAGTGTATGAATAACCTCAGTGAAGTTAAGACAAGCTTAGGTGCTTTACTCCAACAGGACATTTCACAGAGTAGTTGTAATGCACAGAGAGCAATCCTGCAAGTATCACTGGGGAAGGGTGTAGGGAGGAGTCAAGTCCCATCTGCACTTCAGGATTTGGCTGCTCTTGCCTAATGATTTATCCTGTGGGATCCTGACCTGGAGTTCATTGAGAGCTTTGGAAGTGCTCCATTATCTGATTGTCAGGCAGCTTCCTCCCCACACACAGCACATGCACCTTCCTCCGTCCTCTCTGCCCGAGTCAGACCTTTTATAAACACTCTGCTGCTGCCACCAGCCTCTCTCCTCAATCCCATATAGAGCATCTAAACATCGAGGATTTAATACTCCCATTTTCAGTGCTAAATCAATGTTCTTTATGCATTTGTTCTTGGAACACTGCTCCATTTGAACCATAATTCCTCCCACATACCATAAACTTGGTTCTGTTTTCACTCTGATAGGAATTGATCCTTTAAAGTAAGAGGAAGCCCATGTCTACTGTTCAAACATTTCAAGGCCATTGCTGGTTAGTCAAATGAGCTTGTGCAGCACCTCAGCAAAGTGCTGTGATTACCAGGGGAGCATTGCCTTCCTGGGCTACAACCAGCCTTTCAGCAGCTGGGACAGGTCAAGATTAAAGAGCTTCTCGCTATAGTTTTGGCAGGCAGCGGTGGAGTTCATCCAGTTTATGGCTGACCTCCCATTTGGTGGTTTACTCCTCCAACCATCCTGTATTTGTGCACAGGTAGAAAGAAACATTCTGCTGCATAACTGAATTTGACCAAAGATTAAAGCTGGTCTCCTGTGAAATATACTGGAGCCTATTAAGGAAGGGATTGTTTGCCAAACGCTGTTGTATATCCTCCCAAGACCATAAAAAAACATTGTTAGCTGAAGTGATAGTGGAAAAATATTGCATTCCTCTATTCTCCTCCTTACCACTACACTGCAACGTGACAGCAAACCCGTAATGAAATTCATGAAGAGCTCTGCAGCAGTTACCTTGAAAACTTTTTTATTGCCCTACATTTCCAGGTAACACTGTGATACTCAGCCCCTGTCCAGCACCAGCAACACCAGCTGAGGCAGAGAGATAGTCAAAATTAAACAAAAATACCTGGAATTTTTAATGTTAAATACTTGCAGTACATTTTTTAATAGTCAAGGATAACTTCCTGTATTTGCATATTATTATCTGAATAACAAATAGCTTCAAGGGTACAGCAAACTGTTCTGTGCAAATGGAAAAGGGTGAGTTTACTCTTAGGCATTATTTATTGAAAATAATTCCTTTGATTTCATCAGTTCCACTGCTTTTCCCTTATGTCTGGCACGGGCTCAGTAGGCAGTAGGAGAGGAGCTTCAGAGGAGGTGCTATCTCCAGATTTGTAACCTGCTGCTGGATATCTGGGCTGTTACCATCTCACTCCCTGCAGACATGCTGGGATTAATTATTCCTTTGCCATAAAGAACCTTTTCTGGGATCTTGATACATCACCTTGAGTGGAAAAGTACTTCTTTAATGGGAAAAGTGCTGACAGGCGCTGCTGGAAGTGCAGCTAAATGGCTTCACGTGGCTTGCTGGAGAGCAATGACCCTTGGTGGCAGCAGCAAGGAGTGGTGGCACTGGGCAGCAGCCAATTTTGTGAATGCACCCTGGAAAACATTTTCTGGCTTTCTGGATGGCTCTATGTGAATTAACCTTCCTTATCTGAAATACGAGGTCTTAGTTTTGGCAAAGCAGAAGTGAAAGTGTATATTCTCTGTTCCCAGAATTAGGTTTTTAAAAAGTTACCCAAAAGGTAGTGTTTTCCTGAATGTATTTTGCTGGTAAGATCTTCAAATCAAATTGACACAATGCCTTTAGTTTGGCATTTATTTAATATTGCTTCATCAGTTTCACCACTTTTTATATTTCACTTATCTTTAAAGAGCTCTCCAATCTCAAAGCAGAATTTTCTAAGACTGCCTTTATGGATTTTTTTTTAAAAGACAATCCTTCTCTAGCTTTTAGTTTAAAAAGATGCAGGCTAAGAATCTAGTTGGAACAGGAGCAAGGATATTTGCGAAATCTTGAGAATCGCTAAACAAGCCATTTGTTTTAATCACCTAAAATGAGGCAGAATACATGTCACTTGGAATTTAGCTGAGCTCCTCCTTAAATTTAAGTGCAGCACCATTAAAAATAAAGTTTCACAGGGGATCTGTTTTCTTTGGGGATTTTTGGAAAATATTTGAAAGCAGATTTCAGCCTCTCCATTAATTTCCAATGAGCCTAATGCTTTGTGATGCAGCATGCATACAGCCAGAGGCAGATCCGGACAGGCACACTGGGGGATAGAGTGGAAATTTTTTACAGATGGTATTTCAAAACATATTAGTGACTCAAGTTAAGTTACCAAAAAAAAAAGGCAAAGACTTTTTACTACAGAAGGATGTGAGCACGGGCTTTGAGCCCTTTTTCATGTTAATAAAGAGGCTTGTTTTGAAAGTGATTGAAACTAGTTTTAGCATTTTTATATGTATAAATCAATAAGGGTATTAGGCATAATGGCATGTTTCTGGTATTGTTTGCCTGAGGAAAACCAGAAATAGCTCACTGAAATATAAGGCCTCTTATTTTATGTGTGCAGCAGCTACTTTTGAAGAGTCTAATAATCTTAAATATAAGGGTTAATATTCTCTACAAGTAGAGTCATCTTCGTGCTGCATGTGTTAACTATGCATATACATTGTGCTATCAGTCACTGATTGACAGTTCTCAGGGCTTTCTCTATAAATATAAAAAAAATTTGTCACACAGAAAGGAGGAATTAAACCAAATAAAGCAAATGTGTTATAAAACAAAAGGCACAAACATGTGTTGGGTTTTTATGTGCAGAGCAATTAGTCACAGTTGTACTGGCCTGGAATTTAAAAGAAAGGAAAATGAACAAAAAATGAATCTCAGGAAACAGTTGTCCAATGTGTGTTATTGAAAATTCATGGGGAGCTTTAACCTACCTTTGTCCAGCTTGAAAGGGTTCTCTCCTTCACAGAAATATTACAGGACAAAAATTCCTGTAAATTTGGTCTTTCCAGTAGGAAATAGGACAGTGAAGAGAGAGTCCTAAGGTATAAAATACAGTTATTTTAGGAAGGCTGCTGCTGTTCTTCAGTCTGCAAATCCTACAGACATCCAATCCAATTGTCCAGCCTGGGAATGTGGGAAATTCCCATGACCAGATGTGTTCTGGAAAACTCATTGCACATTGCAAACATTTGTTTGTGGTTGACATGGAAGGACATTTTTCCTTGATACAGTGGAAGTGTTTGAGGTTAGCTCAGGTACAAGGGTTTCTTTGGCCTGGTTTCTTTCTGATGAGTGTGGGGGGTTTCTTTCTTACACTTTTGGATGCAAAATAAGAAAAAGCTATGTCGAGGAGCATGTGAGCTGCTGGGAATTCCAGTATGGAGTAGATTTAAGGTCTCACTTTATGTGAAGATGATCATCAACACCACTGTGTACAAAAAAAGATGGAGAAAAGGTTATTTCAGTGGATTTCCTCAGACTTAAAGCACCAACAAGAATTGCACTGTATCTTGTACTTGCACTTCTCCAAACAAATTCAGGAAGAGAGTGTTGATTCTTCTGCTGTAGGATATTTCAAAATGGAGGCTGTTCCATAAGGAACACAGACTGTGAAGAAGGTATCCTCTGGTATCATCATAATTTCTAGGCTTTTTTTGAAAATGGCTCATTTCTCTTTTTACATTACTTGTGAATACAATGTGCTGTTTTTCTCAAGGTTCATAGAGCACCAGTGTTCTGTACCACTGCTCTCCTCCTCACAGTTGTATTTATAGTATGTGCTCTTAGGGAATGCTGTCCCTGAGCTGCAAAACAAGGGGAGAAGGTAAGAGCAAGCATTGAACTCCAAAAAATTCCATTTGGCTCTTTGGATAGGGCAGGAAAATCCACCCTCAACAGAAAGAGAATGTTGTGCCATGATACAGTTAACATCCTCTGCTGAGAAGGAGAATTAATTAGGAAGGAGTTGGAGCCTCTGGCTGACAGATTCATGATCCATGAAGCTAATCAGTTTTGTGGCCTGTCACTGCTGCTGCTGCTGCAGACTGGTCAGCAGCTGGATCCCACGCTGGGGAACCAGACATTTGCAGCTTGTCACATTTCCTCTGATGTGCCCATGTGGAAGAGGAAGGTAATGTTAGTTTATTTCTGCAGCTCAAAAGTTACTGTTCCATCCAGCACTAGCTGTAAAGCCTCAGTGGGTTTCTGGAGAAAGAAACCAGGCACTAAGCTAGACACTAAATTCAGTGATTTAGCTGTGGTAAATCGTCTGGACCTGTAGAAGTCACAGTAGCATTTAGGTGCTAAAAGGTAACCATGTAGGTAAGATTAGTCTGAGCCTTTCGTTTAACAGGGCTCAAAATACATATTGACCTGGTGATTAAAAGTAGTATTTGTTAGCATTGAAGAGAAAGAGTTCAATAATCTTTTAAAATATTTATCTTTGTCCTTTCATTGATCATGTACCAAATAAGGAGCTGTTGCAACTTGTTCTCCTACTGTGGCTATAAAACATGAACACAGATCATTCTGAAGCTTTCAAGGTACAGAGCATGTAGGGGTAAGGGATTTTTTTTTTTTTTTTTTTCCAGAACTGCAGGTGTTTCTTCATGCCCAGCAATTTCATCAAGTTTGTGAGGGAGAGAAACCTTCAGTCATCTTCGTCCCAGTAGTTCATTGGAAAAACATATCTTGTATTAAACACTTTAAAGATTCATGAAGCAGCTTTAATTTTGTTTGCATTTCTTCCTGAAGGGTAAAGCTGTCAGAAATCTCTAAATGCATTGCTTAATCCATTTCCAAACTCAGTATATTAAGGTCTGTGAGCAAAACTAATTTTTGGAGTTTAGCAAGTTTGCAGACAGGAAAAAAAGGCAGGGGAAATAGAGCAGGGAAGAATTTCCTCTTTTTTTGGTAATGCACTGAACTGCCTGCATGGCTGCAGTGACAGTCCTTCACGAAAAATGGTGCAACCCAAATGGGCTGTAAGAGCAGCCTGATAAATAGAGGGCTTCACGTGTTTCTCTTGGATCAGATACAAATAGAGTAAATACATCTATCAGGGAATGAAGGCTCAGACACAAGAAAATTTCCTTCCCCTTAATGCCTCCAAGCCTGCAAAGCTGCCATGAGCGGTTTCATGTGCAGCTGAGTACCTTTTGTTTTCTCATGTCCCAGTTTCTGATCTATGACCTTTTTATGTTAGTACATGATTTTTTCCCCAAGTTTCTGGTCTGCCAACCAAAGAGCTTTTCCCTTTTTCTTAAGCCTGCAAGACAGTGCTCACAGTTGGGCTCAGGAGGCTGGCTGGGAAATGTTCATTTAAGGAGCCAGTTCAATGTAAGGAGAAGAATGAGTGAAAATCATCTCCAGAATAGAGAAAAATGATCTGAAAGGAAATACCTCTGGGTTGCCAGCCAAGCTCTGCAGTAGCAAATACAGAATGAGAACACTTAAAAGACCTTTCCCAAGACAACAGCAGGAGGCCCCAGGTTTGATGCTTGGCGTGTTGTATGAACAGTGCCTGAAGGGCTGTTTCATGTATCAGGTCTAATCCATCCTCAGCTGGCCCATGGAAGTGATTAGCCATGGCATTGTCAGCCTTTGCTGGAATCCCCAGTCCTGCAGACATCCAGCAGCGTGTCCCTGTCTGGTGTGCCCTGGAGACCAGAGCTCCTCTGCTGCTTGGACTCTGTGGCACCTGCTGACAGCTCTGAATGCTGATTTAAAATCACAGGAATATTAAGTGTAAGCTGTGCCTGCCCAGCTCAGACCATCTTTAGCTGCCACAGAGGTCAAATGTACTCTCAGTTCTTCCCAAACTGGGGAGTGTTGGATGTTAATGAGGCTGAGTTTCAGCTCCTCCCTCACCCACAGTTCACAGTGTGGTCAGACGTGGTGCAGAGAAGTGGAGACCCTGGTGGGACCCAGCTCCCTTCCCTGGCAGAGCATTGGGAGCTTTAAACACTCAGGCACTGCACAGCAGCAGGGCTGAAAAAGGGATGATTTCTGAATTTCTTACTGCGGTTCTGTTGGCAGTAAGGCTGAAGGATTATAAAGGTGTGCCTTGTTAGTGTATTTTGTACATTTTGATTTCTTCACATTCTGGTAATTTTATTCTGGAAAGAAATAACAAAAGTGGCTATTCTTGTGCTAAGCTGCTCCATCATTAGCTCATAGGTTTCTTGCCTGATGACTTCCTCTGTGTCCAGGCTTCTGCCCCAACCATTTTCTGCAAGGGTGCCCTTGGGCTCATTGGAAGTCTTGGTTCAGCCTCACTTTTTCCCTCTATAATGAGCTGTCCCTGCTGCCTTGCTCCAGGACCAGTCAAGGGCTGCTCCAAGGAGGGCTCTGTGAGTTCTGACATTCCTTCTGTCCCTTGCAAACAGGCACCACTGGCACCACAGGGCACTTGGTCCATGGTTGAGCAGAGGTGCCGAGGGGTGACAGCCACGGGCGTGCTTTGGCAGTGTGAGGCTTGCTAATGCCACTGCTTGCCTAGGAGTGTCAAACTCTGGTGAGGGTTTCTTGGAATGAAGGAAGTATTAACTGTAAATCGCTGTGGCTGGTGTCTAATTAGAGAACGCTTTGGGAAGAACTCGGGCGACAATCCAGCAAAGCACTTAAGCACCCACTGATTTTTGAGGAAAGACACCTTAACTGGGATTGCTCATGCACTCAAACATCATCACAAGTGTTTGTTAGTGGACAGTAATTTCTCCTGACTACCTCAGCACATCAATCTCATTTTCTGAAGTGACCTGAGGAGTTGGGAGTTCAAGGTTGACTTGAAGCCTGCAGGAAATAAACCCTTAAATCACAGCTGTGCTTTGGAAAGTGCTCAGCTGGACAGCTGCTTTTACTGTTCTTCATCCTCACTGCAATAAATAAGTTTATGACAGCTTTTAAACCACTGCTGAATTCTGAGGTTTGCTTTTGCCCATCTAGGTGTTCCTGTTGCAGTGGCTTTACTGCCACTTTAAATATATTTAATATATTTAATATATATAAATATATATATTAAATATATTATTATATATTTATTATTAAATATATATTTAAATATATTTACTTTAAATATTCCAATATGTATTGTTTGGAGTGCTCTTTCCAAATGCAGTCAAAACACAGTTTTTCAACTATGTCCTGCTAATAGAAAAAAAAAGGGGAGAACTGACAGAAGGTTGCAGTGAGAAGTGTTACAGATAACTTCATCCAGGTGGAATAAGAAATTCAGACCAGCTTTCTATCTAAAACAGTCCCTGATGCCCTACAGTGTAAGTCATCACTGGGAACTAAGGCATGAAATGTCTTGTGAACCAGCAAGGCATTGGAATCACGCTTGGGACAATAATGCACTGATTTAATGTGATGAAGAACAAATAAATCAAAAATTAGGGCATTATGGTTTAGGTGTGCTTGTTTTAAAGGTAGAAGTAGATTTTTTTTTTCTCAGATTGGAAGTGGGAGGATGGCAGAAAAGCATTGGAATTAGTCCTACTTGTAGTTACCCTATGAGTCTGACCAGGAACACATGGCTGGATGCCCAGGTGTTTCAATTCACTTGCCAATCAAACAAATACTTTTTACTCCAAGATGTTCAGCAAAATTCCTAATTCACAGAGGTCTTGTATTTCAGTGGTTCCCTGTCTTTTCCTAGGCAACTTTGGTCCTTCCACACATGCCTCTCTATTTTGGACATTTGTGTGGTCCCACCTTTCCTTTAATTGCTTGTGCCTTCAATAATAAGTGCTGCTTTGAGTGACCTCTCATTCTGGCTGCAATCCCTCCTCCTTTTCCACAAACTCTTTTTTGTCTCCAGATGGGTCACACATTTTCCTTCCTCCTTCCTTGCTGGGGTGGGCTCCCTCCTCTGCCTCACCCCCACCAGCAGTGCTCCCACTCCCTGGGGTCTGGTCTGATTCCCTGAGGTGCAATTTCTGAGGTGTTGATACAAGTGAGATGCTAGAGAACATTGCTGTCATGTAAAATATGTCCCTCACTCATCACAGGAAATCTTGCCAGGTCCATGTTTTTAGCTGATGGCTCTTTCCTGTTACTGCAGCATTCCTGATGGACTTCTTTGATACGTCAGTGTGCTCAAGAGGAAAATCACATTCAAAACAGAAATTCAAACAGGAGGGCTGTGTCAGAGCATTTGTACCTCCTGAGAACCTCTCTCCTTGTTCCAGGCTTATTTTTAGGCTCTGTAAGAATGCTGCTTAGCCAGAAGTTTTACACAGTGGTCCTCTGTGTGGCACAGGCCAGAGCAAGCTGCCAGTAAGTAGCTGTGGTAACACTGGAATCAGTGACAAGTGCTCAGGTCTCTGAGCAAATAGTGCTGGGATCAGGAATTATGAATAATTACACTTTACTAGAATTCATAACTGACTTCCAGAGGTTACTCAGCAGTCAAGCATTTGTCACCTGCCCTATCCCCATGACTGCTGATAGTGGGGAAAAAAGTGATTGTTATGCCAAAGTAATGAGCACAGAGGTCAGAAAGTTTGATAAGAGCAGGAGAAGTCATTTTCTGTGATATCATTAGCAGTATTTTAGAGAGCAGGTTCAGTAATTGCTATGGTAATTCTGAATGGCTTTTGACTGTGAGAACAAGTAGGTAGTTTTTAAAATTAGCCTCTTTGCTAATGGGAGAGAATCCCACTGAAATCAGGTAGTATGGTGTTACAGAGTGGCATGGGCCGAGGGCTTGGGAAGCAGGAGCTCTGCTCTGTGCTGTGTAACTTCTCCAGGCCTCAGTTTTTCTTCTCAAAATGATCTGTGGTAAAATATATGTACCAGTGAGCAGCACAAAAGCAAATTGTGAATCAGGATGTAGCGAGGCGACATCTCAGAGGGAGCGGACCTGTTTGCAGATATTTCAGCAAGGGCAACAACCATCATGTGTTTGTTATTGCTGCACAAACTGCACAGCCAGGAAGGGTGGTGAGTGCTCTCTCTATGGACAAACACAAAATTTGCTTGAGTGAATGCTGGTCTTAAAGTTCTGATGCAGTTGTGAGTGAGCAGCAGAGCTGCTGGTGGTTCCCCTGGGAGCACAGCCAGGGTGTGGCATTGTTGGTTTTCTCCAGGTTGTTTTTGAGCAGATTCAAAGGTTTCAAGAGATGCTTTTAAGCTCACAGGGAATGAGAGCTGCTACAAGTCTGTGTGCCTGCTCACACCCTGTGTTTTATACTGGGCTGATGGAGAGGGTGCTGCCCCTAACCAGGCTGATTCTTTTGAGCCTTTACCACATCTTTCCTTGGGGTTAGAAAGGACAATGTCTGCAAATCCCTACACGGATGGAGAGCAAGGAGAGGAGGATGCTCTTCAGTGTGTTTTGACCTCCCAGTGGCTCCTTGGGTTTTAATTGTGTCTTTCCCCTGTCCAGGTGCAAGCAGATGACCTACCCAGACGACCTGCCCCAGATCTCTGTGGTGTTTATATTTGTGAACGAGGCTCTCTCGGTCATCCTGCGCTCCGTGCACAGCGTGGTGAACCACACCCCATCCCACCTGCTCAAGGAGATCATCCTGGTGGATGACAACAGTGACAACGGTGAGCTTCTGTCACTTTGTCTCTAAGCACTGTGCCCCTTGTGATTTCCAGGTGTGAAATGTAAATGTGGTTGTTGTTGAGAGGGTTGATTGAGCCATTTGCACAAAGCTGTTAGTAAATATTGACTATTTGTATAATAGTCAAATGTTGGATAAACCCTTTTGATTTCACTGAAATCCTAACAGAATGAATGGCATTTATGTAGGCAATCTTAATAGGACACTTTTCTCCAAATTTTTGGAGAGGAATATCATCATCAATAGAATAAAAGTTCAAATTCTGCTTCCAAGAAAAAGTGAGGCTACAGATTCTCCTTAAAGATAGTTGCTACTCTTTTATATGGCAGCACATTGTTTCTTCATGTTTTAATCCAAAATCAAAATATTGGTGAACATATAGGGTATTTCCAATAAGCCTACAATTTATCATTTCTTCCTCAGATCAACAGCTTAGAGTTCTTTCAGTTTTAGGTTGCTCTTACTCTTCGAGATCCCCAAAGCAAAGGGAGAGCTGAGAGAAGAGAGAACTCAAACAAAAATAAGTCCCAAAACCTATAGATTTAAGAAAATGTTTGTGCAATTCAGATTTCAGTTATGGTAGTGTAACCTGTGGAGTAATTATGTGAGATTGCAAAGCGTTTGAGTCAAGGCAGTCCTGAGGAAAATTGAAGTCATAATTTCTCAGTGAACTCTTACATGGCTTTTCTCTGCCACTCTTCTAAATAACTGGAGATTTATCAAGTCTTTGATTCCAGTGATAATGATTCTGCTGTCTAATATAGATCAGAAAAAGGAGGCTCCTAATGTCCTGGAAGCTTCTACTAGTTTTTCTGATAAATATATTTAGGCAAAAGCCACTTTATGAATACGTTTCAGTGTAAATGAATTACCAAACTACATTGAGTTTAAAAAAAATAGAGAGACCATTTTGGTAATTTGCCTGTTTATAAGCCTCTTGAAATGAAGCTGAAGAAGGGTGAATGAGTTCTGCTCCATCTGTGATTGAATGCCTGAAAATGAACAAAAGAGAAGTCTATTTCAGATCTTCAATATCCATTTAGTTAAAAAGGAAAGAAGCCTGGTATTGAGGAATTTTAATTATATTTAAGGAAAAACCCTCAAAATTAAGGGAAATTAATCGTGATCTGAATTGCATCTTGACCCAAAATCCATTGAGGTTATTTTTCTAACTCCTACTGAACAGCATAAATCAGAAAAAAAAAATCACCAGACTGGCATGTTACACTTCTTTCTGGTCAGAATTGCTCTTCCAGAGGCCAGCTGTAACCTAATGCAAATCATCAGAGAATCAAAATAGTAGTTTTTAAAAAATACATAGACAAACTACCTCTTCAACACTGTACTCAAATCCATCAGGCCATATCAAAGCTGGGCACGTCTCTGGTGTGCAGGGAATTTCTCTGAGCTCTGCTCTGTGCCTCAGCTCTGGTTCTGGGTTTGCCTGACCAAGGGTTTGGGAATACTGAAGGATTCCTTTCCCTCTCTAATAAATCAGAATAAATCAGAGTAAAACATAACAAGGTATTTACTCATTCTAAATGTTTGTGTGGCTTGGTTTTTTTTTGACCTGCAGTTGAGCTAAAATTTAACCTGGACCAGTATGTGCACAAGAGATACCCAGGCCTGGTGAAAATCGTGCGCAACAACAAACGGGAGGGGCTGATCCGAGCCAGGATCCAGGGCTGGAAAGCAGCAACCTCTCCTGTGGTCGGGTTCTTCGATGCCCACGTGGAGTTCAACATTGGCTGGTGAGTGCTGGCAGTGCCCAGAGGGACAGTGGCACTGGGACACGGTGCCCTGGGGCTCCAGGGCTGCGGGAGCGCTTTGCTCAGCCCCAGGGATGAGCAGGCTGCAGGCTGCTGTTACCATGTCAGCAATTACTCCTCAATTGTGTTCCTGATTATTGCAACATTGCTGACAGGCTCCTGCAATGACGGCAAGACCCATAAAGAAGCTGTTGTGCCTGGTCTAGCATAGCTCAGTGGAGAGAGAAGTAATTGGAACCAAAATGGATGTGAAATCTCAAAGCAGTCAGATGGGGAGACACCATTAAGGAGGCTCTGAGCTGGAGGGTTTCAAGTGCTTTTCTTACCTCCTTGTCATTTTCTATCATTTCTTCTTAGAAACTTGAATACCAATCTGATTTCCTCATAAATTTTCTTGCATTTACATTTGAGGGAAACATTAAATTATTGCCTGCATTCCTTTAATAGGGCTTGAAATTAGCATGCCTTTCCCCATCCCCTTTTTCTTTAATGGGCCAGAACTGAATTTGGAGTAAATCTTTGTAGCACCACTCGGTGGCCAATATTTGGCATTACTGGAAGTCTGGACCGTAGGAGCTGATCTGTACCATCAGCTGCAAAAGGACTTCTGGGACCTTCAGCATGTAAAACGTGCATTTTCCAAAGATAGGCTGGTATTTGATAATGATGATGCAGAGTTATGGTGGAAATGATTACACTCTGCAATTCTGGGAGATATCCTCAAATTAAAACTAAAAATAGCTGTACTTACAACTAGAGAGAAACTTAATTGCAAAGGAGTAGAGTGTTTATTTTTATATGTTCATGAATATCTTTATAAAATGGAAGATGCAATAAAATAAGTCTTGTAGTGCACCTGCTTTATGTTAATCCCATTTTTTTTCCTTAGGACTATGTTAGACTGTAATAGCAGCTGTAGTAATTTTCTAGATGCTGAAGAGCTGGTTTAATTTATTTATTTGTTTTTAAAGCAGGTAGATTTTTCACATTTTTTCAAGCATTCATCTAGGGTAATATCAGCTATGGGACAGGATCAGGGACTGGGGAGAGCATGCTCTGGGTGCTGTCCCCAGTGCTTGTCTTGCCCAAGCTGCCCTTTTCTGGGGCTTGAGGAGAATTTTGTTATCATTTCATAAGGACATTGAGATCTGACGGGTGTACTGTACCCAGGGAAGCTCAGCAATGGTGTCAGTAAGCAGGAAAGGGCTTTGTGGTTGCTTTGGGGTTTGTTAGGGGTTGTTTTTTTTACTGTACTGTTTTGCATTAATGTCAGAAAGGGTTGAAATCAGCATAGCAAGAACCTGGACTGCTCAGTAAATGAGAGTGTGTATATCCAAGAAAAAAGGTTTGTGTTTTCTGCCCCCTGCCTGGTGCATCCTCCTTCCAGCAGCGCTCTCAGGTCTGAGCTGTTCTGATGAGCCAGGCTCTGCCCCTGCTGTGGGGCACTTGGTGGATCCATGGGGACAGCAAATGTGCTCCAGGAGCATCCTGTATCCCTTCATTTCAGAGCTGCACCTGTGGGCTGGGACTGTTTCCTGCTGGTGTTTCTCCTCTTGCTCCACTCAACCCTTGTGGCTGCTCAGAGCAGTCTCAATCCCTGCTCCAGCCACCTCCTCCTAGTTTTAATTCTGTCCACCTGTGCCTGTCCTCTCCATTTTCATCTCATCTCCTTTGACTGGGAGGAACTAAAGTCCTTCCATCTGGACTGCTCTATTTTTTCCTACCAGGTTAGCACTGCCCCCAGTCCTCAGCTTTATAAACTCAGGAATGAGGTGGGAGTCTCTTGTTAAAGCTCTGCTGTTCTATTCTCCTACAGGATTGCACCTTGCATGAGCATTTCCCTCCATTTTCAATTATTTTATTTATGCATTCAGAGGCCACGTGGATTGCTCCCACTAAAAGCTGTCTATGGATTATTTGTGAGGCAATTAAAAAGAAGCCAATTTTTTTGCCACAGAGAAGAACATTAGCTTTCTGTTTGGTTTGTGTTCCATCTAAAGTCAAGTGCCTGCAGTGCAATTTAGTTTCCCAATCTATGGCTGCTTTACCTGCCTAATCAGTTGGCAGATTAATTCATAAAGAATCAAAGAAGGACTTCATCACTTTCTCATGAAATATGCAGGAGTGACAAGAAAAAAAACTTCTTTTAACAATAGTGGCCCATTTACAGGTGGCTTTTTGCCTGATGTCGTACTATAGCATTTTATGGGCTCTCTCAGCATTGCTCTCCAGGGACACTTCTTCTAAACTAAATTACAATCTGGTAGGATATAAAAAAATACTCTACAACCTGGCAGGTCAAATTAGCTATTGAATTATTTATTTTGCTGTGTTTAATTGCTGCTTTTTGGCTTCTCAGGTGTAGAAATATGTTATCTCAGAGCAGTGATTTTCGGCTGACCTGTTCCCCTTAAGGCTTTTGATAGTGTGAGCCAACACAGCTGCTGTGAGAGTGGAAGTGGAGAGGACTGCCTGCAAGGGAGGCCATTGCTGTTAATTCTCAAATGGAATTTTAAATTAGAATTACAGGGTAATGGACGTGTACATTTCATATGTAAACTTCTACCTGTCCTGTTGTAGTAGAACCTGGTCTATTTTTAATATTTCTTGATGTCAATGGGAGTCAGCAACCCAGCAGAGCCAAGAGGGAGAAAAAGCTGCTGTGCTTTCCTCTCTGAGGGTAAAGTTAATCGTGTTCAGTTTGTTTTCCTCCAGTCCTCTGAAGATTTCAGCATTCCTGCTCTCACTTCTGCGTTAGGTCCACCCAGCATGCCTGAAGCCATCCCCAGTAACACTGAGAGCAAAGCAGCACGGATGCTGATTGTGTTGCAGAACATGCAGAGCATTGTATAAACTCCTGTCTTTGAGAGATGGGAAAGAATAGCATGACAAGGAGAAGAGACCTTCTCTACATTATGTCTGGAGCAGGAAAGAGATTACAGAGATAGGGTGTTAATTCTCTGGCTGAGAAAAAGGACACATTGAGTGAAGGAGAGCAGAAATCAGTACGTGAAAGGCAGAAACCACAATATATTAGCAGCCATAAAGAGGGTGCTAGGAGCCATAAAAGAAGACATAATGATAGAGTATTATAGTTGCATTCTATCTTAGGAATTGCTTTTGCTCCTATCACATTGGTATTGTCAGAGCACTGAATAGAGTTATGCAGTCCTGTAGTAATTAAAATTTTGCCAGACAAAGGGCGAGTATCAATAAGGGAGCAGGAAGTATAAGGATTTAATCAAAAGATTTCAACATACCAGCCAGACAGAGACTGACATGAAAAAGAGAACATGAAATATAACTTGAGTATCCATCAGATTGTGCCATGCACATCCCATCTTTATGGATTATCCCTGAAGTTGTCAGTGTTTTAAAAATATACAAAACTGGTGTTTTAATAAACTAAGAAGAGCTAAATATCAAGAACCCTAGGCATATGGATGGTACTTTGCAGATGCTACTTTATACTGTAAGGTGTAGTGCAATTTGTTGTGGTGGCCATAAGCAATGGATTCTCAAAAAGGTGTGTAAAGGAGGAAAGGAAGTTGGTTTCCTCCTGATTTTCTACTGACTTTGGTTATCCCAAGTACTCTGTAACAGAGATGTGGTTGTGCTTTTTTGGGGTAAAGCCACAGGGTCTTTGTGACCCCCTGAGAGTTCCCTGGTGACATTTTCATGCAATGTACTGGAAGCCAGTCTCTACCTGCAGGTAAAGCTCCCTTTTCAAGCTCAGGTGGCTCTCTGGGGACATGGCAAGGTCCAGGTGTCTCTTTCCTTCTAAATGAGAGAAGTGTGAAGGTGAAATTACCTTTGCAATCCTTCTCTTGTGCAGTCTCT
This sequence comes from Poecile atricapillus, assembly GCF_030490865.1. Lineage (NCBI taxonomy): Eukaryota > Metazoa > Chordata > Aves > Passeriformes > Paridae > Poecile > Poecile atricapillus. The sequence continues at coordinate 5,951,882 of NC_081264.1, read as the reverse complement.
CCCCTCTGGAGCGTTCAAGCACACCCCTGGTGCTCAGGACATGGTTCACTGCAGCAACTCTGGTACCAGGCCACGGCTGAACTGGGAAACCCAAGTGGAAAGGGAAGGACATGTCTTTGTTAAGGGAGCTTTTCCTCATCCAAAGCCTTAGGATCACTTCAGTAACTTGATAACTGTATAAACTCTATATATAAAGTGTATTATTATATAATATATAATATTATATATATATATATAAAGTATATGTATTATATATAACTCTATATATAAAGTGTATTGATGGAATACACTTTTTAGATTGCAAAACCAATATAATCTGAGTGCAGTATGCAACAGAAGCCATGTGGGCCTTTGGGATCCGTGGGACAGTGCCAGCCTGCACGTAGAGCATGTACCAGAAAAGCAGCTTCAACTATTCATCTACCTCAACAACCTAGAATGTTCACTGAAGCATCCTTGTTGCTTTTCAGTGGTGCAGAAAAGAGCCATTGAGGTTTGGCAGCCAAAGAGCTGATCTTTAACTCTCCAGCAGGCGTTGGTGCCGCGTTCCCTCTGCTCCATCTGGGGACTATGGGTCTGAAACTTCCCTGGGTACACAGAATGCTGCTGGAGATGTCAGGCTGGACACTTCTCTCCTCTCAGAGACTGAGGAAGAGAGAATGAAATTTATTTCTTTTTTAGATCTCTGAACACTTATTTACAGGGAAGGCATTCCGCATTAAATATTCTGCAGATGGCCTCAGTGAAGAATTATGTATGTCAGTAGATCTGCTTGTCTGCATCTGATAAATGTATATTGTCAGTGAAATGTGGGGTAGCGTGTAAAATCATGCAAAATAAGCTTTCAGTTTACACAGCTTTCTCTTCTCTTACATTTCTCTGTTAAGTTTATACTTCATGGTACCTGACAGTGGTAGAGCCAGAGTACAATACGGTGTTAAACCCACTGAGCCATAAAATCTAGCAGATGAAACTGTGTTGTCTTTCATTTGTGTCTTAGAAGGACTCTTCCCTAACTGCTTGCAGGAAGAGGAAATTCTGATTTGTGGAAGTAGGAAAAAGAAGGATTTTTCTTAATGTCAGTTCTTCATTTTTTATTGGAGTAAAAATTAGCATAGTGATGGTGGAGAAGAAAAAACAAAAAGAGGCATGTTTGTCTCAAAAGAACCCAGAGATCAGGGTATTTGGGTTCCCAGCTGGGATAGGGCAGAACTGGAGAAACATTCCCAGTGCAATTTCTGTCATTTAGGAAAGGATTTACTTTTGAACAAATTTAGAAAAAAGTGACATTTGGGCTGCAGGGAGGAATTCATTGACAAATGCCTCGTACAGCCATCCTAACTAAGAACTGGAAGGTAAGGTCTGCTTCTCAGATGCTGCGTGTTAGCAAAGCATCCCTGAAGTTGTGAAGGCCATTGAAGTGGCAGAGTTGGGCAGCAGAGGATCTGGCCTGCGGCATGCATGTGGATTCCCTGGGATTGTGTGCATTTATTCCAATGTTGTGCTTTTTTTAAAGTCTGCTTGAAGTCAGCGGGTGTTTTTACATATTTTAAAAGGTGAATTATATAATCATGTGCACTGAGGAGCTCATTACTAACTTCTTTTTATCTGCTTTTTATCTGGAAGAAGCTGTTCTTTTTAGCATTGTGAAAAAACAGTCTTTCCGTTTGGCATGAATTCTCCCGCAATCTGATAAAGACGTCAGACAACACAGAGTTTTTGTTTGCTGTGGTTTCCTGTGGGGTTTGAGCTGCTCTGAATCAAGCCAGTGTTAAATACAGAATGCATATATGTTCAGAGATAGACTCACAATGGGATTAGAGAGGCCTATGTGATCACAGTATGGCCCCTGCCTTTGCTCTCAATCTTCTTACAGGCTTATTCTGTACTCTGGCTTAAATTCTGTCTTCCAACTCTTTTCCTACCTCCACTGTTTATCTTGGGAGCATTTACTCTTTGAATCCCACAGAACCAGCCTTGCTGGAACTCCCAGTAAAGTCATCATGGGTGCTCAGCACCTTGGAAAATCTGCTATTAATGAAGAAATCTTTGCTCTGGTAGGCAAAAGCATCGAATGCATGTGCTGTTTAGTGATGTGCTCAACAGACTCAGACAAATCAAAGTGGATAAAATTGAAGTGAAAATACCCTTTAGCTTAATGGAGTCTATAAGAGAACTAAATTTATTGTCCTTTCTCTTCTGGTTTTATCCATTCACCAGCAATCTTTCCAGAGAGAGAGGAGGACACTGACAAATACGTAGTTTTAGAGAGGAAGGGAGGAAGAGGATCTTCATATGTTCAAATTCCAGTCCAAACTGTCTGCTTGGTTTTTATTAACTGGAAAAAAAACCCAGTTGGATGATGTGAAGCACTCCCTCTAAAGCAGAATCTTTTGATTATATTTAGTTTACTGAATATGCCTGGGAGAACTTTCCCTCTTGCTCCAGTAAATAACTTGTTAACAATGCCTGTTGCTCTTTGCCCATAAAGTACCTTGACTCAGATGCAAACTAGTAACCAAAATATTTTTGCACCTATGAAAAATGGAGATGGATCCCAAAATTCACCCCTGGCTTATGCACCTACTCAGGCAGGGCTGAATCCTGCCTCGCTGCCAGCGGTGGCATGTGGAAAGGCAATGCTCCAAGCACATATTGCAGCTCATCAGCTCAGTGTGTTGGACATAGCTGGACTTCAGCAACCTTTTCCCCTCTTATCCTTTCAGTCCTGAGAGCTCCCACAAGTACCTGACTTCTGCAGATGGACAGCAGAAAAAATGAGGCAAAGTGGAAAAGAAAAAAAAACATGGAAAGATGTATATAAAGAGGATGGGTAAATCTACACATTAATATAGCAGTTTGAAATTAGGAAAAAAAAATTAGAAATTACTTGGAAAGATTTAATAATAGTTCTTAAAAAAAATCTGAAGCAATTACATAAAGCCAGAGTGAGCAGGGAAGTTGACAAAGGATTTGATGAATGTGCATCTCAGCTCAGCCTTATAGAGCAGCTCTGAGGCTGGGCTTTGCTAGCCATGAATAGCAATGAAACCCCCTCATATTCCATGGATTACTCAAGATAAGCAGTGCAAACACAGTGCATTGCCCAGTCCAAACTCATAGTCCTTCTTTATTGGCCACTGCCTGGGGATCTTGGCAGGCAGAAAAACTGCCCACGAGCAGTGTTGGCAGTGAGAGGCCACTGGCAGGATCTGGGATTTGAGTGTTCCTGCAGATCTCACAGAGATGAGCTTGGGCTCAGCCTCTGAATACTCCACTGCTCTCTCTGCTGTCTTTTATAGGGCAGGACAGGCTGTGAAATCTCCCAGGTATGCAATGTTTAATTAAAAGGCTCTCCATTCTGCATTTTTGCTAAGAGAGCAGCTCTGTCCTGGATTTTCTCTTTCCATCTGTGACTCAGAGCCTACTTTCTTACTTGTGGGTGTGAAAATATTTTGGAAGTTGGGTAGTTGTGCAGTCTGTCCAGATACTGAATGTTTCCTGCTCCTAATACATGCAGGGATGTGATTTCTGCAGGTCTGGATACCAAGAGAGCTAGGAAATCGCCTCCATGGGTGAAATGGGAGGTTTAGAAGATAAAGTTCTAGCAGTTGCTTTCATAGCAATTGACTCCATAACCTTGGCACAGCACTTGACTTCATCTGTAACCTGAGGGTAGTGAAATCAACTATTGTTGCAGCAGCAATATCTTAAATATTTACATTTCTTGAGTGCAGGGGACTTAAACAGAACTTCCATCACATGGACAGCTTACAGATGCCTTGAATTTCATGAAAGTTCAGAATCTGTGATTTCACATGAATAGGTTGATATATATTAATGGGATTTCATAATGTATTTTGACCCCAATTGTTGTATTACATTCCAGAGATTTCCCCTTGTGCCATTCAGATGCAAAACACCATGTCAGGCAGTAATAAATGTGAGCCACACAAATGGGAAAACACAGAAATTCCTCAGGTGTAATGACAGGAGTAGGTTGGTGATAGTTTGTGTGAGAGCAGCACCAGAGCTGGGAATGGATTGTTCTTCATGTAAAAAAGAAAATGGGGACCCAGGTTAGCATTTCCAAGACTCAAGTATTGGATTAACACAATCACAAATATGATTAAGGGCAGAAAACCAGTGTGACTGTTGAATATTTTCTTCACATTATTTCTCTAACCATTATTTGAGATACACTTCAGCAGTCCAATTTTAAGATGTCTCACAAAGTAGCAGGCTAAATTCCCTTAATATTCAAAATAGGCTCCTCTGGAACATTATTAATCTCACCCAGTTTCAGTGTCTACATTATTATGAGAAGCATCTGACTATAAAAGTGCCAGCCTCTGCCTCTCTCTGCTGAGAATGAAAGTTGGAGGCAATTACTGTGCATGTGGGGAGTCCATTGCAAGTATCTGACATTAAGGGAGAAGAATTCCTTATCTTCTTTCAGCTTTTCCGTTACACAATCTCAATCTACCCTGCAAAGTAAAATACTTGAAAAATGAGCACCCCAGGAGGAACTGTTGAAGGGATATGGAACCTCCAGGATAGTTTTAAGTATGATGGTTATTCTTGCTTTGTATAATATAAACATGCCATTAATTGAGGACTTGAGGATTTGATGACCAAAGAATTTCCACCAAGAGAGATAAAAGTAGTTTGGAAAACTCCCAGTCTTTCCTTGTGTGTCAAAGACCTGTTTCCAGAATCAGACAGTAATGAGTGACAGAGTTTGATTCTTGCAGAAGAAACCCATGTACAGATTTCTGCTTCAGAAGGCATGCCAGCAGCTTTCCTGCTTCATAGGGCAGATCTGGGAGTCAGACCCAAACATAATAAATTTGTTCATACCATGGGAGTCAGGCAAACAATTAGTGACACCTGTACCTGTTGTCTGGTGTTTTGAAATCCTTTGTTTCGCAGTCTAGAGGGGAGTAGGAGAGCTTTATGCCCAAGAATTACTGTGTCCATGCATGGAGTCACCAGATTAGTGATGGCATGTCCATCATTCTGTGTTTGCTTCTGCTGCTGAGCAGAGACAACACGATGGGAAGAACAAAGCAGATTCAGCTTTTCTGCGTTTGTCCCTGCTTTGTTGGATTTGCAAGAGTTTTTCTGCTTCCCATCCACTGGTTGTAAAAATACTTAATCTCATAAACATAATCTCATAGTAATGATGGAAGTGGCTTATCCAGATCTGGTAGGTCATACTGGCTCTATGGGGCTGCACAAGTGTGGCCTAAAACCCATATGGATTGAGAGTCTGAGCCATATACAGTCACTTCTGTTGGCCTACACAGGAAAATTCATGGTAACAAACTGAATATAACAAACAAAATATGAGGTAAAAAGCTTGAAACCACAAAGGAGCAATTGCTTTCTGACCAACAGCCAAAGAAAAGTAAGAAAATATCAGTGTTCAAATCCTCCTACCTCTGTGAGTCTCAGCAAACCACCATTCCCTTAAAGATCCATGTGAATTTCTGTAAAATCTTCAAAGCACATTTCAAGGGGAACACACTTACAAAAGAGTGAACCAGTGGCCCTTTCTACTACTGCTTTGAGGAATTCTTTCCACCCTTATGTAAGTCTGCTACCTCTTTGGATCAGTTTCTCTGTAAATTCATAACAAACTCAGACTACCTTGGTCAGAAACGAGTGTTTGCACTGAAGCTTTATACTTTCCTTTTGGGATGTAGCTTCTGTGGAAAGCACATTGATGTTTTAAAGCCTTTTGAAACGATGGAACATTTCCTGCAGTTCGCTGCTTTTGCACCATCTGGCACCTGAAATCTTCTCATCACCAAAGAGGTTTTAGAAGGCATAATGCAGCCACATTTCATTCAAAGTAGATGTGATGGGGTCAGTCTTGGGAAACAGGATTAAAACCTTTGAGTAACCTTTGGATTCGTGCAGCCCCTGGTGTTTTTAGCTCTTCAGGCCCTGTCAGCCAGTATTTAATTGCTACCAGGAATCCTGGTGGTGTAGCCAGTAGGAGACCATTTAGCTTCTATTGGTGATGGTGTCTCTCAACATTTGTCCATCATGAAATGAATAAACAGTCTCCAGGCCTCAGAATATGTGTTTGCTCAAATTTTGTGTTGTTAGACTCAGGCACAGCTTCCCAGAGGTGGTAATTCCTGTGCAGGTGCTGCGTGCAGCGTGTGCCTGCGATCCGTACCCCGTCCCTCTCTGCCGGGCTCTGGGCTTTCCATCTCACTGGGCTGATGCTCACAGGATTAGAGAACCTCATTTTATCAGCCTGGGATTACGGGCTGGCTGTAAAACATTGTGCTGTTTTCATTGCTCTCAGGGTGGAACCCGCGCTTACCCGGATCAAGGAGGATCGCAAGCGGATCATCCTGCCCGCGATTGACAACATCAAGTACAACACCTTTGAAGTGCAGCAATACGCCAACGCAGCCCACGGCTACAACTGGGGGCTCTGGTGCATGTACATAATCCCACCACAGGACTGGCTCGATAAAGGGGATGAGTCAGCTCCCATCAGGTAAATCTCCCCCGTGCTGTCACTTTGGGCCGAGCGATGTTTCCATCTCAGCTGTCTGCCAGGGGGAATTCGGGTGAACGAGGTTTTGTGCAGGAATAACAAAGTGAGGCTGGAGAAAACGGATGGCTCTGTAAAGCTGTGGATGTGTGTGCTGCCTCTCAGAGCTGCCCCACAATGTACACAAGTCCTCTGGCTCGGAGCGTGTGCTTCAAGCACATGTTCTGGCCATTGGTAGGATAGCAGGGTCCTTTTCATCCTAACTTTTATTTTCCAGTGGACTCTGGTCCATTGTGTGTATGAGAAACAAAGGAATTGTGTGTGTGATTGCAAAGAGGCTGGTTTCAGTTCTGTTCTGTGGGCAGCAGTCTCAGCCATCAGTCCAAACCCAGGAGCACCACTAGGAGCTGTGTTTGAGAGCTGCTCTTTTTGTCCTTTCTTTGGGGTTTTTTTGTGTTGGTTTTTTTGGTGGGTTTTTGTTGTTGGGTTCTTTTGTTTGTTTGTTTTGGTTTGATTTGGTTTGGTTTGGGGGTTTTTTGGTTTGGGTTCTTTTTTCAAGAACTTTGCACATGCTCAGAGTTTTCCTGCTGGTTGAATTTTAAAATGAACCCACACCAGACAGTGCAGTCAGTGTGTCAATTTACTTTTCCCTATAAGAGAACATTTTACATTGCAGAAATGGAATTTTCTGAGGAAATGCTGTGACAGGAATTGTGAAGGTATTTCTGAGAAGTGTTACAGTGGAAAATTGGAACTGATGTGAAAAGGGCTTTCTCTCCCCTTCATTTGAATATTCACATCTAGATTTTCATCTCCAGTCCAGATGCTTGTCTAACAGCTCCTCTGGGACATATTGTGCTGGGTTAAGGGTACTGTTGTTACCAACTCTAGAAATAAATGCTAAAAATTTGAAGCCTAAGTATGCACTTTAGGATACTCTTATTTTTAAGACTTCTTAAGAGGAGCACAAATTACCACCTTAAAGTCATCTTCATTTTCATGTGTATCAGCTTCATCTTGAAATAAGGTAAAACTCTACTGCATGATCCCAGTGTGGGCTCTGGCAGAGGAGCTGATGTACTTCCCTCCCAGTCCAAAGCTTGAGGGATCCTGAAAAGTTCATCCAGACCCTTCAAACAACATTCCCATCTGAACAAAATGCAAGTCATCTTTTGGAAGTGAAGACACTGACACTGGTCCCATTTCTAAGTGATCAGTGGGATGGGACCACCTCACAGGATCCTTCTCCTATGCAGAGTAATATTTTAATCTGTATTTAAGCAAGTGTTGCAAGTTGTACTCAGGTTCATTCTCATGCCCTGTGACTGCAAAACAGAGCTATACAGTAATATTAACCTTATTTACTACAGGACAGCACAGTCCATCATCACTGACCTTTTGCTTGGCTTGAAACCTCAATAAGCAGGGAAGTAATTACTTAGGAAATCAGTTTTCCTGGATAACATGCCCTGCTCACCTCACATTGTTTTAGAAGTGCAGATGTTTTATACCTGTTTCACTCAGCCCTGAGAAAGTTTATTGATAAAGGAAAATTACTCATCCAAAGCTTTCAGTCCTGAAAGGTTTTGCACACTTCATGACTCACAATTTATATGTGAAATCACTGCAGTAATTTTCCCACAGATTGCTCCAGTATTTGAGTATCTTCTGTTCTAGAGACAATCATCACATAACAGATAAGACTGAACTAAGAGGTTAAACCTCAGCAATTAAGGGCCTGATTTACCATGGACTTCCTCAGATTTATGTTCAGGCTCTTGCTGGTGTTATGCTGGCACTGAGCTGGACTGACACAGAAGTGACCAAATCCAAACTCAAGCACTGGGCTGGGTTAAAATCTGATGCACGTGAGTAGCTGCTGCCAAAAAGCAGCAATTTTATCCCAAACCCAAATGAAGAACCCCTCCAATTCAAGAGTGCATAAACTGCCCAGAGACAGGTGAGACAAGCAGCAGAAGGAGGAGAAAACCCAACCCTTGCTGGCAAATATCAGGAGCACTGACACGCTGTGTCTGCCTAAGCACCTCTTCTGCAAATTAAGAATTGCAAGTCCTAAAATGCAGGGATATCCACATGGAACCATGAACACTTCCATGTCTCCATGGGCACAAGTTCTTTGAAGGCAGGGATTTAGGAGAGCAGGACATCCACTTTATGGCAACACTGCTCTGTGTGCTGAGGGGCCTCTGAAGCTGTAGCACCTGGATGGATTTGCTAAAGCATTTAGTTGTTGTGTTGTTCCTGCCTGTGGAAATATAATGTGATTTTGTGGCTTTTAAGTGACAGGGAAGTGTAATTATGGTAATGGAAAGAGTGACTGTGTGAGTGTTATTGATGAAAACAATCAGGAAGCCTGTCCTTAGGATTGAGATTTAAAAGCAGTCGTAGTGGGAGCTTAGTAGCTGTGGAGTATTTAAAGTGTGTTTTCGAAAGGAAGGCAGTCAGGCTAGTGAGCAAACTTTTAAAAAAATCTCAGATGTGACTCTTGGTTTGGTACAGGTTTTGATCTTCTAACCAGTACTACAACCATGATTCCTGTTTCAGCTCACTTTACAGGACATGAAAATGGGTGCACTTTAATGGTGTTTGAATCCATGTGTTTGTCCTGTGCATTTATAAGATTGCAAAGCTGCTCATCAGCATGAAAACTGCAAGTTCATTTAGTCCTTCCTCACTCTGATCCTCTTAAGGCTTTCTTTGACAGCATGTAGTGGGTTTGGTTTGTGCTTCTCTGTGTGTTTTGTGAAAGAAAAGGCTGGTAATAAATAACCCTGTGACTGGCTTTTTGGTTGCTTTAGCTGAATATTTCCTGACAGATCTCCAAAGGGATTCGAGATTTTCAGCATTAAAGAACATGTGTACCCTGGTCTCAGTGAGGATCAGAGCCCTGGCATTTCTCATGTTTGTACTGTATGAATAAATATCATTGATGTGCAGAATGGAGTGAGGCATTTGGAAAGCAGGGTCCAATTCCTGCTTTCTTCTGGGACTACACAACAGATGTATTTCATTCCTAAGAATTTTTCTATTTGAAACCTGATTCTCTAATTTCTTGAACACTGTCACTGGTGTGATTCTACTCAGCCTTGCTGGGAAAGAGCAGGAACTGTCCTTCCCACCAGTGTCCTGTACTCTTGGGCAGTCGTGTCAAGTGTGCACCATAAAATGTCACATCAGCTGTTGTGAGCTAAGTGACAAAGGGGAAGTGGCCTTGAAGTGCTAACAAAGCTAAAGAAATAGCAAGAACAAAGTGTCAGATTTTGTAAAGATTCCTGATTTCTGCACTTTAAAGTCGGTTCTTTTTTTCCCCGCACGTTAATACTCTGAGCTTCAGAACAATTGATGTTCCCCGAGTTGGCTTCTGCAGGCAATCCATTTTACATGTTTGACATTTGAGATGTAAGATGTCTGTAATGTGAAGATTTAAATGAGGATTGTTATTTTGACACACTGTGTCCATCGCGTCATTTTCCATTTGTGTTCCTGCGAGCACGCTGCCCCAAAACGTCCTTATCATCTGGCAACAAACTGTGTAACAAAGGAGCCTATTTCAGAGGGCTTCTGATGAATTTGACTATGCATTGAAACAAGCTGGGTTTTTTAATGTGTGCTGTATATTTTTTTATTTTCTGGGTTTTGGAACAGCAAGGAAGGTTTCTGGTATTCTGAGCTCTGGCTCTGACTTGTCTTCCCTCACCTGCCGTGATTATGATGGACTGCTCTGTATTTGATTCCTTGATCAGCAGCCACTAACATTAGAGTCATTAGTCAGCCTCACCCAGCCAAGCGCTGCACAGCTTTCCATTTTATCTTCCTCCAGCAGCAGTGGTGCATTTCATTGTTGCATATGTTCTCACTTACTGCTTTAATATGCCATAGCTTGGTACCAGTAGGGATGTGTACGTACATGCACTGCATCAGCTGCTCCAGAAAGCGCCAGCGCCTTGCTCATGGAGATAAATTAGAGTTTGATGTGCCCCCAGTGAAGTGTTTTGTGCTGCTTCCTCTGTCTGGGGGTGTGTGTGCCCATCTCACGTGCAAGCCAGGCCCTGTGCTGGTCTGCAATAACAATACTGATAAAACCAATCTGGGCTGGGAAGAAATCCACCTGTGTACCTGAGCTTAGGAGCTAAAGTCCTTCATGATAAACCATGCTGCCATGTAATAATAAAACTGGTGAGTGTTTATTGGCTGCTTAAAGCCATCTTTTCAGTTTCTGCTTCACAGGAGCCTGTAACAGAGCAGTGTCACTTTTATTTGTCTGGGTTCTGATGGGTGTCCTGCCTGTTCCAAAAAATTTACTCCCATAAGGCATCAGAGAATTATTCTACATCCATATTTGCTCTGCCTTTCCAGATGAGCATTAGCTTGTCATCTTGTCATTTTTTTCCCCCTGTATCTCCTGAGCAGCAAATCTGTCCTTGAGTTCTGTTCTCAGGGCTTGGTGTGACTCTTCCTCGCGGAAGACATGAGTTGTAGGAGAAATAGAAATACTTCTGCAGGTACCATGCAGGTTTCCCCACTTACATGTCAGACCAGGGCTGAGGCACTGCTTAAGAACCTGAATCAAAGAAACATCCTGCTGGGAGAGGTGGAACACTCAGAGATATGATGTGTGTGTCATTTGAAACTCCTTGTCTCTCTCAGTATGCCTGTATGTAGACATTTATGCTTATATATTTATTTATGGTTCTATTTGGGTTTGAATTTATGTATTTATTGTGAGCATTTGTCAGTTTTTCTGGAAGTTGCAGTTGGCTGCTCGGGAAACTGTTTCAAATGTGACCTGATTGCATTGTGCACATATGTATATATAAATGTATATATAAATGAATATATATAAATATATGCTGACCTTAAGGCAGGAGAGAAAGATGCATAAGGCAGAGGAAGACTGACTGTATCACATGCAGCTTAGTCCCCATCCCTTTCTCCTTCACTGGCTCTTGATGAAGCCCCCAGGCATCTCCCTGCGGGAAGGGGGAGGAGGGAGATGCACCTGGCTGGAGAAATAGGTGTCAGCACCTGCTGGAATTTTACCAACAGAGCTGTGCTCCTGGGGATCTCACTGACACAAAATAGTCCTGACTCAGATCTGCAGCACATGCCTTTGTTCCGTGGCCAACGTGCCCTCTGTTCCCTGTGTCCCATCCCATGGCAGGCACTGCCCTGCCCACACAGGGCCTCTCTTCCCACTGCCACAGGCAGGGAGGGATGGGGAATTCAGCTCCAGAAGCCCCTCTGTGCTTCCTCCCTTTCCCAGGGCATTACCCAGAGCAGCGTTTCTCTCATGTCTCCTCGCTACAGCAGTGCTATCAGGTAATTCCCCCCAGCTGACTATGCTGTATCTTTCTCCAGTGCAGAATCAATACCATTCTAGGCTGCTTTTAGCTGCAAAACCCATTTTGCTGTGTTTCCCACATTATCCTTTGAGTGCTGCTGTTGATTATAATTAATGCTTATAACATCCTCCATTGTGTCAAAGAATATTCAACAGATCAATTAAGTTTCACAACACCTTTGAGGTGTTGGTAAAAAATAGAATATTTCTAATTGCTGTTTTCTCCTTCTAGAAGTGTCTCTGTTTTACTGGAGAGTGCATGATTAAGGGAAAAGGTTGTTTTATATAAAGCAGGTTAGTTTGTTGTGCTCTGAAGCTGTGAAGTGCTGAGGGCCCTCACCTCCTCATGTGCTGCCCCTTGGGCAGTGAGCAGTGGGTAAGAGGTGCTAACACAGCTGCTTTTGCTCATGTGGTCATTTCTAGCTTTCAAGAGAATCTGCTGCACTGCACTAAAAGTGGTGGATGTACTGGAGTATTTCAGGTACTGGAAAAATCCAGTTCTAATGCCAAGTGAGGGCCTTGAGCTTTTTCAGCGCATTTTTTGAAAAGTGTTCACGATATGTCAGTGTGATGCTGTAGTCCAGTATAAAATTATAAAATCTGGATGTGGTTCCTTCTGTTACTGTTCTGCTGCTGTTGCTTGCTCCTGAAAACTTTATTTTTTCTTCTGTAAAAGCTCTGAAGGCTTGTGAAGTTTGTATTTGAATAAATGTAATGAGAAGAAATAGAAAGGAGAGAGGGAGTTGCAAAAACAATCCTCAGTGGCATTCGTCTCTGAGTGATGATTATGTAGTTGCATCTAAAATGTATTTCCCACCCCTGTTCAATTAACAACTCAATGTTTTAATGGACAGAGCCTATAGCTGCAGAAATCCACTCCCCAGAGAGAGAGATTCCAGCACCTGAGAGTGGTCTGCAAAGCCTGGCAGTACCATTCCTCATTAGAAAGGGAGGAGACATCCTCATGGGAGCATCCTACTCCTGTAAGGAGCTGCCTCCAGAGGATTTTTGTGGGGGAGGCAGGGCTGGAAAAATAATGAGTCTAAGCCCAAACTAGAATCTCAGTTTTGCAAAGCAGCGATGCCTTGATCCAGTGAAGCCAGTGTTCAGCTTTAAATACATGAAAAGTAAAATGAAGAAAGTGGTGTGTGTTTCTTCCCCCCATCTCCTTTCCTCTTTTATCCTAGGTAAAATTTAAAAAAATATACCTGAAATATTCCCTCCAAGGCTTATTTCATTGCAAAGGTACCAAATTTCCTTACCTTGGTTGCATCCTTCTTTTAGTTTAGCTCTAGACCAAATTTATTCCTTGTTAGTCTAAGATATGCTTTTCAGTGGTACAAGATGTGAAATCAAGATGTATATAGGAAATGTCTCATCCTGTGTATGGGAGAACTCTCAGCTTTTTTAGGCAAATCTGTTTCCAGGCTTGGCTCTGGGAAATGTAATCAGGAAAATGCATTTTATCAATTAACTTGAATCTATAAATGCAAAGATCCTGGTGTATAAATATATGCATCAATAGAGGATGGGAGTGCCCAGCCAGGAGTATCCAGGACCCTGTGTGTTTTTTGTGGAACTTTGAGACCACTTCTAACCAGAGAATGATTCAACAGAAAGCCTTCAGAAATTACAGCACCAAATAGAGGAGTACTGGAATTTCTTGCATACATGAAGTGCATTGTGATTGATGCTAATAGGTAAATTTAGAATATAAACTTGAAGACTCAGAACTGTTTAATCTGTGTAAATTTGTTACGAGGTGGGGTCTGTAGGAGCTAATCAATGGCTTAATTTGTTGCTTTAATCTCTCCATGCAGGACACCAGCCATGATCGGATGCTCTTTTGTGGTGGACCGAGAGTATTTTGGAGAGATTGGCCTGCTTGACCCTGGCATGGAGGTGTATGGAGGAGAAAACATCGAGTTAGGCATGCGAGTGAGTAACAGAGAGGAGACCCTGGGCAGTGTCTGTGTGCAGGGTGCTGGGGAGCCCGTGGCTGGCTGACTGATGGGCTACTGATGCTGCAACACTGTCTGGAAGGGACAGTGCCAGTTAAATGAATGTTCCTGGCCTTACAGGCCTTGAGAGAGCTGATAACAGTCAGGAATATGCTTTATTGGTTCATCCTGTCAGGGTCTGAACCCAGTGAGAAAGGTTTCCTCCTTTCCCAGAAACCTTCCTCGTGCAAACAGCCACTCTGAGTCTCCATGTGCTCATTGCCTGTAGCTGAGGTTGTACATTTGTGGTCTAACAGACGCAATATCTATAGAAAAATAAGGCCAGGCTGGTAGAAGTCAGTTGTGATGTTCATCATACACACATTATGAATGATGGGATATTTTACAACTCTAAGGATCCTCCTTACAGAATAAGAACTACAGGGTGCAGGTATTCAATCCTATTGGACAGGTCAGTGTGAAGTGTGGAGAGATGACTTTGGAACAGCATCTGTCCCTGTGGCCTGGACCTAAAGGAGGTTTGATACCGGTGATTTCTTGTCCTTGTTTTCAAGGTGGTGCTTGCCAGCAAGTCCCCGTGAAGCCCAAGGAACATGTCTTTGCTTAGTGTTTGAAAATTAGGCCGCTTAATGTTGCATGAACAGAGTTTCCTCATTATAAAGCTGACTGTTTAATTATTTTCCCTTTACTCTTTATCCCCTGCTTCCCAGTAACATGTCCCTGGTGCATGTAATGTGCTCATTAAAGCATATATTCTGCTCATGGTGAAACATTGAACATCAAATTAGTCCATTCTTTATCTGGCTCTTTTTTCTTTTCTAAAATGGCTACAAACTCCTTCACACCACTGGGCTGAGGAGGAAGGTCACTGCAACGAGAGTTTATTTTCACATATGGGTGTGTATTTGTTATTCCAGCATTGCAAGAGGGATGGGGTTTGTAATGGGACTGTGTGAATACACTGCTTATACGTTAAGGTTCAGAATTCACATAGGGGACAGAAAAACTGCTACCACAAATCATCCAATTTTCCTTAAGAGGGTCAGGCTATTACCAGGATTGTGTGAGCTTTCCTTTATCATTGTGCAGGGCTTTGAGCTGTTTGAAACTTTTTCCACATGGCTGCTCCCAGAATAGATTGAACACTCTGGCAAAACTCTGGTGTGGCTGATGAATAAGCCTCCTAAGAAATCTGAAAGCTGTCGCTCTTCCTTAGGCCAGGAGAACTTGCTGTGAACCATTAGGGCTCCTGGTAAACAGAGGCAAAGGTTTTAATAGGATTATGAAATAGCACTTGCTTGAAGAGACAAGGATTTGAGGTGAGTGAGGATGGGGTTTCAGGGATAGGACCTGTTAAAGCCTAGAGAAACCTTGGATCTATAAACCAGCTCTCTTGCTTTGGGTTTTATTTTGATTGGGGTTTTTTTTTCCCCAATAAGAAAAGCTAACCCTACTGTTTGGAAGAGGTTTTATGAAAGTACAGGAGTGTGAGTTTGCTGTGAAATAAGCTGTGTGTCCATAGCACAGGTCTGTTACTCTGTGTTTCCAGCCTGGATCCATCATGGTAAGTAATACACAGTGTCTGCCTCCTAATTTGCAAATCCTATGTGTGATCCCCTCCTGTGTATCTTTCAGAGCTGTCAGAAACTAACAGTGTGAAAATGCACAGGAACCTTCTCCCTTCTCTCTAGGCTATTTATAAAACCACTGTGAATTTGCCAAGTTGGTTTTTTTTAACTCCAGAACCTCCAAGTAAATTGCAAAAAAAAATCACTTCTTTCCTTTCTGGTGCAGTGACCCATGCAGGGATATTTGGTGCATCCTCCCCACCTGCACAGGGGGATGCTGTTGACCATGTGTGACTGCTTGTGGGAAACAATGAAAGATAGAAAAAGGAATTAATAAATGAACGAATAAGTAAAGAACAAAAATTAATATAATAATAAATAATAAGATGTAGGGAGAGTTGTGGCACATGCTTGGCTGAAAACAGTCCCTATTTGAAACAGCTGTAAAAATAATCCTTTTTAACTTTTTTGCAAACTATTATCATGTTACTGCTAAGAGAAAAGGGATTAGGTTTAAAGTGCCTGAGATAGATTACATTGCATCTAGTGAACCCTTGTTTAAATTATTTTAATAAAGTGAAATAGGGAAAGTCAGTGAAACTAATGAGCTGATTTGGGAGGATACTCTTTGATAACCCAGCTAATTCCCATGAAATCTATTGTTTATTAAAAAATCATGATCTTGGGTATTCCACAGTTGCCCTTTTCTAAATTCCACAGATGGAAACATTAAAATAATTAACCTGAGTGCTTTTCTTTATTGAATATGAATAAGCAGTGCAGAAACAGACTAAGGCTACCCAGTGTGCTTACTGAAAATATTTAGGTGCTCTGCAGCTCTTTTTTAAAGTCCTATTATTTTCTGTGTAAACTTCACAGTGGTTAGAGCTGCAACATTCTCCTGATGGGGGGACTGTATGCTGAGCCAAAGTCTGTTTGCCAAGAGAGGCAGATTCTGCTTTGGTTGAGAAAAAGCATCAGCTGTTCTGGGAAACAAAAGGGAGATGGACACATTTGCAGGCTTGTGATAGTAAGGAAATAGATGAACACCTACATAATGTCACCTTGTACTATATTTTTTAAAGGTGACAGTTTCACCACAAGGTGGATAAATTGGGGGGATTCTGGTAGGACAAATGGTGCTATTCTCTCACTGTTCTCCAACCAGCTACTGAAGCTGATGGGAGTTATTATTAGCACCTAAACACAGGAAATTACAGCATCCAGTCTTGGCTGACTCCTCTGTGGATGAGTTGCCCTTCATAAGCACAGGCTGAAGACACCCTAAATTCAGGGTAGAGAATTTTTGCTGCTCATGAACATCAAATGGTCTCTCTGTCCTGTAGTACAGAGAGATGTCCCAACAGGAAGAGAAATTCAAGCAGTGCTTGAATGTGGAGGAAGACAGGAATCCCTTTAAGTGAGGGACCCAAATTATGACCCTGTAAGAAACTGCATGGTTTGCAAGCATCATGTGAGTTCCACTCCTAGTGGGAGCTACAGACACACTTAATTATTTAGAAAGGGATCATATAAACATTGAAAGCCTAGTTTATGATTTAACCTAATACAAGCAGTTTATGATGCATCTTTTTATAGTGAGTCATTAATCATTGCACTAAGGATCCCTCGCTTCCTCTGGTGCTCCAGTGATAAGGTGAATGAATTGCTGTTCTTTCTACTTTGTGCCCATCAGCTGTAATGGTGGGTGGGAAGAGATCAAGCATTTATTTTAAAGGATGCTCTAGCAGAAATTAAGTTTTGCTTCCACCATTAAGAATCCAAAGAAATTAAATTAAAAAAATATGTTTCCACATTGATTACTGGAAGTAAAACTCCTTTTCTTTTATGGCCAGTATCAGACTGCTTTATCCTCAGTAGCACTGTGTCAGCTTCAGGTGTGTCCCACTTAACTTTGGCCAGTTTTGTGGCCACTGTCAGTGGAGCTCTGGGAACACAGAGCTCCTCGGGACTGAGAAGAGCTGACCCCAAGCAGGATCCAGCTCAGACCCTGTGTTGCTCTCTGGTTTTGTGATTTAATTGGTCATGGAGGCCAAGCTGAAACCATGGGCTGTGTAAAATGCAGACCCACCTCTGGCTTACACAAGTACTGTGTGTGCTGTAAAAAAAATCCTGGTGTAGATGCACCAAAATCTCTTTATGAGGAAATGAAGCTCGTTACCTAAAGGGCTTCCATACACAAGCAAATCATTATATTTCCCAAACTTATGTTATATACCCTGCCTTTACTTTCTTTAAATAGATGAACTACATTTTTTCTGAGCAGAAATGCTAATGGTAGATTGTTGAGTAGTGAATTTTTGACCTCATTTTATTACTTTTAGCTAAAGAGATTTAGATTCCTTTGAGCAGTCAGTGTTTTAAATGCAGATTCCAGACTGGTATGCTGTAATAAAAATGTCACAAGGTTTATGTATAGCAAACTTTAATTCTGAATTCTGGACAATGCTTTTTGCTCTGTGTGATTCATGAGGCCAGGTCCCTAGTCTTAGAGCTAAATAGAAACTCAGTTCTGATCAGTTACTCAAATTCCATCATTTTTTCACACATGCTGTGGTAAAATACAAGTGAAAATTGTACAAAAATAGAGGTTAATCAAAGTGTCTTATTATGGTGAATCTGAAAATACTTCATTTTTATTTTGCCCTTTCCCAAGCTGTAATTTTCAGTATAAATTAATTCAGTTTTGACTTAATAGCCTTAAAGCCTTTTAGTTCAAAGACGTTTAATCACTTAAATGATGTTAACAAAACCCCACAGTTGCTGACATCTGAAAAAGTAGCGTGCTCTGTCCTTAGACATGCCTATTCACACTGGAGTGCAATAAATCAGCATTTTCAGCATGAAGTTAAATGCTATTAAAATGTTTCTGAGCAATTCTACACTGCCTAAGCAAAATCCTAGTAAGTGATGTAATCTGCTGTTACTGGAAGTTGCCCCACTGCTTAGGCTGCAAAGATCTCACGATAAATCTCCCAGGTCTCACCCTCCTGCATAAGTAAAGGTGTCCCCTTTTACCATCTCCAGTTTAATTTAGTCGTTTTATAGGTATTTCCTAAGGGAAAAGAATGCTAAGCTTGTAGAGCCAAGCATTAAGAAATCACGGAAGGATTGAAGTCGTGGTGCCTGGATTACATTAATTCACAGCTCCCTTCCCTCTGCAGAGCAGGGGTTGGAGCAGTAGTGATGTGCAGAATTGTGGTGATGTGCAGAAGTGATGAGCCAGGCCCTCAGCACACCCAAGGCTTCAGCATCTCCTGATTCCACCGGAGTTCCGCAGGTTCAGGCAGGATGAGATTAGGCGTGGCATTTGTGCCCAGCAGCAATGCATTCTGTCTGGAAAAGCAGACAGATTTTGTGGCAAGTGAAGGAGCTCGTGCAAGCATTAAATCCCAGCCTGCTGAACCCTGGAGTGTCCAAAACCAGCCAGAGCCACCACTGGTGCTTGCCCATGGCCAGGTGAGCAGTGGCCAGGGCTGCAGAGGGAGATTGCTGTGTTAACAATGGGTGGGAGCTGTCAGCAGTCCCAGGGACTCTGATCCCAGCCCTGAGGTCAGATCCCTGCCCAAAACCCATCCAGTGCTGCCAGCAGGCAGGAATGTGGTGGGAAAAGCAGATGAGGACAGGCTGATTCCACTGCTAACCAGCGCCGGGGACAGGGCTCAAATGTCTGACCTCAGCCACATTTCACACCAGAGGGTTTCCTCTGTAAAGGGTCTTTCCCATGTGAAAGAACTGGATGTGCAAACAGTGTAAAGCAAAGCCAAACAGCTAAAACGTGGCTCTGGACCTGCTCTGATGAATTTAAGAGTACCTGGGTTTTTCTCTGACCAGATTATTAATATAGTCTTAACTGTACTTTTAATGGGAGAGATGATCCTGGTTTTGGGGACAGAACCCAAATCCCTACCTGTCTGTAATTTCTTTGAACCATACTGTCCTCTTTTCTTTTCTTTCTTATTTTCTTCATTATTTTTCTTTTTATTAAATTGAGGATAACTTTAACCTAGCATGAAAAACAATGGTTTCATCAGAACACAGCACAGTGGTGCTCTAGCATGAAATTGCCAGCACACTACAGGACTGGAGCTTATGAGTGCCTTTAAAAAAAAACTCTCTAAAGTGGGAGCATTGGAAATAGCTCAGAAAAGAGCATCTGGCCATTTGGCTCCAATATCACATCATGCTCCATCGAGTGTAACATTTTATGTTACAAACTCTTTCATGTACCAGGACATTATCAAAGCACAGGGCTGGAAATTTCAGAAAGAGATCAACAGCAAAATAACTGAGGAAAGGAAATGCTTCCTTAGTCTTTGCCACTTTCTTCTCAGCCACTTTCCTGCAGGTTTGATCTAAATCTAACACATGTTCCTCTTCAGAGGCAAGTGTGAACTGAAGGAGAGGGGGGGAGGAAATGAAGAGGAGTGTGTTAGTTGTGTTGAGATTGAAATAGGTTTCACTTGCCTAATGATGAGTCTGAACCAAACACTAGGGATGAGATACAGCTGTTCAGAAACTTTCTGATACAACATATTTTGTGCTGCAAAATAACAGCTCATGCAGAACTCCAAATGGTCTGTAGAACTCTAAATTTTGATGCTGATTACTGAAAGCCTGACTTGCGCTGTTTTCTACCAGAGATGCCCAAATGTCAGGTCTTTAGCTTGGTCCCAGCACACCTGGCAAAAGATTTCTTTGAGTTTTTCTGGAACCATTTTGAATCTCTCTCAGAACTCTTAAAACAGATGGAAAACCAGTTCTGTGGAGAGCATCCTTTTTCCACACAAAAAAAACCAAGATGTGAAAGTGATCCAGGATACCAGCTGTTCCCAGAGAGAGGAGATGCCCCTTTCCTAATTGACTTTTTGAGTAGCTCCCCAGTTGGTTCTCATTTTTTGGGGATGAGAGGTTTAATCAGGAACCTCTAGGACATACAAAGGGCTCTTAAGATGGGAGGAGTGCTTTCAGCCCAGATTTCTGCAATTGCAGCAAAGATTTGGCTTGGAGTGGTGTCGTGTGTGGTTGTCCCCAAGCCAGACCAGCAGCCTGGGTAAGTTCTGGAGGAGCAGCTGGTGGATGTGTGGGTCACAGTCCAAACTGCTTCCCTTGCCAGTGACCAGGGCTGATGTGTGGCTGTGTTGGTTTCCCCAGGTGCCTCCAGGTAAATTACTTCATTTGGGAAAGTGCTTTTCAGCCTTAGGGCTGAGCTGTGAAGCTCCTCCAGGCTTGAGTGCAGGTCTGGAGGTGGGGTTGTAGATGTACAGCCCCATTTAACAGGATGTTAAATGTACAGCTGAGGTGTCACCCTGGCAGGAGTGTTCAGGTCACCATTATTTATGACATAAACACACAAATTATCACCAGTGGCAAGTTGAAGTGTTTTTGTCATGGGAGCATGAGGGCAACAGAGCTGATCTTTGAGAGTTGCAGGTTTGGAGGGTTAAGAATTGTGGGGCCAAGTTTGCTTGGCTTTGTTTTAATTCTGCCTGGGAGACTCTGTGAGGTACTATAACATCTTTTTTTGCTGTTCATTTTTTGGTCTGCTAAAGAAATCTCTAACTGACTAATAATTATCCTTGCACTAGTGTCACCTGAATAAGGCAGAGCATGTTGAGCTGCTCTGTGTGACAGGTACCTCTGAGCTCAGGAGCAGGGAAGGAATAACACGTGTAGCTGTGCTGTTGGATAAAGGTCCACTCCTTGGTGCCAAATTTATCATTATCTGCATTGTGTGTAAGACATGGAAAAAAGGGCAGCTTAACACTGTGCTTGAAAGAGCATTTTGTGTAGAAGGCAGCAGCAGATTAGCCAGCAGTGAGAGGTGCAGTTGGTGCTTTTCCCCCAAAAGAGCTCCCAGAGGAGTGAGAGACCTGGCACCTCCTGTTAGAGGAGCCAGAACAGGGCATGGAACACAGAACCAGATCCTTATCTGGCCAAGCACAGACAGCAAAAAAACTCATTGAAATACTCATAGCCACAACATTTCAGAATGCTTTTAAATTATGCTTTCTACACAGGAAAAATAGGAAAGCAGGTTGGCTGAAATGTTTTATTAGAGTGTTTATTGTAACACAGCTCTGTGTGTAGTTTCATTGCTTGTGTGCTGCAGCCAGTCTAGATTCACATAGATAAATTCCCTCTGCATCCTCATATGTCATTGTTTCTCTTCCATGAGCATCAGATTAGATTTCATGGCTGTGTTAGACATATATTTAATGTGCACAAAAGCATTGGTCAAAATGCCAATTGTTTTCCATTGGTAGCTTTCTTTCAACATAATGGAAAGGTGTTAGCTATTTAAAAGAGAGGGAAAACAAACAAAAAATGACATAACTGTCATTTCTATTCGTATTCTAGGCTTAGAAAAAGCAGATCTCACTGAGAAATCATATTTAATATGACATACAGAATTTATAGCATGAGAAATGCAGCCAAGGAGAACCCAGAGTAGCAACAAAATACATTTGCAAAATCTGTTCTGGGTGCAACTGCATATCACATAGTCAAGTGTTTTGACTGTGATAAAATAATCTATTCACGTGTTTTAGTAAAACTGTGGCTGCATATTTCTACCTAAAATGCTACTTAGATTTCCTCTGTGTCTCTGAGAGAATGTCATTTGCACCAATAGCTTCCTATCAGAAGAAAATCAAGTGATTCAATGACCTCGGAGAAGGTCCTGTCTGTAACTCCTGGCATGCTCTGAGGAAGCAGGTGAATGTGTTTTGTTTCACTAAAGCAAGGGGAAACTGAGGCAAAATGTCCTCATGAGATGTCTGAGAGTCATCTGATGGCAGAGCCAGGCTGAAACTATTTAAAACAAGCTTTATTGTATTTCTCTACTAATTGGTCTGAATTGAAAACCTGAAATGATTACTGGAGGTTCCAGCACCTGCATACATTGTAAGAACTGCACTTGAAATGCCTGAGTGAAATTCCTGACTGAAGAAGGACAAGGGTGATGGACTTCAGAAGGAATGAGTGAGTCCTAAATTCTGGGTCTGAGTAGGAGTGCAAGAGCACATCCAAAGCAATCCCCTTGAGATCTGTTTTTCCTATTCCTGTTTCCAGATGGTGCTGCCCCGTTGTGCTGGCAGGTTCCTGGTGGCTTGCAGAGTTTCTGATAATTCTTCTGTGGCCAGGCCACCACCACTGTCCCTGATCCCCCAGGGACGGGAGGTGGTGCCATTTTCTGTCTCTGTCTCCCCTCCACTTGCCAAGAATAGCCCTTGTGGCCAGTCTGGCAGCAGTCTGCTGTGGACAGCGTGGAGTATCCTGCCTGTGCACACACACACATCATATTCCTTCTTCACTCCCTTCTCTCACCCTTCTTATCCCTCCTCAAGAAATCCATTGGCTCCTGAACACTTGTACTGCAGGAATGTGCAGTCTCGAGCAGTGGTGCCTTGGAATGGCTGCCTGGAACAGAGGCTACACTGAGTTAAGAGGATAAAGTATTTATCAATAAGTGTAGGGTAAGTATTTATCAAGGGCCTTCAATAAATACACCCTGGCAGCCAAAAGCCTTGCAGAGGCTACACCCAGGATGGACAACAGGCACAAGTTTTTCAGACAGAAGTAAGTTGGGTCTGTTGGCATATCAGGCATTAATCCTCCAATTATGGCTTCAGGAAATGAAGTCGTATTCCCCCAGTTTGCTCCTTCCCCAATTCACTTTTGTTTATAGTTTTCAGGGCCTGAGGCTGTAGGGTATCCTTGGATCACAGGCCCAGAGGGATTGTTTTGTCTGACTAAAACGTGAAGACAATTAACTGCACTTTACACGGAGTTTAGAGCTAGGCACCGGTGCAGTATAGGATTTGAAAAAGACAAAATCTAAACTCCCAAGGCATCATCTGCACTGGTGCACGTGCTGGGCTGGCTGGTGGCTCTGTGAGCACTGAGCTGTGAGTGGTGCTGTATTCCTCACCCTCTGTCTGTGGCTCAGCCTCTCCTGCTGCCCTGACATCGCGCCTTTAGCCGAGAGGCGCCGATCTGCCAGCCTCAGAGAGCTGCTGACAGTTCAGCTCCAGTTAGCTGCAGTTCAAGGTCAAATAGGACTTTAAAATATGAATAAATGTCAGGGTTTGCTGGCACATCGATCTCAGTCTTTTTGATTACTGCCAGATCGCATGAATAAATTAGCCTTGACAGGTGCAATAAATTGTATAGACTACTGATCTCAAACAGTAAATGTTAGAGAAGGACGTGGAAGGCCTGGAGGGGAAAATACCCTCTGCAGATGCTTGCATTAAATGAGGTGAGCTTTGATACAGTGCTCAGGGGGTGATCTTCAGGCAGGAGGAGGCCTTTTGTTCATTTGAGATTCTGTGCCAAGCCAGGGCATGTCTCTGACTGTTGTATTGACTTCTTTGTCAGAAGGAGTTTGGGCTGCTGTGTGTTGAGAGCCAAGAGAGCTCTGGTGCCCTCCCCACCCTTCCAGGGGTGTTAAAGTGACCTGGGCTCAGCTGGGTCCCAAGAGGGGACAAACAGCAAGTAGGTCTCTAATTATGGTAAAACAGAAGTAGAAGGCATTGGAAGTGGCTCTTGATATGTTGTCATACTGTGCTGAACACTGTCAAGCCACAACTGACTCCTGTATGTCAGATCTTGGCTTTGCAGGGCCTTTTTTACTTAGGAACCAATGCTGATATTTAGAGAAACTCACATGACACAGAGTACATGCTTGCTTTCTCTATGATTTCCTGTAAAACATAACTGGGATGCTTTCTTTCCCTCTTATGCATAAAAATTAGCAATGCCAATCACTAGTTAATTTTATTTTTAGTAAAAGGTTTTTCTCTTTTGTTGATTGCTAAATGAGCATGTGAAAAGAATTTGAGGATAGGGTGAGGGGTTTTTGATCTTATTTTGTATATCTCCACCTAAGAACTTCCAGTTTTCTTAAATCTACAATCAAATATTGTAATCCTCTCCAATATCAGACACATCACAAAGCCAGACTTTTTGTCACAGACATTTAGACTTGTTCTTTTACTGATATCCTTTAATTAAGCATGCCCTCTTTCTGCAGCATCATGCACACATTCTGTCTCCCCATCTTGATAACTCATCTGTGTGTTTGTGTATGTAAGTCTGTGTATACATATTTATATGTAAGTAGAGGTCATGGACTAGTGCTCATTTTGGGCCATTCTTCCTCACAAGGGCTTCTGTGAAATACTTGAATTTATGCCAAGACACTGAGCTTCATAGTACAGTTAATCTGAAATGCACAATTTCAAATGCAGAAGCATTTTTCTCTCCAAAAGCAGAAAGCTAGGGATGTGCTATATTTTGCAGCAAGAGAATTAAAGAGAGAAACTTTGGGTTTGCCCCATCGATTTCACAAAATGAAAGCAGAAGGGTCTAAATTCAGTGGATTTTAAATTTTCATTGTGAATGTTCTGCATAGCTCCATTGTCTTAACTATAAATATACAGCCACCAGTTCTGTACATAAATTGTCCCTTTAATACACATAATCAATAGCATAGACTATTACAAGTCTGTTGTTTGTGTGCCAAAATGTTTGGGTGCTCTGATGAACTGATACATCTTCAATACATGTGTAGTGTTAGAATGGAAGGAGTTACTAAAAAAAGGATTTTTACTTGTATAGAAATGCCTTTTTTAATATAAAAATAATTTGGGGTAGACAGAGATCAAGACAGGAAAGTCTGGGGAAGAGAAAGGTCCTTTCCTCTTACAAGATCTTCACCAGATGGGTGATAGCCTGCACACACAGGGGTAGGGAGGGTGTTAAGAAAAGTGATGAGAAAATGGGGTGTGTGACAGAAAGGAGGGTCAGCAGTGGTGCTGAGTGGGAAGAAGCAAATTGCCTAGCAAGAAGGATTTTGAGAATCATAGAGGAGCTCTGGGAAGATTAGCCAATGCAGGCAGGTGTCTCCAAGCCTCAAAATGTGTGCTTTTCTGATTACTGGTATTAGAGACAAAAAAAAAAATATTTACAAAGCAACAGAGAGGAAAATGAAGATTATATTTTGAGGGCCAGGGAAGGATTGTGCCAGAATTAGGAATCACAGAAAAAAAGCTGTTGAAGTAAATAGATAAGAGAGAAGCATTAGTATTGCTAGAACTGGGGCTTCTTGAACACATGCCAAATGAAACGTGGAGGGATTTGCTCATAAGGGTCGAACGATCTGCAGTCAAAAAGGCTGCAGAGATTATTAAGGATAGTTTTTGCATTCCTACAAAAGTGCTTCTCTGTTTCCACTCATAATATCCATCATTTTTCTGATCTGAGGGCAGGGCAGCAGAGTGGGACATGGCTCTGATTTTGTGTCAAACCAATCTTTCCAAGGAACCTCCTGAGAGAAGAGGTGGAGTCTCAGTAAAGTCAGTTTGGAAACTACCTGTGGTAGTACCAGCTGCTTGGAATGAACCTGGCCCATCCCTTCAGGGGATGGAGCTGTGGATAATACATCACAGAGCCAAGCCCTCAGTGTTCTGCAGAGAGCACTCTGTGTTAAACCAGACCTGGTATAAACCAAATCAGTCCATTAACTTTCCAATTTCACCTTGCCTCCTCCTTCCCATCTCCTCCCTAGGCCAATTTTTAACTTGAGGGTCAATGTGTTTTGCTTCTGGAGTTGTGCTGAGCTCTGGGCTGCAGCAGAAGTGGGAGGTGATTTTGGAAAGCTGCATTCAGAGCCAGGCTGGTGTTATTCTGTGCCTGAGCACATTGTAGGTGCTCTCATTCATACAGGTTACTCGTGGTTGTCTCCAGCTGGAAGCACAGCAAAAATAATTGCTGAGGGAAATGTGGTTCATTTTTCCCTTTCCTCATTAATCCCTATTCAGTATCTCTTCAGGAAGATGCAGTGATGTGCCAGTATGCTGTATCTTACTTTCTCTCCCTTTCCATTCCCTCTGCCTGTTTTAATTAGGCATAGCCCTGTTGTCCATCTTACCGGAGCAACATTTCCTGTCATGTCGAAGGCAGTTTCTATGTGAAAATATAGCAAATTTTCACACTTATTAAGATGGCTTTTTTAGATCTTTACACAAAATTTTGTCATTCTGCATACCTCATGGGGCACTGACTTTTTTTCTAGGGTCTAGATGCAAAGGGCTGACTGTCAGCCTCGTCCCTATTTGTCTCTAGGTGCTTTCACAACAGTCTCTGGGGTAAACACAGATCTGCTGTCAGTTCTGCCTGGTAGTGTTTCAACATACAGAACCAAAGAAGGGCTAAGGAAGGTGTAGATGTAACCAGGCTGGTTGTGTGACAGGCACCAGCTTGTCAACCATGAAAATGAGATGCAGAGGGAGGTACATGTTTGACTTTGTTCAGTTTTCAGCCCTGGCAGGCAGGTGTGGTATGCAAGCAGCACTCATTAAATCCTCTCTAAGGCAGTCTTGGGGATTTAGATTTCTTTTGCATTTTGCATATGGAGCTGGCAACAAAGCAAGTGTTTTGTGGGGATGGTGGAGATGAGCCACTAAAGTGTGTGAGACAAATGGCCAGGACCAAATCATCCTGAGCTGTCCAAGGGCAGTGTTGAAAATTCATACGATTTTCCCACCTTGGTTCAGCTTTTCTCCCAGTTTTAAATCCTTTCTTTCTGGCAAGTCTTTAGACTTTTTCTCCACCTTCTGTCTCCTGTTCTTGCCAATGTATCTCATTCTATTTCATCACTCTCCTAACCCTCCCTCCGCCTTTTCTGGCTCAGCTCCACCAGGCCTTAATGTTCCACATTCTCCTCTAGCTGTGCCAGTGACTTATGAGCTCAGAGCTGCTGTGGACACCAGACCTCTTAAGTACCTTAGCAACTCCCAGGAAAGCTCATAAATGTCTTTCACAATGGATGCTCAAAGTAAGAGAAGCATTAGAGGTTTGAGGAGTTTCTTGCCTAATAGGAGAAGCCTAGACTAGATGAGAAGGGGAAAACCTATTACTCAGGGTAGAAAAATATAAATGCCTTTTTAATTGCAAGAACAACTAGCCAGGTGTCCTGTCTGTGACATGAAGTGGAAATGTAAAGGAAATGTTCTAGTTGGAACAGAATTTAATTCAGAGGAAAAGTAGAAGAGGCTTATGTTTTGTAGGGAAGTTAGTCTTTGTTGATCATAGAGCTTTCTTTTGATATCCCCTCTGACTGTAGAAAGACAGTGAAGTAAAGACTTCTAGAGGTGTTGTGTGTTTGAAATAAATATTTGAAACAGTGACCTCAGGAAATGACCACAGATGTGAATGTAAATAGAATCTGATTAATGAGTCGAAGGAAGGCCGGACTCAGATGCACAGGGAGAAGTCTCTGAAACCCTCAAAGTCTCGAAAATGAATCCTTTCTGAGGTTTGCTGTGTTCCATATCCCTCTGTTACCTCTTGCCTGATTGTCTCTTCTGCTCCTTTGGTCTCTCTTTCTCTGTGTGGCTGGTTTGGTTTTTTTTAATGCTGCCTTCTTTCTTTTCATCCACTCATTCCCCTCAGGTAGTTGGACAAAGTAGCTCAGAATTATCTCATGCTAATGAGAATCCAATGCTGCCTTTCTTCCACTTGATGAAAACAGACCTTGAGGCCCCACACTTCACAAGGAGCAGATTGCATAATATTGACAGGGTTTTAGTACAAAAACAATCGTGGGGTGTAGAAGTGGAACAGAAAACAAATTTTAAATCCTTACAGTGCCATGTATCATTAAATCACGGATATTTGGGCTAGGTGCATCCCTCTTCATATCCAGGGCAGCCAAATTGTTTTAGGGATGGTTTTAATGCTAATTACTGCTTGATATCATGGACAGGTTGATTTAGTTGATTAATTTGGATGTTTCAGCTTATGTGCATGAGTATTCCCAAACTAGTCAGGGGTTTTTCCAATAACTTGGCTGTGGTGGCATCAAGCTGTGGCTGACACTAACTGTGCCAGCTTATGAATTTTGATCCAGTTAGTCTTTTCTCTCACTTTGAACCAAACCATCAAAGTACCTATTTAATATTTTTAAGCAATCACCTGTGGATTTCTATAGGTTTGCATCCATAAAATGTTACTGGAGGGTGTCTTAGGGAGCAGTTCCCATGGATGTTCAAAGCCACATGATTTGACCACCCTAACAAACAGATGTGCTGCATGCAAGGCTGTGTTTGCAGTGAATGGTCATGGTGGAGGTTAAACCAGTGAGCCCATGCACACACTGCAACACTGCTGACATTCAAATGGCCAAATCCAAGCTAAAGGGTTGAAGTCATCAGTCTGAGACACACTGTCTAATGTTTGCAGTTATGCTTTTGTTTCATGTGTATTTAGGAGGTGACTCCTTTGGGTGTTTGTCTTAATGGGCTTTGGCTTCTGGAGAACATAAGCCTTGTTTTTCAGAGGAGCTTAAACTCTCTATCAACTTGACTGCCCAACAATAGGAGCACTCTGTCACCGGTGTTTCTTAGTGATTGACAGTCAGTACAGCACTCCAGAGTGACAATTTAACACTTTTCTACATATCCTTTAGCTAGCTTCAAGTGACATCCATGTGTTGGCTCCAGACAGTCATTTATAAGACTCTGTCTACATCTCAGACTGGTGCCAGATGAAGCATTAGATGTCATTAGCTGTGACAATGTGATATCCAGATTTCCAGTCCAAATCTGGGCTGGAATGTGGTGTATGTGCTGCTGTATGTAGGCATGAAGAACAAAGGAAACCGATAAATTGTTGTTGGGGTTCATTTTCAGAGTAGTGTCTAGCAATGTGGCTGGGCAATTCCATTAATATTAATAGGAATTTAGCTGATAAATCTCCTTGAATAACTTTTATAAAATTTACCCTTAATGTGCCTTACATTTCAATAGGCTGAGCTGTGTTTTGAAATTCCATTTTAGAACAGTAAAGTGATAGATATAATAACGAGGGATATGCAAAAAACAGTGGGATGCATATTTCTCTGTGACACTGAAGACTTACAGTACTTTTAAATCAGAGCACCCTGGAATAATATTAATGAAATCCCCTTTAACCTTAAGGGGTAATTTTTTCTAAGTGATCCACAGGGGATTTGGCTGTTAAATTTCCATTAACAGTAATGGGATTCACAATATTGCAAAGCAAGCTCCCCACTAGCCACGCTGAAATTCCACCCCCTGCGGCAATTAATCATGCCCGTTGGGCTCATTAATGGAAATATGAAGCGAATTATCTGGCTAATCATGCTATGTGATCAATTGGCTCTCCTGCAATAATTGATTGCCAACGAGTCAAAACCAACCCGCGGCTTTCGTAGCCGAGTGACGACAGACGGGGTGTCCCTGGCACAGGTGGAAATGCCAATCACAAACCAAGGCTGGCAAGCAGATGTTCCTCCTTGGAATTTCCTGTCTTCCATCTCCTGGTTAACACTTTTCCAGCAGTCCTGCAGGGGCTTCCTTCCTTTGCCCTGGGTGTAGCAGTGTCCTTTTTTTTTTCCCTTTTTCCTTCTTTTTTTTTTTATGCTTGGTTAAATCTAAGCCACTTAATTGATTGGTTTTGGGGCCTTTTTCCTCCCTGACATTCTGTGAAGACTTCACATTCTGCCAGAATGTACCTTTAGCTGGGCTGCAGGCTCAACTCTTGAGGATATTTTTTGATATACATGATGGTATTATGGTTAAGCTAACTGGCAAACATGCAAATCCAGGAGTGCCATGCAAAATCAATAGCATTTCTTCAGGCAGCAGAACACTAATTTATAGCCACGCTGCATGACTGTGTCGTTTTCCTAATGAATTCTCCAGTGTGCAGAGGTGCTCTAAACAACAAAGATAAATACTGGTGTGCAGAGGAGCATAATACAGATTTATAGCCATAATGGCACACAGAGTACAGATGTTTTGCATACAGCCAAGATTGCTTTATGAGCTTTTGCAAGCAGGGGTATCAGTATTGTAACTAAAGACTGTTTTTCAGTGGAACTTGAAATTAATAAAGCCACAGGAATCTTCTTAAAATACATTTTGGCACCATCCCAACAGCAGTGTCTTCTGTGTGCCCCACTACGTTTCAGCTCCTCACTGAGAGCTGTCTGGTGGCAGAGGTTGGGTGCTTAAAAGGGAGAATCCTTAAGATCACCTGAGCAACTTTGAAATGGATGTAATTGAAAAAGGACACTTACAGGAGCACTAGGCAATTTTTAAAATCCCTCCCAGAATGTGTATCAGGCTAGCCAGGCACCAACATAATGAAGAGCTTTTCATTGCCCACTCTCATTTGGCATAGAAACATTTAGTGCCTTGTTATTAACTTTTATATATTCAGGAGCTTCTTTCTGTGGAAATCTTGATTTTATTTTTCCTCTTGCTGGGGAAAATAAACCAAACTGCTTCTGTTATTCTGCGTTTCTGTGGGGAACTTTACTAATGTACATAATATGCAACAGCTGATGGCAAGTGATGATAAGTTGCTGATACCACGGGGAGCTCTGGAATGAGTGGTTTACAAAGCCGAGTAAGTAATGAAAGTCCATAAACAAGACACTGCACGGAGCATCAGAGTGACAGAATTTTGGCTCCAAGATTGAGGCTGTTTGGCTGGTATTGGAAATCCATATAGCATCCTTCCCCCCTGGCATCTGCTACTTTGAGAAGGTTTGGTTCATTACAATAACAAATTCCAGCTAAGCCTGACTGCAGTCTGTGGCCCCTTGGGTGGATGGCCTTGCTGGAACATCCCACAGCGTGGTCTCACACTGCTGGGTGCTACAAGACAAAGCCTCTGTGGTCATTTGTCACTCCCTGACTCTAGGCAGGGTACCTGTGCTGATTTGTAGTTAATGCAGGTGATCTTTGTAGCCTTTCTGATCAATCCAACCTAATTAAAAGAGTAATTCCCTGGTTTTAGGGCCAATTTACCTTTCCAAAATGGTGTGAATGCCTGCAGCTGAACTAATAATGAGGTAGCATCTTAGAGCAAATTAAGTGAAAATGAATCAGTAGAGCCCATTAGACTTGGTAGAGTTCAATAAGGGATGGAGCAGGTGAATTTTTCCTTGTTAGGAACTCTGGTGTCTTATGGAAAGTTAGAAAAGTCACAGCAAGCACCTTCTCACCCAGGAATGTCAGGCTCTGAGTTCCTGAAAGTAATCCTCCTCTTCAGCTTCAGCCAGCAAACTGATGGCTTCCTAAACAGCTGTGCTGCTTAGGGGTTAGGGATTCAGAACAACCTAGAGGGAACATATTTCTGGGTGTTATTTTAGTGAATATTCTTGCAGATCAGCCCTTGTCCATGAAAAGATTCTATTAATAAAACCAGCTGTGGAACAGGAAGGGAGAATGGTGTTATTAGTAACTGCAAAATGCCTTCAAAGCACTATGCATCATCCAAATAATTTACTAAATGGTTTCTGAGAAGAACTATTAATTAACTGGCAAGAATGAGCCACATTAACATTTGTTTATTGCACTATGTCTGTTGGCCTCATGGGCTTGGACCAGAAGAGAAATTGTCGCAGAGGGGCAAATTTTAGCTGCACCCTGCATGGACAGAATAACTCAGTAATTCACACTGTGAAAGCTGCTTGGGATTAAGGCCAGATGCAAAGCTGTGGTGCTGTAGCTGTTTGAGCCTCAGTTCTGCCCTCCTGTCCTGCCTGATTCCCAGTCTTCCAGAGAAAAAAAATCAGTGGTTGTATTTTAATTAGATATTTAATACTGTGAAAATCAATTTGATGATAAGAAAGAACACATTATCAATGTAATTTAAAATATGCATTTGTTTTTCTCTTCTGAAGTGGGACAGATTTCAAACATTGATTCATTGTGGAATTTGTTTTTTTCTCTATTGAAAAGTGCCTTTCAATAATCCCTATGATACAGAAGAAAAAATAATCAGATTTTTTTCAGTCCTTCTCTCTTCTCTGCTTTTTTCACACCTCCCTGTGTTTCTGTCTCATCTTTTCTTCTGTGTGGAGATCATTAGGGTTTGTTCATTCAAAGGTAGAGTGGGATGTGCTGGTATGGGAGAAACACACCTGAAGCCTGAATTTGCTCCTGCATCCAGGTCATCACCAGAACAAGAAGATCCAACTTGCTTCTCCATTTCCCCTTTGAGGCGAGGGAATAAAGAACAAAAAGTGTGTTGTGTTTACCTGAATGCTGAGAAAACTGACCACACAGTGGCAACCTTCATTGCTACAACTCAGCTGGCTCAGAGAGGGTTAGAAAGGCAATGGGTGAGTTAGAAAATGTTGCTTGAAATATCAATGTCAGGCTGTGACATAAACCTTGTGCTCAACCTACCACTTCTTCCAGTGTGAGATGTCCATAAAGTCATCAGCTGGATTTTCTCAGCATGTTCTGTGTCATCTGCGCTGTTCTTTTTTCACAAAGGGGAAAAAGCTAATTGAATGATCCAGATATGTGAGCAGAGCTGGTTATCACAAGTGTCTTACTCTTCCTTGTCGTGTGCAAATGGCAAATGTACTGCTGATGAGCCTATTAAATAGGTCCATGTCATCCATTTCAGTGATGAGATCTAAATCAGAGCCTAATGTTACCTTGCCTTGCAGGTGAAGTTTCCAGTGATACATTACACACTTGTAAGCAGCTGCTGTGGACAGCAGCTCCAGCCCAGTTGTTCTGGTCAGGTGTGTGAGCTGCTGTCA
This sequence comes from Poecile atricapillus, assembly GCF_030490865.1. NCBI lineage: Eukaryota > Metazoa > Chordata > Aves > Passeriformes > Paridae > Poecile > Poecile atricapillus. The sequence goes on along the minus strand of NC_081264.1, from coordinate 5,918,857 downwards.
GGACATCTGGGCAGCCATGGTCAGTGCTGAGTCCTGTTTGCACAGTTGTGGGGGTTTAATTTTATTTTAAAAAAAAAATACTGAATGGGGTGCAGTAGGCTGACAAAGTGTGAAAGGCTTTTCTGTGCCTCTGTTCCAAGCATCTCAGTGAGGTTGTTTTCCTTCTTGTCTTTTGTCTCTGTGTTTACCAACTCCAGTTTCTGATTGCTTTAGATTGCTCCTCCAGCCGACATAAATGCGTTGCACTGTTCAGTATTTCACTTCAGTGTTTCAAAAGGGTGCCACTGAACTACTTATTCATGTCAACACTGAAGACTAAATCACTTCTCTCACTTACATGTCTGTGACAAATTTCAGTGTGTTTTCAGAATTTGACACATCCTTTCAGTGAAGATGTCAAAGAAACTAATGTCTTGCTGATTTGATTCAGAAAGAGTGAATCAATTCAAAGTGTGAAGGGAACATCTGTGTGCAAAGTTGCCTTCGATTGCTAACCCAGATCTGCCATGTGAAGAGACTTCTGCCTCAGTTAGAGATTTCATAGTAGCCCACTGTGTTTGTTCAATTATACACATTCACTTTGAGATCTATCAGTTACCTGGTCTTAATTATCTTTGTGTTAAAAGATAAACCCTAAAGTATCTGGATCAAAAGGAAAAGTTTTATATTGTGTCCTGCACCACTGAGCCCTTAAGTGGATTTTCTGTTGTGCTAGGGCCACAGGTTGGGCTGCTGGGAGAGCCCTGGGCTCAGTGACTTTTGTTCATGGATAAATAGATAGAAATCAGACATGAAAACAAATAGATGAGGACTCTCAAACATTGGTCTGGTAGTGAAGAACAAGATAACCTTTCCAGAAGGAATAATTTACATGACAAAGATTATGAAGTGCTTAAAATTTGATTTTTACCTCTTCCCCTAGTCCTAAACTATATCTTATTCTGCTTTCTGCCAATTTCAGACTTCCTTAAAAGTTTTCAAGTATCTGTGAGAGTAAGAAATATGTTTGGCTAACCTCTTGGAGACAAACTCCCATCTAGCATAAGAATCAACTCAAAGTTCTGGACTATAAATTTTGTTCTTGCCATTAGAGCTGAGAACCCTGAGCTGAAGATGGACTAAGAAAGAACAACATTCAGACTTTTGAAAAATTGCCTCTGATTTACAGTGGTGACACAAAGCTGACTATTGAGTTATCAGCACATTCATCACTAGATTTAGTATCTCTAGATAACTTTCTTTTTGAACAATGTTACTGCCTGATTTTTGTGAAGCAATCTAATGTTTCTTTTTCATGTACCTCAACTACCCCCTTGTGCAAGTTATTTCCCATCACTTCCCTTAGACCTTTATTTATCTGCCCTGTGTAAACCTGCTGATATTGCATTTTCTTTAACTTCTGAGATATGTCCTAAAACTTGGTTATGGCCAGTGATAAAGGGGTTATGTCCAATTCTCAGTTGACAGATGAGTGTGGTTTCCTTGAAATTGGTTATCAGATGCCAGTCCACACCAGTTCAGGGTATAAACCAGGAAGCTGTACTGGATCCAGAGGCATGCAGCACTTAAATTTTATTTATTTCTCAAATGTGTTAAAAAGCCTTGTGTGAAATGTTTCTGCCTTAGCAAGCTGAAAGCTGTTGATGTTTTTCCAGACATCATCTTTTTAAAGCTGCAATCCTGAAGAAAGCTGAAAGGTGCCAGACTCGCTATTTCTATAGTCATGTACCAGTGAATCAGAACAGCTTGAATTTAGTGCTGGGGTTTTTTTGACAGCTTGCAAATGCCTTATGCCATTGGAACTCCTGCTTCATGCATGGGATTCGCTCCTTCAGCTGCTCAGAGGACAAACCTGTCAAGTTCATACCTTGTGCCTGCTGAGATGTGAAATAGGACCTTGTAATATTAATTTTTCCCCTGTCTGCCTGCTCATCCCCATACTCCTGCCTTGAGATTACCCTAATATTGCTGACTTGGGGTTCTGTTGCCAAATTAAGCCTCCTGTGCAGAGTGACCTCTCTGTCCCATTTTAAAGACCAGACACACTGGGTTTTGTGAAGGGCAGTGTGATCCAGCACAGGAATTGGACCTGGGTGCTGAAACTGGGTCAGTGCTCAGGTAAGTGGCTCAAGAAGAAAATGAGCTGTTCTGGAGAAAATAAAGTCTTTATGACTTCCATCAACATGCCAAGAGGCTTTTAATTTTCCAGGGTCAACTTTGCCAGAAGGAGTAGGCTTCTTTATTTTGCAGGGTCTGCTAATAGTAGTATGGGGCCATGTGGACACAAGTAAAGCTGCAGCACTTAAAAAATTGTATTAGAGATCAAGCAGGAATTAAGAGAGGGCAAGGAAAGGGGAGTCAGTATCTGGGGACTGAGAAGCCACTTCAAAAGAAAATGATGTCAGGAAAGAAAATCTGAAGGCACAATGTTAAATTCTTTCAGTGTCCCTGCATTATCCGTCTGCCTGTTGGAACATCCTCGAGTATTACAGCAACTGAAACTGCTGAAGGGGAGCAGCGTGAAAAATAATAGAAAAATAATCTCTTTATAAGAAGTGGGGTCTAATGCCCAGAGGCATCTTGACAACAAACAAATAACAAATCCCTTACACAAAGGAGAGGTACTCAAATAAGGCAGCAAGCCTCCCTGACACCAAAGCCTGCTGAACAAAGCTTCTCTTGTAAGCCCTGCCCACTTGCTTGCAGTAGATAAATGACACTAAACCTTTCCAAAAGTAGCTTAAGAAAACTAACAAACAAATCACAAACAAAAAAAATAATTCCATGAACCTGCAGTCTTGGCTCTTTGCCCTGTCAAATGCCCAAGACATATTTATTTTGACATGCAGCCAATAGAGACAATTCAGAAGAAAAATGAGGGCTGGGTCCTCTGATAATGTAAATCCTTCTGACTTGATTGCTAACCCAAAAAAATCTAGTGGGGTGGAAGCAATTAAGTAATTGTAATATTAAATATTGTTTTGGCTTGCAGGTTAGTGCCTTTTCCTTTTTCTCCCCCTTCCCAAGAACATTTCTATTTCTTCTATCTATTTCTGGTTCTTTATAAAGCTAGGTGTGCATCTGATTTGAGGAATGATCAATAAAAAGGGTGAAATTTTCCCGAGGATGTTTGAGGACCGGGATGTCCAAATCCCACCGAATTTTCACTTGAAAATTTCCCTGGTAACACTTTTGCTGCAGTTCTGTCAGATCCTCTCTGCAGGGAGCTTGCAGTACTGTAGCACACCTCAAACTTAATTTCATACTTGTGGTGTTACTTTTGCTGAAGTGTTTCTTCAATTGGAATGATCTGGAACTTAGTACTGGGGCCTTTTCCCTCAAGCAAAATCACTTTGTGGAAGGATACCAAGAGTGTGTATATATCTATCCCAAAATATATATATATTCATATATAAACTATATCCTAAAATTATACATGTGTTTTTGTGATTTTAAAATTTTGTTTCAAAATATGTGTAACCACCATGTCATTGTAATGACTGACAAGGAAACGTCCTTCCAAAATTTAAATGGTGTGTCAGAGAACCTGTAGCCTGTTTTTCTGCTTGATGGTTCACATGTAGTAAGAACAGGATTCACGTATAAAAATAACAACAGGGAAAAAAAATCGATTATAATAAAATTTTCTAACCTGATTTAGTGGGCAGGAGAACACAGTGGTCTGTGTTTATGTTGATTTTTCATTAAATAGCTTGGAGAAGCTCAGGGATGTGCACCAGCCAGGCATTTGAGCAGACCCAAATTTTTACTGCATCTCTGGGGCTTTGACATCAGTGAAGCACTTTTGCAAGTGCCCTTGATGTCACCAGGAACTGAGTGAAGTTAAGCTCATGCTGAAGGGTTTTGCTGCAGGAGATGGATGCAGGTGGGCTGGGAGGTGTCCTGTCTGTCATAGCCTGCAAAAATGAGTGCCTCAAACCAAACAGTGACATTTCAAAAGTGTTGTACATTGATTTCCACGAAGACACCACAAAGAAATCTGTGAGAAAGCAGCGGGGAGCTGCTCAAACCAACATGGTCCTCCACTGAAAATGAATAACAGTAAGGAGGGGGATGCTGCCTGGGAGGGAGGAAGAAATGATTGGGAAGTGCTATTAAATAGGTGCACCATCTCCATGGCTGGCTCTTTCCTGAGATGAAAACTGAGCTTTTAGGGAAGTTCCTGCCTTTGTTTCATCTGCTTTCTCCATTTGTCTGAGAGGGCAGTGAGCACTTTGAGGTAGGAGCTGGTTTCCTTTCAGTGTGTTTACAGTGCAATGATGCCCTCGTGTGATGCTGTACTGCCAGGAGTGATGGTGTGAACCAATGCACCTCCTAAAAAGCAGAACAATTAGAGCTTGTGCTCTTCAGTGACTCAAATCACCAAAGGCTGCCTCTGCTTTGTTTCTTCTGAATGACTTCAAGGAGTTGCAAAAGCTGCTCCCCTCTTATTTAGTGGTGCTGGCTTTCAGAGCTCATCTAAGATGAAAAATCACAATCATTTTAAGCAACAGGTTCATGAGAGACACCTCTTTACGTTACAGAAGAATTCCTGAGAAACAAAGTTATTAATATTTGATTCTCATATCATATGCTTTTGGACTGCAGAACAGTAAGGAGCTGACAAGTCAATCAGATTTTTCTTCTGAAGAATTTCACAAAAGCTGGATTTTTTGGTAACATAGTCTTTCAGTAGATAGGGCTGTGTTTTGAATTCAGTCAGGCAAAAGTCTTGTAAGTTTGTGGCAGTTTTCTCCAAGTAGCTTTTTCTTGCTCTATTTTATTTAAAACATTTATTTTTATTTTTTTTTTCAGGCAGCTAAATACTCATATTGCTACAGCCATTCCTTGTGGAGTTTGCCACTCTTCTCTTTTGGGGCATCCTTCAGGTTAAATCAGAACAATAAGAAAGTTGGACTGTTCCTAGGATTTTCAGCCACAATTTTTGTTTTAATTCTTATGTGGTGTCTTTATTGTGCACTTGGCTGAGCCAAGAGCTTGGATTCCCACTCCTGGTATTTATGTCTCTGTTAGCATTGTGATGGTACCTTGTAATGCCAAGATGTGTGACTGGATGAAAAGAGAGGGTATTTTGTGGGATCTTTGTTTCTAAGTGCCAGCTACAAAGGTCTGTGGGTCCAAGACAGGATTTCCAAAGTACTGGTGTGGAAGAAGGAAACAGTCACATTAAAGCAGACAGGGAGTCATGTATTCAGTAGCTGAAACCACAGAAAGAATGTGTTTTATTAGTTGACATATGTGCATAGAAAGAGAGGGAAGTTTTTGAGCACAGTTTTTTCTGTCCCTAAACCTTGTGTTTGTAACATCACTAAGCACGATTTTACAGCAGGGGTGAAATTCCTTTTGTATCATTCAGCTGAAGAAAAGGAGAGTGATGTTTCCTGCAAGATTTTACAGCCCTGGGCTGCTTTTAAAGAGTGTAAACAGAAATATCAGATCTTGTTTTTCCTGAATCCATTGCATGTTTAGCTGAGTTTTGAAAAGCAGCTGGTAGAAGGATCAGTTCCATGGTGTGGCAGGACTAAGGTGGTTATGGAAGGAAAAAGCACCTTGGTGGGAAGTGCTGGTGTCCCTGTGGCTGAGGTTTGAGCAGGCTGGTTCCCTCCTCAGCAGAGAGTCCTGACATGTGGTCTGATGTCCAAGGCTGTCACTCTTGAGCTTGTTAATTGCACTCAACAGGTTCCTGGCTGCTGCCTGTCAGTGCCCAGAACGTGGCTGGCACAAATGGGATCTCCACGTCTGTCTTTTCTTGTGCTAAAAGCACTGCAAGGCTTTCAGAAAGCAAAAAATAGAGTGGTGTCATGTCCATACTCCATCTTCAGTACCTTCAGATCCTCACTTTAAAATATCATAACTGACAAATGATGCTGCAGACATTTCAGCAATTACAGTGTGTGGTTCTTAGAAGGGCTTTTATCATTTTAAAGCTGTGATGCTTCTCTCAGTTTTTCTTCTCTTTTCTTTCACTCTCACAAAGCAGATGCTTTATGTTTATAGGTTCAGTTTCTGTATTTCAGCTGATGAAAATGTATTTTGTTTTTCTGAGTGCAAGAGTTGCCTGACAGTGTGCCAGTGCCACTAATCACCTCACTAATGGCACAGCCCAGCACATCCAGTGCTCCTGTGTTTGCAGGTACATTTTCCACACCAACAGATGGGCCAGACTAATACAACTTGGAGCAAACTGTGAGTGCTCAAACCTACCCCAGGTGCTAAAATTACCCACAGGACCACCAGGCAGGGTGTAAATGCTTTGGTTGTTTTCAGGGCTGTAAAAAGGCAAGGGGAGCTGGAGACTAAGTAATTTCTCCTTCAAGCTTCACTGAATTTCCTCTTCTGGACCTACTTGAGAGTCAAGTTTTGCTCTCCCAATACCTGATGCCACTTTTAATTTTGGATAGGGGAACACTGAAGAAAGCAGAGGATCACCCTGATGCTAACCTTTGTACGGACAGGACCTATTCTGTGGCTGAAAATGGCTGCAAATGATGAAAGCTGTACACACTGAAATGTTCACTGCATATAAACGTGTGTAAATGGTTTAAATTGCTGCCTTTAAAGGTCAAAGACTTAAAGAAGAACAATTTACTTCATTCTTGGTGTAGGTATCATCCACTGCAGACATAAAATATTAGTTTGTCCTAATATGTGTCTTGATCAAATTGCTGGGAGTAGTAACCATTTTCACAATGACACTTCAGTTAGGGAACAATTCTATTTAATGACATGTGCCCTTCCTCTGGTGATGATCCACGTAAAGGAGTGATGTGTGCTGAAGCAGGGAGTAGCACAAAGGGGATCCACCGTGCTCAGTCAGCATCTTCTGGCTGTTCCTAACTTGGGAAATTACTTCTGGTGGCTAAAAAGAGATGCATTTGTTGACTTTGAGGAGCCCCAGATCTGCCGTTTGCAAACCAAGGCACACCAATAATCAGGGATATCTGGAGGACCCTCACTCTAAGTCAACACAGAAAATCCTGCCTAAATATGTGTGAGCAAATCATCAGTGTTTTAAAACTCCAGAAACTTTTTTTTTTTTTAAACCTCACCTCAGGGTCTTTTAAGTGCCGTGTATTTTTTCAGCTTCTGATGCTCCTGTGTCTTCAACAGAAGGCATTTTTATTATCTGCCCTTTACATGGGGAACACTGAAGTGTGGGGTATCTTATTTGAAAACTCTGCTTTTGACAGAACCAAGAATTCCAGCCAGCTCTGCTTCTCAGGCTTACAGAAATGCCCTACCCACAAGGTTATGCTGCCTTCTTACATAGGTATATTATGCATAGTTAATAGCCGTGAAATCAGTACCTGAATTTTCCACAGTCCCTTTATCATGCCAAGACATGTTTTTTCAGCTTCTTGCTTTAGAAAACACACTTTATTTTGGCTTCTTTCATAGTTTCTATTAGAGGTAGTCATGGTTTGATATTAATGTTTGCAGTGCTTTTGACACAGTCTAAAGCATGAATATCTGAAACCAGCCCTGCTTTGTACATTTTGTCAGCAGTTTAATGTCATTTCTCTTGCTGAGCAAGTGAATTTGTTCAGAATACAAAACGACTGTAATTTAAGAAAAAAAAAAATCTGCCTCCTGTGCAGCAACTTGCAGATGTGAAATATCAGAGAAGTGAAACAAGGCAGGACTGGGGGGAGAGGGGGTTTCCATTTGTTGATTAGTATATTTTTTTCTAACTTAGCCTACTCTTGCTAAGCTCAACACTTTAAACAAAATTGTTCAAAACATACCACATTTATCAAATATTGCTTGATTACTGTTACTTTGGTTGTTGAGTTGTTTGGGGTTTTTTTTCCTGGTCAGACTCAGAATGTCCTTCAGTGATTAAATGCCATATCTGAATAACAAATTAACCATGTTATCTACATAGTGAACTCAGAATTCATCAAAACAAACTATGAGGACTGTTAGTTGTCATCTGAAATTGTGTAATCACAGCTCTTCTGTGTTGTGTTTTGATTAAGTGGAAGATGATTACAGAGATCCGTCTCGCAAAGATGCAAGAGCACCCAGGGCAGATTTCATCCCATTCCCGTATAATAGAGGTTTGTGAGCACAGTTTTAACTTCCCACTCAGACCAGGGAAAATGCTTAAAACTGTGCATGTGTTTAAGGCTGTGCACCCATCTGTTTCTTCATTTTTCTTTGCCAAATGAAGAAATGGATGATGGAGCAGAAGATGGACAGGAGGGAACGTGCAAATTTTATTACCAGAGTATAAAGAACAGACTTCTGATATTTAGTTTAGACTGAGTACCTCAGGGCCACAAATTGCTTTCTTCAAGTTGTAGTATCCAGAGCTGGAGTGAAGAACCAGGCATTTTCCAGTTTGGTTTAGATCACATGGACTGCTGTTTTGAATTAGCCTTTGAAGCAGTCAGAGGTTAGAATTGGAGTTTTCTGTCCAGAATGAGGTCCCTCAGAGGTCCCTACTTCTCTACAGTCATTATGGTATTGAGGACTTTCTCTTCAAACTCTGGGAGTGTCAGCTGAGAAACTGAGAAATGAAGTTCAAGTCTATTATCTGTACTGTTTCCCTGAAAGCACATCATCACCCTCTACAGTGCTTCTCCGTAAGATAAAAATAGCGTAGAAATTTCATTTTAAAGTTCATTTTACCTAAGGTAAATCTAGAAACATGAAGCCTCTCACTACATAGCTGAGCACAGCATCCAGACAGCTCCAAGAGGTCCAGCAGGCAAATTGCAGAAATATGCCACTGGATTTGTTATCAGTTGGCTCTTTTTATTTTATAATTTTAATCATTAATTAATTTGAGATCACAGAGAATTCCCAGATGCAGTTGTGACAATGAATCAGGTGACAGGAGAGGGTTGCAAAAGCTGTTCTTATGGCCAGCTGCTGCCTTTAGGCTGCTGTAGATGCAGAGAAACTTCACCACGGTCAATGAGTCAATGCAAATTGACAGCAGCCACACTGAAAGTACAGTTTAGACTTAGTGCCAGAGGAAAAAAGAGAAGTAAACAGAGGATACAGGCTGTATGTCAATGATGGGCACACCTCCCAGAGAGCACCAAGAGGAGAGAACTGAGGCAGCTTTAAATGTAGAGCAGTGGTGATGATCGAGGTGTGAGCATTTTCTCAGGCAAGGAAGCTTTTTGCCCTCTGTGGCTTTTCATGTTCTCTGGGAAATATTCCTTATGATTTTGTGAAAAGAGACGAATTGTTACAGTGCATCAGACTAGATACATGATGGAAAATTTTACTTGCACAAAAGGGTCATATAATTCACTTATGGATAGGGTACTTGTGAGTTATTGGGCTTTCAGATCTGAGAAATAACCCTCATAAGTCATTGCTGCTATTGTGACCCATCCTCTTTTCCTTTACACACAGTTTTTCTTCCTTACCCTTTTTTCTAGCTGAAGAATATTACAATTATTTGATTAGATCTGTTACATGCTGCTCTATGGAGCAAAATGATGAGACTGTTCTCCTGAGTGAAGTTCTGTTTTCAAGAATGCCAATTTCATCATGAGGTCACGTGTGCTATTCACAGTTTAAATGAAACCCAAAAATCATCTCTTCCCAGAATTTTGGTAGTCAACATGTGAGTGCTCCAGAAAGTTCTTGCAGGATTAACTCTCATTTTTCACATACCAGCACTGTGAGGCTTTAGCTGAACGAGAAAGGTGTGAAACTGTTCCTGTGCCTTTTCCAGCCTTGCTGTTCTGGGGAAGCCAAGTGTGTGCCTTTGGGAAGTTCACCCAAAGTCAACCTGCCAGTGGGACAGGAGCTCTCCTTGCCCCCTCACTGGACTTTGGTGCATTTTGACTCTCCCTCCACACCTCCAGTAAAACACTGCAGGGGATTTTGCCTGTTGTGACAAGAATTAGTGATTCTTCACTGATGAACCCATTGGTACAGCTTTGCCAAATCTGGCTGGGCAATCAGATTGGTTTGTGAGGTCCCTAAGTGTCAGCACACTCCCAAAGCTCCTACCCACAGACAGGGAGCTTTTCTCCCTCAAGCATCTTTGGCTTGATTTCATTAGCAGGAGGCACTACTTAGAAATGTGTCGTTTTCTTCATAAAGTTTATTAGGTATTAAATTGTTTTATTGGGTATAAAATTGGTTTAGAACATTACATGCCAGGCTACTGTAGCTATAAAGATTTCAGTGGCAATTCATGAGATTCATGGAAAATTAGAGACAGCAAGACTTCCTAGGTAAATCAAAAAAAGGAAAACCCACCCACACTGTATGTACTGCCTGAGGAGATGACTGCTAATGAGATGTGTGATGTACAGATCTGTTATAAAAAATTACATAAGTTGGAAAGATAGCAGGTTCTTCAGTAGATCTTCTCAGGGGTGTTTTCAGGAGCACATTTACTTGTTCAACTTGGAGTTAAAATGAGCTTTTAAACTCCAGAGGAGCACTGCAGTGAGAAGGAGCTACAGAGAAGCCTAAGAAGGTTGAGGTATTGGCAGTGAATTGTTAACAAGCCAAAAACCTACAAGGCACTTAACCAGGCATTTAATTTTAACTGTGTGAGTGGTCCTGCTCCAGTCAATGGAATAGCACAGAGCTGTGCAGTTAGGCAAGCAGTCAAGTGCTTGGCTGGATCTGGAACTACTGGCAATTGCAGATTGCTTTCCTGCCCTCAGCAAGGCCATTCTGCAGCAGCAGCCAAGGCAGGAAGGGATTTCCTAATGATCTCAAGGGACATAAGAAATTTCTCTTCACACATTTTTCTATGTGGGCAGAAAAAGGCAAAGTGTAATCTAATGGTTAAAAATGGAAAGCAATTTGGGTGTAAGGTCCAGGTTGAGATAATCCACCCAGGGATACAGGGAAAGTCCTGACATCTGCCTTGGGACTGCCCTGAAGAGATATCTCCAAGTCCCTGGGGGTCCTGTGCAGTCACCCTGTGAGGCTGGGAGGTGGCTTTGCTCTCCTGGATGAAGAGGGTGGTTTTGGGAGCCCCTCACTGCACCTGCCCTCTTCCCAGCAACTCTGCTGCTAGCTTTTTTCACTTTTGTTTTAACCTAGCATCATACAACTTCTGTCCTGAGAGCCAGCTTCAAAATAAAGTTTCCACTTTGTACTTCATTTACAGAACATTTGCTTCTGAGATGTTGTCACACCTCATGCTCAGTCCTGGCCATGGTTAGTCCTGTTTAGTAATAGCTGTTACTTGCTGCCTACTCTTGAGTTTATTAATATAAAACCATGTCTGTACTGCTCACAAGTGTAGTAAGTGTGTTCTGCTTGATAACTTCTGGTTTGCTGCACAAGCTTAGCCATGACAAGCAGGGGAAGACATTCTTTTGTATCTTGGATTACCAGAAACTGATGCACTGTGCATTCATTATTTTTCTCAGCTTGTGAAGGAGTTATTAATCTCCACCTGTATCTCTTGCCCTGTAACTACAGTAATTGTGGTGTGAGAGATTTGAGGAAAGATATATTGTTTGAGGAAATTCTAATTCTACTTCAAAGGATCATTAGGCTGAATTTAGCCTAGCCTAGGAAGCTTGCCTGATTAATTTTTAATACATAAAAGTTTTATATAATTTATAAACATTGGAGTAGTAAAGTTTGCCAATTGATGGACTTTCTTTTGTACTGTGGTATTTTCTCCCTCCCTAATACTCTGTCAATTTGATGTACAAGGTCAAATTTCCCAACTTCCATCTGGCTTTTTTAGTTAAACTGGCTAACAAAGGGCCATGATCCTGACCCAACAGCTTACACAGAGAGCCCCATCATTTCTGTTTGAGTTTTTGGTAGGTTTTAGAAGATGCCTATTCTGCTGCAAAAACCCTCAAAATAGTAGTGAATTTGCCACAGTGGGTCAGCAAGCTGTTCAATGTTTAATTATCTTTGTTGTTTAAAAAGCTCCACTCTATTCTTAAGTCAGAATTTCTCTAGTATGATCTAGCAATGATTAGATTTCATTATGTCTTCTTCTGCTACATTAAAGAGCTGCAACCAGGAATTTCTTTCCATGCAGCCACTTATTAAACTGTCTGCTGGACTTCTCTCAGAAAATAGATTGGGCTTTTTATAATCTCACTCCATTGTACTTTTTTAAGGTTGAAGAACACACTTCTGCTATTTAGGTGGAACACTAGTGAAATACACTTAAGTTTTCAGAGGAAGATGAGGACTTTTTCTTGGTCTGTTTGCACAAGTTTGAGTGAGTTTGAGCCCTTTGACAAGTGTAGACATGGGACAGATTTACCTGCAGAGATTTCTGGTGCTGCCTGGCTGCCACTTTGGATGCTCCATGAGCAGCTCTGGGGACCCTGGAAACTCATGGAAAGGCTGGGAAATTCACTGGGGCCCTGGCCTGGCTCACCTGGGGCTGCCTGTGCTTCTCAGCTCCTGTCAGACACCAAGGGGGATTTCTCTTCAAAATAAGAAAGGTGAGAAAGACTCAGTTGAACACCAGTTTTGAAATACTGAGCAGAACCGATGTTTTCTAGCCAGAAATCCTGCAGAGATCTGCTAATGAATAACAGCTCTCTGCCTGTTCCATGCAGAGCCCAGAGATTCACCACAGCTGGCTATGCTAGGAAAAATTTTTGGCTGAAGATTTCCAAAAATTGTGAAACTTGAGTTCATTTTTGGTAGCTCTGCTTTAGGTTCAGGTTTGACTTTTAATAAGACATTCTATTTTTGTATATTCATTTTTTTTCCTACAGCAGATGGGAGGAAATATTTCTGCCCATGTCCATATTTCAGAGGATGAAATGCTCCTGATATTTCAAAATGCATCTGGATGTAAATGAGGCTTCTATAACTGCTGCCACATTAACAGCCACAGTGCTCCTCTTTTAAAAACCAGAAATTTACCCTTTAACATGTCCATAAATTATAGTGGGGCGTTTTGTTTCCAGCAACCAGAAATATTTTGTCCTTTTTGTCTTCATTCTGAAGAAGAGATTGCCATTTGCTCAAACCTCAGCTGCTTGCTTAGCCTTCCCAAATCTGTCAAAATGATGTAATATCTTATTATTTGTTTAAACTAGACTATATCATCTTGAATTATAATTTTTCCAATTTATGGAGCATTTGCACAACCAGCTCAAGCAGCAGGGATGAGGGAATATGGAAGGCAGGGGAAATGAACCAGGATTGGCACAAACACCTCTGGGATCATGTCTTTACTTGGCCCAGCCAAAATAAACCAAGCAACCTCCAGTTTAGTCTGAGCAATGGGACACAAGAAGCCACAAAGCCTTTTCTGCTGCTGTGCTACAGGGTACTCGAATTATTCCTTCAAACACAGCATCCTTCATGTAAAAATGGAATTGCTCAGCATAGTTCAATCATAGAGCAGAAGCTGTTCCCTGAGCTGGTTGGCAGCAGGTGACAGATTCAGGGGAAGTGGGGAAAGGAAATAGTTGTTGCCATCAGCTGACAGAGCAGGTGATAAGGCTGGAATCCCTCCGAAAACGCGAGCAGTAGAAGCAGCAGAGCATGTAAACATTGACACAAGGCAACAAGGCAGGATTTTGATGGAGTGGACACTGTAGTTAGAGCTAGTGAAGAAATCCCTGGGGGCCTGGGCTGTGGTTATTGCTTTTGTCTTATTTTATCTCTGTAGAAGTATTAGCTGCTTGTGACAGCCTGACTCTGAGAGAAGATGGAAAGAGATTATTTAGAGACAAGAGGACAGACAAGTGGCTTGTATTCCATGTTACTCACAGCAAACGTGCTCCAGGGCAAAATTAAATGAACTGCAAGTCCAGAAAAGTACCTTCATAAAAATGATGTAAAGCTATATTTTCTTCAGATTTTCTTGTAGATGATGGGCAAAGCAATGCAGCCCCTGTAATTGTTTTGTTGGTTTGGTTGTTTTTTATCATCCATCCCATTTTACCAGAAAACCTTATTTTTTTGACAGAATTGTATTTAGGTTGAATAGGAAAGACTTCTGATTATTTCTTTGGCAGCCCAGAATGTTTACAACAAAGGCTCCACAAATAAATAGTTGGATGACACCTGGAGCTCGGTAAATGAAGAGCACTTGTGACCCAGCAGGGATAAAACACATCAGCCATGTGATGAAAGAATTACTTAACCCTGTGGCACTGTGTCTTTCTGTTCTTGGAAATTCAGGCTTTAATGAAGCAAAGTAGCATTTAATGATTACTGCCATTCTACAGAAACAAAAAAATTACTGGAGTAAGAGAGGGATTGTTTTTATTTATTTATTTTAGCCAAGCTGAGGTTGAAGTGTATATTCTGAATTAAAAGTACAGGCACTGTCTGGGAACAATAAGATGCTGTGAGTCACTATGAAAGCTCTGTATTTATTCTAATGCAGGATTTTTCTGGTCACATCTGACGTGCTTTTAAGGTAAGTTTTGTGCTGATACAAGTGAGGAATGGTGATGGATGACTTAATTAGGGAGGCTGTGAAAAGGCAAAAGGTAAATGTTAATGCCTTCTTTGTTATCAACTAATGATCTTTTTGTCTATAATGGGACATTAATTTGCCAAATAATTTATCTGAGAAAGAATATAGATTTGGCAAAGAAGTATATTGAAATGCATGTGTTGAGAAAGGAGAAGCCATGATAGTGCATCCTCAAAAAGGTTCTTTTCAGATGTTGTTGAAACAAAATATTTTGCTGGATTTGAAATTAATTTTAATTCCATACTTTGAGTTGTCAAACACCTTGAAATGTCAAGCACAATTTTGGTTCAGTTTGAAACCATATCTGTATCTATATATATTTAACTTATAGAAATCTCTTGCAAACAAAGAACATCCCTTGTTTGCTCAGCACTTTTATAATATGGGACACTATCTTCCCAATAAGCTGAAGCTAATATTTGCAGAGTTCAATTGTGAGGACACTTCTAGCTCTTGGGAAAAATACTGCCAAATGTGTGTGTGTATTTTCACATCCTTGTGCTAGATGGAATGTGGTAACTTAAAGAATAAAAACATGCCTAGCAAAGTCTTTTGTATGGCACCATTGATAAACTTCTGTTGGTTTCATTATACAATACAACAAACAACCAAAAACAAAATCCACCAAACAAAACAATTTGTCAACTAAAGCAAACCCTAATCTAAATGTTTGTAAATGGGAGTAAGTGGTCTTGAAGAAATGAAATTAAAGGAACCAGTAAAAGGCTGTGTCTGGTGATACATCTCACTTCGAACTTCCCTCGAGAGGCAGCAGATCTACAAATGTGACAGCCTACTTTGCAGTTCTGGAATCTGGAGATTCTTTAGGGAGCTGTCCATCAAAATCACAAACAGCCTTTTTCTTTTGTGTTTTACCCAAATTGCATCCCCTTACCAGCTCTTTAGGTGATGTACAAAATAGCTTAGTTTGTCAGTCATTTCACAGCCTATGATTAATGTTAATATCTGTCCATTAATAGCAGTAATAAAGCATTTAAGCAGAGTGACTCACTAGGACATAATGGCACTTTCTTTTCTAAAAGTTCCTTTTCTCTGCCATTTTGCATTTTCTCCGAGGTATCCAGAAACCACTCCAGACATCTGGTGTCTGATAGTCAGAAAAGGAAAGTCAAAGCATGTTGTAACAAACTCACCAGAGGGGTTTTTTGCTTTTTTTCGTGTTCTTTCTGCAGCTCAGGTAGCTGCCGAGGCTGTTGGTGCCTGGCTGAGAGTGCAGTGAAGGCAGAGGCATTTTTCACATTTCAGACGTATTTCAAATATCCTGTTCCAGTCATTTATGGTCATTGGCCCTCCTCTGGCACTTTCTCATAGCCCAGGAAGGAAAAGATTAATTATGGGTTTGTCATCCCATGTAAATAAACATTCCTGGTGAAAGCCATGCTCACACACATCTGCAGCTAATGTTTATTAGGGATTTGGCAGTTTCTGTGTAAAACAGGACAGCAGCTGAATTCAGGAATCATGTGTTGTTTTAGTGAGCAGGTGCTCCAGCTGAACTTGTCCATTATAAGCAGATGATGATTTGTGAGTTTTTAAGTATAAATTGCATGTTTAGTTTGCTGATCTAATTTAGAATGGGAGTGTGGGAAGGGCTGCCTGGAATTACTGTAACGATTTGCCAGTATTTGTGCTGGCAAACTGATCTTTTTCTTATTGCTCACCTCAGATATTTTATTAACTTTCCTCCTAGAGATCAGTTTTCAGTGTAAATTGCAGCTCCAATTTGAGTTCTGCTGTTTAGGGCACAGGAGAGAATGCTTTAATGTGGTGTCACTAGGCTGGCTGGGCTCTGTGCATGTGAGGGATGAGTTCACACAATTCCTTACAGCAGGATTATCTCTGCTGCACACCTCAAGCACTAAGACTTCACAAGATTTATAGAACTATTAAGGATGAGCTATCAGGTAGATCTCCTGGATGATAATATTCATCGTTCTGTGTTCATACAACCGCTCCTTCAGGAAGGTCACAGAGGAGGAACAAGGTGGAATTAATGCTTTAAAAAACAGGAGTGTCCCCTTCATCCTCAGTACTTCTGCAGTTGAGTTTAAAGAGCACTAACAAGAGATGGAAACTGCCACAGCTCCCTGAGTGCCAAGCATCCATCATGAGGACAGTGGGTTTCCTCACTTCTGCCATTTTTGCCATTTATGCCTCGCTTCCTTTCCTTTTTTTTGTGTCAGCACAGCCCTGGAGATCATTATGGAGCAGAACTCCCAGCTCTCATCTTGTGTATCTTCCTTAGGGGTCCTGGTGAGTGAACTTCTCTGCTGGAGAGGATTCTCTGCTGCCTGCATGCCTCAGGTGCCAAGGCTTGAACAAATTGAACCTTTTGTGTTTCAGCCACCAAGCAGCCAAGTGACAAATGTAGCTCATCTGTGATGGCTTCATAATGTGGCCTCTGATCTCTGTTTGCCCACCCTTGGTACTGCTTTGTGCCCCTAACACCGAGTTCTTGGGGCTTCTTCTAACCATGTTCAAAGCTGAATTTAAGCTGAGACACCAGATGTTTTTGTGGTCTAAAATATTAGTAATTAATCTGAATTTGTAGTATTCCTGCCTTGGAAGAAGCTTTTACTTTAATAGCTGCTCTTTTTTTTCTTTTTTTTTTTTTTTTTAAGTGTTATTCTAAGTAGATCAGCATGCTGAAATTTGCATCGTAAAAGATTGTTTTGGAACAAAAGCAGGATCTAATGAGCATATAGTAAATCCCTTGGCTCTGCAGCAAAGCCACAATAAGCATAATAGCTCTCACTGAATGAATCCCTTGCAGCCTAAAAGCTTTTTTCTTTAAAATGAAATAGCAACCCTGCAGGATTTAGTGTAGACAATATGCAAAGATCATTTAAGGGTCTGCTGTGGAAAGAGAAAACAAATGAGGATGACTCCACTTAGGGTCCTTTGAAAAGACCCTTTGTGATCACTTCATTAGTCAGTCTGTTTCAATATTTTCTCATTCAAGAATGACTTTATTCTAATTGAAGCATCAATAAATTCCACTCTTTATTCTTCCTCCCTGTGGTCTCAGCTAAAATGTCAAGAAGCATTTTATCATTTTTCAGCCTTCTTACTGAAGGCTGAGCACACAGTAAGTATTATTTCATTAGCAAAAGGCTGAAAGTGTGAACTACTGGTATTGCACAAGAAAGTTCTCGCTTTAGTGGGGAAAAAAAGTTTAACAACTTTTATTTTTTTCTTTTCCCCCTGGCTTAACTTAGGTAACAATTGAAGGGAGCTGCTGTTGGAGGGTTATTTTTGTGCTCTAGAAGAGATTTCTGTGTTCATGTGAACACCTATATATCAAGCAAGGCATCCCTACTCTCACCTAAGGTATTCTTGCTGATCTTCCAATATCTGACAGGGATTAATCGTGGTTTGGAGATTGCTGCCGTGCTCAGCTGATCTAATCTTGAGCATTTTCTGTGGACTGGATGGTGGCAGTGAGTGTTCCTGTGTTCCAGAAGCAGCTGCTGAGCTGACCAGTCAGCATTGCCTGGTGCTTTGGTGCAGGTTAATAAAGCTCTGTCTGGCAAAAAGGGTATTTTCCTAAGAACTTAAATGTTGCAGGAGCTCAGCTGCAGATTTTCTCCTGTAAGCTTCGTGTACACAAGACTTTATCCCTTGCTGGGGTTTGAATTTAGAGGGAGATTTTCTCTGTGGTCTATTGGGATAAGTGAGGAGAAACAACCTAAAGCAATCACGTGAAGGAGATGTGAGGAACAAGAATAACAGGCTGGTCTTTAGTGCTGTTTCATATATCCCATATTGACTGTATTTTTCCAGTATGTCAATTGTATTTTTCCAAGGCCAATTTGTTGAATTTTAACAGTTATAGTACAAACAGTATCTGTGCTGACATATTTACAGAAATGACTGACAGTGATTCTATTGATTTGGGGAAAACTTGAGTAAATTTGTAAGAAAGGAGAAAATTATTCTCATCAAATGTATTCTTAAAGAATACGTTATGAGAAGCATCTGCCTGCAACAATTAGCAAGCTACATT
The DNA here is from genome assembly GCF_030490865.1 of Poecile atricapillus. Classification (NCBI taxonomy): domain Eukaryota; kingdom Metazoa; phylum Chordata; class Aves; order Passeriformes; family Paridae; genus Poecile; species Poecile atricapillus. The sequence goes on along the minus strand of NC_081264.1, from coordinate 5,900,399 downwards.
AGAGATACCAAATTTCATTTACTTTATAGAGGAAAAATGATTTGTGCTTGCAAAACAGAACATATATGGTACTAGACCAGAAGAAATCTGCAGCCTCTTTTAGACTTGAGGAGAATTCAAAGAAAATAGAATTATTATCTCTAGTCTATGAAGTTTGAGGGTTTGCCTCAAAGCAGTCTCTTTCCTATGCCTGTCATTTACATGATAGGAGCTGTTAACATCTCCTGGAGCATCTTGAGGTGCCAACATTCATTAATTTGCTAAGAAAAACAAGCCTTTGAAAATTAAAACCTTGCTCTTTGGCTGTCCTTTCTCCCTTTTCCCATTCCTCAATGCTTCCCTGCTGCCCTCCCTGAGCAGTGATGTCAGGGAGACTGGAGCAGGGGGAATTTGTCCAGCATCACTGCACTGACTGAACTTCCCCAGCAGGAAAGAATTCCTGAACCACCACCACCACCTTTTGGAGCTCGGGATATTTTATTCTTTGCCATATTTGCAGTCTGTGTAAAGCCCAGCAGTGTGGCATGCTGCCTGTGCAGGGTCAGGCTGCTCTTCTTGCCTTGAAGGGTTTTTGCAGTTTCCATCCCTGACCTGCAAGGCATTTCAGAGAGTCTGGAATTTTCCTTGCAGAAGGGAGATCTGCTTCTTCCCCAGACATGCTCTTTTCAAAGGTGCATTACCCTTTGTAAAAGTTGTGCAAAATATGGGTTTATGGAGATTGGATTAGTGGTTAAAGCACATGGGGCATTTTTAATATCATTTTAAAGCCTATCTCCTCCCTTGCATAGCAGCCAGTCTATTAATTTATCAGCCCTAGTTCTTTACACACAAAGTTTATCTTTACAGCAAGATAGCAGTTGCTGACTGTGAGTTTCTCTAGAACATGTTTCAATTTCTTCATGCTTATCTGTTTCCCTCTGTAAGAGGGTTAGCAGAAGGGTTTTATCTTCTCACTGTTGTCACATCTGAGATCTTAACTGGCTTAAGGTTCTGCGTAACCTCTAAGAAACATGTGAAGGACAGCCTCTAAATTTGCTACTGAGGAGCCACCAGACAAATATAAAACATGCATGTGTTGAGTGCCTCATTGCAAAAATGTTATTGTTCCACTGACATTTTTTTTTCTGAAAGAAGTTCATCTGTAAATACCAGGAAATCCCAAGGGATCAAAGCTGAGAGGACAAACTCCAAAAAATTCCAACACATTTTAAAGGCTAATCAAGTACCTATGAAAAGATTATTTTCCTTTTCTATAAAGAAAAGGTGTAATTTTGAGTGTGCCATGAAATTCACATTAAATGACTCTGCAGAAGGATCTTGCAGCACACCCTTGAACTCTATTGTAATAGTTGTGGGAAAAGCAGCAAGCTTCCAAGTATTCCTCATTGGGGCAACTGAAATACTGATAAAAATAGTAATCAAAAAGGAGCAATACTGGAGCCAAACATATCTTAAAGACTTGTATGGCTACATCTACTCTATCCTCCAGATCTCTCCTTCTCTCTTCAAATTAACTTCTTGCTGTTTGAGCCAGGAAAAAAGCAGGAGGAGAGCCCCAGGTGAAATCCAGCCCTCCAAAAATCATTAGTCCCAAAGCACTGCTCTGTGTTTCCAGCCTTCCAGGGCAGCAAGAGTAAGGGATGGGTATTGACACATGTAGGATAAGAGGACTCCTAATAACAGAATTAGCTTTCATGTTTGAGCTTTTGTCACACTCCCTCTACATCTGCTGTGAGTAGATTATCTGCAAACTGCTTTGAGCAGGAGTTGAGAGCAAAAAGGAGGGATTGTCACTGAGTCAATGTCAGGATCAGTCAACCAAGGACCCTTTTGGGTCCTGTAATTTGAAGGTATAGGTCAGAAGTTTATCCTGAAGCCTCTGACAAAGCAGAGATCTGTGGATCTTGAGATGTGATTTCCTTCTTTGTTCAAGTTCCTTTTTGGCAGCTGAAAGTCTCTCTGATGTAAGCTGGTTTGTCCCAGCATGGAAAGAGTTTTGCTCTGTAAGTGCACCATGAACTAGCACAGGCTATTTTGAGAAATGACAGTTGGGACTTTTTTAAATCATAATTGCGGCTGCCTCTAAAGATGGTGATAAAAATGCACTTGATGAACAAAACGAGACCATGTGATTAATTTTTCCATATGATGTGTTTGATTATGACAGCTCCCCAGTCTCTAACAGCTTCCTATGTGAAGTGAGAAACAGAGAGAGAGCACTTTATCTAGCACAGCTGATTAAATATGACTCTCCAGGCAGCTCTGAGAATACATGCAGGGGAGAATATCCATAAAACTCCATTAGAAAACAAGAAAATGTCAGGCTATAAATTACTTTGAAAGATCAGTTTTCAGTGAGCTACGTAAATTGTCAATATCAGAGATGCAAGAACACTAAGTGTGCTATATTCCTATTAATTTTTTGTTTCTAGTGTGGGCATTAGAAGAGTTGGCACATCCCTTAAGGACTGGAGAATAAGTACAGAGCTCCCATGTTTCAGATGGGAAAGGATTTTATTGTCATCTTTCAAATATGCTTTGAAGAATTGCTTCTGATTTAGACCTTGTTGGTTCATGGCTGACTGGAGATGGAGACTGAAATGACAGCAGGTTTTTAAGAATTAAGAGTTACCTTTCTGTTTGACTTCACCAGGGTAGGAATTTTCCTGTACCTGCAGTACACATGGATTTTATTTTACACTGTGGTGTTACAGGGGCTGAAGAGGGCTCAGTGGTGCCTGCTGTTGTGAATTTACTGCATGTCCTCCTGCCCTTCAAATATTGCAACCTCTGTCAGAAATCAGGCTTTTGTCACCTCAAGGAACCACAATTTGATGCCTCTGTCAGATCCAGCTGATAAATTATACCAAATATGTTTCTTTTGAACACTCTGCACTTCGGCAAAATTTCTAAACGACAACAAATACTGGTTTTAGTGTCATCAAAAGATTGTGTTACTCTATTTTTACAACAAAGGTTTGCGTTTACAGTTTAAACTGACCTTTCAGATTATACATATAGGTAATTGTACATTAAAAACTTTTAATGCCAAGCAGATATTCTGAAAATCATCAGTTACTCAGTTTCAGAGAAACCTTTGTTGCAAGCACAGGTGGAGGTAACAAAGAGCTTGTGTTTTAATTAGTGAAAACATTTAAAATTTATGTTATTCTTGAAATTTTAGGTCAACAAAATTTCTGAAGCATGGGGTAATTCTTTCATCATAGAAAAATCTTTTCCAATCCTGCTGTAGGTGTGTGTAGGCAGTCTAGAAGACATCCGTTTCTGGTAGGCTTTGCCTTGAAAATCAAAGAGAGCCTGAGATCCCTGATTTTAAGAATTCCCACACTGGAATATCATGAAACAGGGATATCTGAGCTGCTTTTAAAACTCCTCCATCTCTTCTGCTGCCTTCACTCAGAAGGGAAAGTTTGAAATCTGAAAGGCTACTTCTATGAAGTGCTGCTCAGGCAGAGTTCAGAGCTGCTCCATAAAACATCAGAGCCCTGCTCCAGCACAAGGCTTTTGTTTCAGGATGTGCAGAACATCCCGTCTGAAACGCTGCCTGTGGCACCAGTGCCAGGTGACATCCTCTGCTGGGTATATCAGAAATGAGGGACCCTGCTGCCACAGGTGTGTTTTGAAGCTGGTTCCTTCCATTTTGTTACTGCTGGAAGATGTAGACTGTGATTATTCCTGTCAGGAAAGGGTCACTGAAATTTCCACGAGTGGATAAAGCACAAAGCTGCTGCAGTGTCACCTGTGCAGTGCAGTGACACCTCCAGAGAGATTGCTACCTATGAAACACAGGCTCAAAGCCTCAGGGTGCTGACAATTTCATTAATTGCTCAATGTTCTATATTATTAGAAAAGCTGGAGTAACCCCAGCTCTCCTGGAAAAGTCAGGTTTTAAAAGAGGTGGAGACCAACACGTTGCAAATGCCTGGGTTACACTCCACTGGAATTGCTTTGGTGTCTATAAACTTGTGGTGTTGAGAGGAAGGGATGGAACTGGTGTGTCTGTGAAGAGGGTACAAAAGTGTTGGCAAAGAGTGATTATTTGGAAGCAAATCACACAGAAGTGTTCTTTCCACTATTACACATTCTGGGATACTTCATCTCTCCAGCTGCTTAAATCAAAGGTCTATTTGATGGAAAAAAGAGTTGTAACAGAGAATCTGAGACTTTTCTTTTTCTCTCTCACTGAGCACCAGGGTGTTTAAACTGCAAAATTCACAGCAAGGTACAAAGTTCTTAAGGAGCACAATCGTTACTTCCAGACTAAGTTTTCAAAGTTAAAACTGTCTTCCCAGCTTGTCCTTCATAATGATGCCATTTTTATTTTTACCTATTGATTTTGCTTTTAGTGAGATCATCTCCACCAAATTAAATAACCCTGTGCAGTCACTTCAGTGTACACCATAATGTGGTATTCAATTTACAGAGCACCAAGTCCACAGAGAGGGAAGAGCCCTCCCTATAATCAGCGAGAGGCTCTTGGGAGCTGCAGCCACTCTCTTGCCAATGGCAATTATTAAATCCCAGGAACAATATTTAAAATGCTAAAAATGGCAAATATTAAATCCCAGGGTATTTCAGAGCTCTGACATTTGCTCTGCAGAACATGATGCTGTTGGAAATGTGTCTCACCTGCAGAGCAGGAGACCACATCAGCAATGTTCTCTCTGTGTACATTGCCAAGATTTAGGAATTGATTAGCCCAACACTCTGGCCAGCTCTACTTCCTACTTAGTAGTGTCCAGGCTTGTTTAACTCTTTTTAACTTTAATTTTTGTAAGTCCTGATAAAGATGGTTTTGATCTTCAGCAGAAGGTACATGTGGGAAAATGTGTTTCCTTGGAAAATTTATTCTTGCTTGGGAAGAATTAAAGCTTGGCACCTTATTAGCCTTTCTAATTAATGTACCCAACCTGCCTTCAGAGAACTTTGCTGATGCACAGTTGAGGCCATGGTAGAAAAGACACAGCCTCATCTCAGATTTTCTCTGATGCATAAAATGTGATGTCCAGCTGGCTGCTGCATAAATAAACATTTTCCTGTAGGATAGCCACACCTCAGGTGTACAGGAATAGCTGATAATTAGTGTCAGTAAGTCATTATAGTGCAAGCCACAAACATTATCACTCAGTTTGTAATTTACTCCTGATGGGGGTACTTGTTCTTCTCAACACTTAATATGTCTGTTTATAGAAAAGTTGATTGAGATAATTAGCAGTAAAAATGCTAAGGTAACACGGCTATGGTAACATTTAAATTGCTATCAATTTTGTTTATAGCAGCCTAAAGAGCAGTGCTGAAATTAGAAATTAGCTACAATTAGCAAATAAATTGAGTGTCTCTTGGAATTACTTGATCATGTCTTAAAATGTTGCACAGTGTGATGCTCACAGAGGCAAAGCTGAGTCTCTGGGCTGCACCAAGTCAAGGAGAACACACTTTGCTTTGCTGCTGCTCCTGGCCTTCCATGGAGCCCAGGCTATTGCTCTATGGTACAGGTTTGATGAATGCATGCTGTGAAGCCAAAAAAAAAAAAATATATATATATATAAATTAAAAATTGCTCTAAAGGACTTGTCTCCCCATGGGAGAAAAGAAGAGAGAATGGGATTTTCAGCCATGTGCACCCTTGTGGGGAGCAGCTCAGAGGCTGTAACACTTCCACCAGCTCAGTAAATGAACCTTGAGATACACATTTACTGTTGGCAGCTCCATATGAGAGGAATAACATGGGCTGGAAATGTGTTGTTATCCCAGAAGATAAGCCATAGATAGGGAAGGCAGTTTTCTCTGAATGCCTGAAATGTGTCACTTTGGAGGGCCTTGGGCATCATTTTATGTTCACAGTTAGAAATAGTTTGCTTCCCCCAGTAAGATACTTTAAGGATCCTGCCTGATAAATGCTTTACAGAGGCGTGTAATTATTTTCCTGGCATAATTTCATAGTTTGATGTGGAAAAAAATGTGTTGTCTGCTACTGTTATAATGGGTCATTAAGTACAGTTTTGAGAATGAAAAGAGGTGGGGAATCAACCAGTTTCTGGATCAGCCACTGACTCACCTCTCTCTTACCTGACTGACACAGTAAAAGGTTTCTCATTCTTTCACCCTTTGTTAAAAGCAGGCAGACAATGGTTTTCTGCATCTCATGTGCCTTTCAGCTGTGTGTCCAGGGAGGAGAAGGTGCTGCTGAACATCCCATCCTCCTCTGAGCACAACTCTCGAGTATTCATTCAAATCTCACATGATGCCTCTCAACTGCTGGGAGCTTGCCCAGTTTTGGATGCATGTATTTGATTATACTACAGAAACTCCTCTATTTAGTGTAAGTTTAAGTAATTATCAGGCTGGAAGGGAAGGAGACAAGAACTTCACCCTGTGCTTAGCCATGTGCTGAAAGGGTGTGGGGACACTGAGTCATGTCTGTGCTCCGCTGGACAGCACCTAATCTTCATGGAGTAAAACAGGAGACCCTGTCAGGCCTGGAAAGAAGTGACCACAGCTGAGCAGCTGTGACATTTGTCTGGGATGTGGAAAAATGGTGGCATGATGATGTTACCTGGTGAACTATCTGACTCCCTGCCCCCTGTGCTCTACCTCCAGTTGTCTTTCTTTGGGATTGGAAATACCATTCTTGTCCAGGGAAACATCTTCTGCTGGTGTTAAAAGTTACATATTCCCAGGAAAAAAAAATAAAAAGAAGTCATTTGGGGTAAATTTTAGCATCTTCTAAGGAAGAAAAATTTCCTGGAGTATTTCCTGTTTCCTTCCTTCTTTCCTCCTCTTCAGTAGATATTGCCCCTTTAAAGAGCAAAGTTTAAGGCTGAGGGGAAAAGGAAGAAGTGACTGAGTGTCAGTGGAAAGCAGCCCAAGGGATTATGGATGGGGCAGTCAGACCACAGCCAGCCCTATACTGAGAGCTGAGCACCAGCATCAGAGTGAGAGTTACCCGGCCTGAGGCTGCTGCTGCCTCTTCTTCTTGTGTTCCCTTCAAAGCCAGGTGTCTGTGTTCCCTGTGGAGAATTTATCACTGATAAATAACTGTTTGTGTTGAATTTACAGATGAGCTAAACTGTTTTCTTTAATGTTGCAGTTTAGTACCTTTTCCTTTTCAGGTTTGTGTGAGCACTGGCATTCAAAGGAAATAAATCTGTCACTCAGATAATGTACTTGCCCTTGGTACCAAAATACATAAATAAGAGTTACAAGGTCATTAGGCATATCAATAGAAAGAAAAATGTGCTGTGCATTAAATAGCTGACTTCCAGGCTGGGTAGGGCAAATAGCAGTATACTAAAGTGTACTGCTCATTTCTCCTTCTGATGGTGAAAATCAATTAATTTATTTTTTTTTTTAGCATTTCCTCATTGCACTGGAAACACTCAGCACATGTCAGTCCAAATTTATGAGCAGTGTGTTTTTCAGTGTACTCCATTTATCAAATGTAAATTTCAGTGGCCAGTGATTTACTACAGAGCTGTTTGGAAAGCGGCAAGTAAATATTACCTAACAAAGTATTAAAAAAGAAAAGGCAGAGCAGAGGAGATTTTATTTGCTACTTCCCAAGCACTTTATCTTTGTCCTTGAGAAGGCAGGTTAGGTGGAGAACTGCCCCAGTATAGTTCTGGAATGCATCTTGTACAGAAATGTGCTTTTATTCTCAGTAAAAGGCAACCTTGGAAAGTTCTGAATTATTGCTCATATTTTAATCTCTTTCATTTACTTCAGCTAGACTCTACTACTAGGTGCAGACATGGGGGAGCTGAATCCATAAACCTCCCTCACTCTGCATCACTCCAGATCTTGCTGATGCAAAGAGACAAGTCCTCATTGTCCCCTGTTGGAGTTCAGACAGTAAATAATCAGCAGGGAGAAAATTGCACAGTGTGAGTTCCATGGTGTCTGGGCAGGCTGGGTGCTGGAGTCACCACTCAGCCCCTTTTAGCCCTCTTCATCAGCTCAGGGGGAAAGAGATAAGATGATGAGAGGTCTGGAGCACCTCTCCTGTGGAGACAGTCTGAGAGAGTTGGAGATGTTTAGTCTGGAGAAGAGAAGGCTCTGGGGCGACCTTAGAGCCCTTTGCAGTACCCCATTTATGTGTCAAACACAGCCACATGACACAGCTGATTTTTGCTGAAGTTTCAGTAACAAACTCTAGGTTAAAATAGCACCCACAGCAGAGGTTACCCCCTCACAATTTATTCTCTGCCTGATGGTCCCAAGAGCAGTGATACTGTGGTGAAGGCCCTGTCTCTGTATGTCTTGTAAACCTCTGTACCTAATGTACATCCCCCTCAGACTCACCTGCAATGTGCAGCGAGAGGTAAATCGGGCAATCCTTTGGAACCGTTCGATAGCCCTCGCCTCTGACCGGCAAACACCCTACACACAGCATCTGCAAAGAAGCACTTGCATTGCCTCTGAAGGGGAAAAAGAATCCATGTGGCTGTTTTGTGTGCCTCCCCCAGGTGTGGCAGTGCGGGGGCAGCATGGAGGTGCTGCCCTGCTCCCGCGTGGCGCACATTGAGCGCACCAAGAAGCCCTACAACAACGACATCGACTACTATGCAAAGCGCAACGCCCTGCGCGCCGCCGAGGTCTGGATGGATGACTTCAAGTCACACGTTTACATGGCCTGGAACATCCCCATGGCAGTAAGTACAGCTCACACTCTGTCCTGAACAGAAACACGGGGAGCTGTTCCTCATTAGCTCTTGGAGGTGAAGGGTGGTGCTGCAGCACAAAGTGGGCTAAGCTTAGGGGAGGTGTTTCGCTGCGTGCTCAGTGCGGAGAGTTCTGCCACATGAACTTGCTTCCTCAGTCTGAGTTTAGTTTTGCACTCAGCCCAGACTGTTGTACACAGTGACACAGATTTATCATTTAACCAGAGCAAAATGTCTCGGGTTTATGTGCTCCCCCAGAAGTCATTAATTTGGGGCACCGTTAAACTCTGAGGTGTTCTTATGCTACAACGGTAGGGACGACAGAAATGTCCATAAATAAATATCGTCATTCATCGTGAGACTCAGTAGACCTCACCAGCATAAAAAACAAAGTATGCAATAAAAGAATCAAACATTAAATAGCTTTATTGTCCACAGGCTGAGAGGTGCAATGTGGGCATGTTCTGCTTCTCATTGCACATACGAATTGTAGATGGCGTGTGGGGGCCTCTAGGAATCCGTGTAATATAAATATTAGATAAACTGTAGGTTCAGTTTATCACTTTGTTCTGTAAGTGTATCACATGCTACATCTGCACTGAGCATAATTCTTGCAGAGAAGAGTTTTATGTTCTATCCCAGCCAGGTGGAAGCTGTTGCTGTGTTCCTTGGCTGTGTTTGCATCCAAATTATTCATGTGAAGGGGCACAGGGAGAGCAGCTGAGGGGCAACATGCACTGATCTGTAGGTAAGAATGGTTTAGTTAACCCTTATAGCAGGGGTTTGCCCAGAGCTGATGGAAGCAAAGAGGAACAGGAATATTCCTATCAGAACAGGAAAGTATGCAAACTCAGAGATGTCTGGGAATATTCAGTTATGACCTGGAGCTCATTAAAGTTATGGGAGTCTTGTCAAAGACTTCACTAGATTTAGTCTCTCCTAAACATCTACTCATATTTTGGTACTTAGTTAATATGTGAAACTCCATTTTTGTTCTTTCCTCTTACTGTTTTTAAAATACACATACCTGGAAGAGCAGTGTTTCCTCCTTGTCCATGTGAATATATCAGATATTCTCACAGGTCTAAATTCACTTACTGCTATATTGGACACTGTGCAAGGTCTCCAAAATGTGGTTTTGGTGACTTCTTTTGGCACAAGAGGTAATTGCAGAGAATTATTTTGCCTTAACAAAAGGCAGTACTGCATCACTTTTTCCACACAAGATTTCTGTGATGGTAGGAGGAATACAGAGCAGTGTCCATTAAAGATTTATGGGCATTTTGGCCCTGTCTCCACACATAAAATACACTTGCTAAAATGGTCAGTTTTCAATTAGGAGATGAAAAGCTAAACTCTGCAAATTTGCTTGCTTGATGACATGTGCAAATGAATTCTGAGAAAAGATGATATTTAAATAAGCATTTACACCAAAACATGATTTCCTTTAATCTCTCCAAGATTACTTATTGATGCAGTTTTCTGCACTGAGCTATATAGCAGAGCTGTTAAAAAAACCCAGGCACATCTACAATAAAAGACATAAAATCAGCAGAAGTACTGAACATTAAAATTTTCTTTCCATAAAATAAATTGATTGATTGATAAAATGTGCATCATAAAAATAAGCCTATTAGCTCTCATGAAAAGGAAGCCGATGTTAATGTTCATGACATTATTCACTGTAGTATTCAGTACAGATGACAGAAGTACTGTACTGGCATAAGCCATCACAAAAACATTCTGCAGGGGAATTAGAAACCTTGCTAGCTGCTTAAAAAGAATGTGTCCACCAAGTAAATCCTGTGGACACCTCATTCCTGTGCCATCACACTGTAACCTGCCCACAGTTCTGCAGGGGGCACAGAGGGTGAGCACAGCTCAATTTGTTTTCATAGCTGCTCAATTTGCTGCTCCTGTGCTCTGTAGAATCAGCACTGCAAAAAAGGGCTCTGTATTGCCTCAGTTTAAATAGGGCAGACGAGAGGCAGGTAAAACACATGCATTTTCCTACACCACAAAACCCATCCAAATTAACTCTTCTATAATTCCCACCATCTTTTTCACAACTCACAGGTTATTGAGAATTCATGCATAATGTTTATCTAGATCAGCAGATGGCCTTGGGCACACCTGCAAGATCAGGTTCCTATAACCTTCAGCAGCAGGTTAGCGCAGCTTTATTTCAGTTAACCAAAATATTTGGTACTTCCCCATCATAGGATTTATTCCTCGGCAATTTTAGTGATAAAGGAATCTAACACTGAATGATTTATTGCACTGAGTGCCTCAGAGGATTGCTCTTCTTCCACACAGCCTCAAGTACTACGTAAATTAACATTCATTTGAATGGATGCTGCACTGAGGGCTCCTGACAGAACGTGCATCAGCAAACAGCAGTGAGCACAGCAAACTCTTTATGTGGCAAACAGGAAAACCTGTTCAGTATTACACTTGTATTCTCTCCTGAAAACCAGGCATCTGTTGGGGATCTTAATAAACCCTGAGCTAAGATTTGCTGCTGTCTTGTAGCCCTGCATTAGGAAAAAGTCTGTGAAATGTACAGATATTCCTCTGGAGGAAAAGCACAAGGCACATCAGGACGATCTCATGCAAAACTCCCCAGTTTCAGTCCATTTGATTAATATAGTGTCGGAAAAGGTTTTTGGATGAGGTAACTTACTGTCTTAATGTTGAACTGTGATGATTTATAGCACTTTAAATCAGCAGACTCTAACTCAGGACCCACCAGTTTTAAATGGCTGACTTTGTTCATATTAACTTGAATCTTCCAGCCTCTGTCTTTCATGGGATTTGTATTTAAATGTGAATTAAATTCTGAAGTAGAATTATAAAGGTTTTGATTTTAGCTGCATTCAATGGCTCAAGTCTGCAAATGAGCTCGAGTTCTAGCATAAACTGTATGCTGGTCTACAGGAATGCTTAGTGGAGCTTAATGACTTTTTGAGCAGCTTTGCTTTGAAGTTTTAACAGATCTGTTCTGACATCATTTACATTACTGAATACTCAAGTCTCTTACTAGAGTAAAGCACGACCAAGCTGCCATATTTTAGATCAGAATTACTGCCTAAATTCTAAATGAATCTGAAAGCAAAGGCTTCAGGATTGATTGCAAACACTTAGAACTGCTGTAAGTAACAACATTCTTATTGTGTTCTTATTATTTTGATTTATTTTGTGGTTTTGCCTGTTCTTTGTGCTCCTTTTTCCACTGGCTTTCATTAATATTTATTGTCTACACTCAACAGCAGCTGTTTGAGGAGCTGCTTACAACAAAAGAAGGAAAAGAGGGAAATACAGCTTGGTATAGAAAATTAACTCCAGTTTGATTTCAGTAAAGATAGCAACCATAAAGCCAGTGCAGTGAGATTTCTTTATTCTTTTTCTGCTTTGCAGAACCCCGGAGTTGACTTTGGAGACGTTTCTGAAAGAATTGCTCTGCGACAGCGTCTGCAGTGCCGGAGCTTTAAGTGGTACTTGGAGAACGTGTACCCTGAGATGAGGGTTTACAATAACACAGTCACTTACGGAGAGGTACAGTGTGCTTTGGAAACACATCACAGCTGCACTCCAGCACTCCTCTCCTTTCAGAGCTGGCTATCAGGATGTACAGAGCAATTACACATCAGCACAGCAGTGGCAACAGAAGTTCCCTCCCTTCTTTTTAATCAGCACTAAGGAGTGTGGCTTTGAGGAGCCCCGTTCCTTCCCTTGGAGGGCAGTGGGTAAAGTCATCCTTATTGACAGTGACCTGCAACCTCCTTAGCTCTCATTTTAAAATACTGAAACATAAGTTTGAGGCAATCATTTTCCCAAATAAGATGCCACAGACATCGTAAAGAAAACATCAGTGGTTTCAACAGAGCTAAAATAATTGTGTACATGAGCTGCAATTAAATCCGAAGGCAATTGTTTTGCCAAACAACTAAATGGAGACTGTTCCTTTCTCTTCCATTTGATTGACTTCATATAAAAATAAGTCAGGCACTTGAGACATTGATACAAGGTGCAAGTTTTATTTCATAGTATCACTTTGCTATGTTACTATCCCCATCAGGAACTGAGAAAAGACTTTGGGTAAATTCAAGAGGAGCTGTTGGTATCTGTCAGCTCTGAGGTCATTAACAGTGAAGAACATTGGCAGAAGTGCCAATGTTGTGTCAATTATACCAGACCCTAAGCAATCTGGGCTCTAAAACAAAGTTTGCTCCTCTTGAGCTGTCACATAGAAGGTACTTGAGTCAAACAGGAAGTTCAGTGATGCAAATATCAAAATTTTTAATATTTTTAATAGAATAGAGCCACACAAGGTACTTACCTGCTATAAACCAACCTAGGTCCCTTTCAGTCTTACTTTAGGCTACATCCTAAATGACACTGAGCTTGTTATTAAGTACTTTCTCTTCTGGTTATTTTCCTGAAGGAAAAGTTCTCTGGATTTGTGTGAGTTTCAAGGAAAATAAATGTATTGAGTATGTGAAACAGATTGAAACAGTAGTAAAAAATGTATTTCCTATGACCCAATTCCCATTTTTTAAAAGCCATCTTGTAAAGCTGTCTTCATCTTCTTCAGCCTTTATAGCACCCAAACCATAAAATAAACCTCCTGAAATTTAGTTGTTGGTTAGCCCCCTTATCCAATCAGATTCCCTGTTATGCTTGTACACTATAAGATGAAGGATTATACACTGGGATTTTTCTGACACCTTATGCAGCAGCTGTTTCTAAATTATGGGGGTGGCCAGACAGGTACTTCACAGTCTAAACCAAAACTGACCTGTTGAGTCTTTTGAAGTGTCTGTCTAAATAACTTCTCGTTTACAATACCTGTGAAGTTTTTCTATGTTCAAAATACATGTGTAATGCTTCCAGCCTCAACAGAAAGGCTGGAAGGGTTTTCACTAGAGCTCCATTCCAGTTTTTATAGACTTGCAAATTCTCCTTGTCTGGGGAGGCACAGGAATTCTTTACTTCCTTGGATCTCTGAACCTGTGCCCTTTCATAAATTGTGCTTTATGTCAGTTGTCAGTCCTGAACATAACAATGTGCTATATTTTCAGTTAAAATAAAACTTTTTCACATGCTTTTTTGTTTTATTATCAGCAAAAGGAAGAAACAAAAGCATGTCACATCCAACACCAAACCTGGGTAGCCGCTATCCTGTTTGTAAAGCCACATTCTCAACATACAGGGTCAAAATTTATGTTGTCACAATGGCAATTTGGAGCAAAACTTGGCCTGGGTTTTTTAGGGTGAATTTTAGGAAGTTCTGATCCTTGAGCAATTGCCAAAAACATAACTCTGACCCAAGGTGTGTAAAGACAGCAGGTTGTCCAAATAATATCTTTTCCTGGGGCAGACTCACTGCTGGCACCCTGTCATGGCTGCAGGAGGAACATGTGTGTGTCAGAGAGCAGCTGTACACAGTGCTTGTTCCAGGAGCTGTAGCACAGCTGAGATTCAGCTGGGCTGGACTAAAATAGGGATTAATTTCCAACTGAACTGGTTTCATTCCCATCTGGTTACAGGTGCGCAACAGCAAAGCCAGCGGCTACTGCCTGGACCAGGGGGCCGAAGAGGATGACAAAGCCATCCTTTATCCATGCCATGGAATGTCCTCCCAGGTAAATGGTGAAAACCCCATCACTGGTGAGGAACCTTGAACTTAGAGAATATTCAGAAAAAGCAAAGAGTAAATTGGTGTATTTGGGATGAGTTTGGCTCTGTAATTCCTGAGCTGCAAAGGCAAATGTCTGGCTTCACTCTGGCCTTGTCAGGTGCCTTTTCCAAGGTTGTCCAGAGTGTGATTCTATACTTTGAAGTTGCCAGTTAGGAAAACAGAAAAATCACGTTACTTTGTTTAAATAACAGGGATCACTGAAGATTAATTAATTTAGGTAGTCTGTGTGAGTGAGCAGTTCTTGTTATGACATGACTTATTCATGGTACCTCTTTAATTTAACTGTTCCTTGGTCCAACAGGCTCCTGGGCAGAAATTATTTATCAAGCTGCTGATTTGATTCCCCAAGTAGGCAAAAAGTTAAGCACATATTTAACATCAACTTCAAAGGGAATTAAGAATATCCTCTAAGTTAAGACTTTTCTAAAATAGATTTCTTTTTTTTTTTGTCAGTCCCTGTGCATATTATTATTTTCTTACAGATGTCTGATGATTTTAAAATGACATTTCTTCTTTCCATGCTCGTAGTGATTTTACTTTTACAAGTTGAATATTATTTAAATCCAGGACTTGAGCTTCTTCTGAAATGCAATTCCAGTTTCTTTTGAAGTAGCATCTGAATCAAAACTATGTTAATGAACATTCTCATGTGTAAATAAACTCTGACCTTATCAGGCTTAACAATTATCCGAGGTTCAGTCATACATATATTGATTGGGAGTCCTGGCTCGTGCATCACCACGGAGCCAAAGTGAGACAGACAGTAATTCCTACTGGCATAATGTCCACCTTTGGCAGGATCATTATGGAGTATTTGACTGACACTCTCCTAGTAGAGGTGGAAGGAACAGCCTTTGAATAAGGTAACAAAACAGCATTGCTTAATTAGATGTAAATTGGCTTCTCAAGAAGACTCTCGTTAGAGATGTCAAAGCGCTCAGAGAGAGTTCAGTCTCTTGCTCCATTCTAATCTGAAGAGAAAGTTGCAAATTTAAGTCCTTCCAGAAAGTCCCTCAGCAGTATCTAATCTCTATCAGTGTGCTAGCACTTAGAAGAGTAATGAAATAAATAGTTCTGACTGTAATTTATTTTGCAATTTAAGTCCTTAACCTACTTGTTTGCCTCCATGATTCCTGTTTCACAGAGTAGGCTTTGAGTTTAGAAAGAAAATAGGTAAGGGCATAAATTACAGTGAATTTTTTCCATTTCCGTTTAAAACAAATAAACAAACAAACAAATAAAAAACAGGAAAAGAGTTTTCATTCTGCAAGAAACACCAAGTGAAGGCAGAGGTGATGTTTTATCTAAGTTGAGTATTTCACAGACAAGCATGGGTTGGAGCCACTCAAATGCAGCCAAGTTAATTAATGATTACACAGCTGGAAAACTTCTATCATCTCACCACAATTTACAAAATTAATTCAGTGTGAGAACCACAGCTGCACAAACCCTAATCAAGGATATTCAAGCACATAGCATGAAAGGTGTTGACAGCAAGCGTTTTAATATATTAAATAAACATTTTTAAAACCCCTCTTCTAATCAGCCTGGGTGAGCATAGTTGTCTGCTGCATTTAGCTTTCCATTTCTGACATTTTTCATCTCAAGCATAGGACATAAAATACCGCTACTGAGCTGAGATTTGGGTTATTTGTACATGCCTATTGAATATAAATTAATATAAATATGGAACTCACTTTCCCCAGTTGGGTTATCAATGGTGTTCCTATGTCCTACCAATGTGAAAGCCCTCTCTCTGTTCAGCTGCAGCCTTGTTTGTTTTTCATACTCTTCAATTCTGACAAGCAAATTATAGTGATTTTAGTGTTCACATGGCTCCACTGAAACCCACCCAGGCAGGTGTTTAAGGAAAGCTGAGTTAGGAATAAGATTACTGTTCATCCATGATTAAATGTTCTTTTTCTCTATGTCTTACCCTTCTGCTTCCCTTGGATGTTGTTGTCCCGCATTACAAAACCACTCCATTGTGACTTTTCCATGAACAAAATGCTTTTCCCTATGTGTATTTTCAAGATCAGTTTTCACCACGATAAATCACATCTTTGTAATGATATCAGCTTTTAAATTTCTTTATTCAAACAGGGACAAGCTCTTTTATGGATGCTCTGGAATGCATTTACCCTGAGTTTACATCAATTTAGTTTAATGAGTTTGACTTGAGCTAAGTCCTTGTAAGCTAACAGCTAAGAATATCCAGACAAGGTTTTGCATCAGTCTGAGTGGATTTCAAAACCTATTTTATAAAAAAGTAGTGTCCTTTTTATATGTGTTCATTGGATCTGAAGTCTGAGTTTAATGGCTTTCAGGAAAAAATGTTTGCAAATACTGCTGGGAGAAGCTGTCCAGGGCTACAGAAAATTTGTAAATAAAGAAATATATTTGGGGTCTTAAACTGCTCTGCCTCTGTGTGTGGCCTCCATTGTAAAGTCAGCTGCAAAGCCCAGTGGTTCTATACACTTTTGTTGTAAAATAAATTAAAAAAAAAAAAACCAAACAGAATCTTCATAGAGTGATTACAGGGCATGCAGGTTTTGAACGATCTGAGAGCACTTACACAGCCCCTATGGAAATACTCACTGTCTCAGAGTCTGTCTTGAGTGCCATGACGTGGAGCTGATTATATGGTATGTGAAAGAGAGGAGAACTTAATGAAATGGCATCTTGGGATGGAAGGGCCATGGTGAGCAGCCTCCTTCTCCACCCTCCTCCCTTCCCTTTCACAGCAGAGAGAGGGGAGGCACCGCAGCTGTGGAAGAGAGAACTCCCTCTGCATTGAGAACAGCCAGAAGGAAAAGAGAGCTCCGTGCTCAGATTCCTGGGGCTGGCAGCTACACAGACAGAAGGAATGGGAGGAGATGAAAGGCCCTACTGGAACTGTTGCTAGAGGGCAGATATTTCACATTTTGCTGGGCAGAGCTGTGTCTGCCCAGATTTGCGTGCAGGGCAGCAGGGTGGATGAACAGGTGGCTTCTCCACTTGCAGGAAGTGGTGGGTGGGATTCTGGAGCAAAAATCAAAGTTTGGTAACTTGTGATCTGTTTGCCTTGAGGGGACAGGCATTCTGGAGATGTTGGGTGTTTGGGATTCCTGCATCACTCGCTGTTTCAGTTCCTCTCTCAGCTGACAGCTTGCCTTAACCTGTGGGACAAGAACCATTAAAGATTTCCTTTTGCCAGGAGAACAAGAGTGAGAGAGAGAGGTTAAATTTAGTGTGGAAAGCTACCAGGCCCGTCCTAGTAACAGTCTCCCACAAACAATTACCTGTAATTGTTTGGTGTTTTTTTCACTTGACAGGAAATTAGCGGGAATTGATGTTTTTGAAGTCAAATCTTCCAGTTTACAGCTCCCATTTTCTTACCACGTTAATATTCCTGGAGGATCATATTCCATAAGCAGCAGCACTGACTATTTTTGATCCAGGTGTGGTGGCTTTGATAAACAACCTTTGACATTTTTTGCATTCTGCTCAGGTTTCTGGGTGTTGAAGGGAAAACCATCCTATCTTACATCAGTATAGCAGATGGTATCAGGATTAGATCTTGAGTATTTAATAGAGCACTTGGCTTCAGTTTCATTTGAATCCTTCAGCTCTTCCTAGATAAAAGAGAAAAACTGAGTGAAGGTCCATTCCTCTGTGATGTATAAAAGTGTGTTTCTGTTCTGCAGCTTGCAGTTTGGAGTGTGTGGATATCTAAGGATCTCAACCCATCAAAACCTGCACGGATTTATTTTTTTTTTAATTAGTAAGATTTAATATTTCTTAATAAAGGGGACTTTGTCATTAGATTTTGGCTGGTTGGCACTGGGAATGGATTTGACATGACATATCGTGCCCGCAGTCCTAACACAAATTCAGGGATTATTTTTGTGGATACTTTAGATCAAGTTTGAACACAGGTATAATTTTAATCAGCCATATCCCAGTTCCTGCTTTCTAGCCTGTAGTAATAAGCAACTTATTTTAATGCTTATTTTATTTTCACAGTTTATGTTGTCTCTAGGAAGTCAAGACAGGAATTCTTTGGTGGGAGATGTTATTAATAATATAGTAGTTTCTTGAACCTTAATCTCTGGTCTGATTTTGCAGAAGCAGGCTCTACAGCCTTCCTACGTAATATGGTCTGAACTGAGATTACTCTTTGTGGGTGGGTTTTTTTAGAATTGTATTTTATTGTGGAATAAGCCTAAGTTTTTGTGACTGTTGGAACAGCCATAAAAACTTGACAGAAAGTGCAGATTCAGGAAATTAAGCCCATGTTGTTCCATTTATCTCAAGATTGTGCAGATAACAGTTTCCTGCACTGAGCCATCCCTGACCCTGTTGAGCTGTAACACAAGCTGCCACTTTCAATACTGCAGATAGTTTAGAATAGAGTTAATGTATCTTCCACTTCTAAAGCCTAAGCAGGACTGGTACTTTCTGCTTTGACAGGCTGCTCTATAACAAAGTCTTTCCCAAGTGCGTGGCCACTGTGATGCAGAGCAAATGTAACTCTGGCTGCTGAGATTCTGATGACAAAGAATGTTTTAGACCATTTTAATACCAGTACAGAGAATGCTGCTCATCTCAAATAGGAAAATTGATCCTATCCTACAGAGCAGATAACCCATTATAAACAGAACTTCTAATTATCTGCATAAGGCAAAGCCAACAAGCTTGTGGGGTGGTATTTTGGGACTACAGAGAGATAATAAAGACTGCAAGATGAATACATTTTCTAGTCATTGTTTCAGCCATACCTGCAGTTCATTTGATCTCTGCTGAAACCCCATTAAATATAATTGTAAAACATACAGTCAGGTTTTATTTTTAAAAAAAAATAATAATAAAAGAGCAAACATTGTGTTTGATTACTATTTTTTTTTACCAGCTCCTTTTGATGTGAAAAAACAAAGTTAATTTGTCTGACCTGGCAGTCCCTTCATATTTTGAATTAATCTGAGCTTATTTTACATATGTCCCTCCTAATCTCAGAGTGTAAAAGAACCCCAAAATTGTCTTGGTTTAGTGTGTACAGACTGTGCTGTGACAAAGGCACCATTCATACCCAGAGCATCCTCATCTGGTTATCTCTCTGCTCTCTCTGATGTAGGCTCTCTTCTTCCTCTGAGCTTCACATGGCTGCTCTGAACAGAAGTGGCAGGTGGGAAAATGAACACATACTATGTCAAAGAGCATCTGGTCTGGGAGCAAGTAGACCATGCTCTTTTTACCACCAGCAAGAAATGATTATTCACAGCATGATTCTTCTGAGGTTAATAAGGATGGCAGTAGAAAGCCAGACTCTAATTTGGGTTTTTTTGATTGACTCTTAATGATATCTCACACATTGGTCAGTGGCATCCAATAAATGGCAGGCACTTCTGACCTTTCTTCCTTTCCTTGCTAAGTAATTTCAGCCATATAACAGCAATAGGACTGGACAGGCAGTGAATTTCCTGGGTGGTAATTGCATTCCTTTGGTGGCTCAGATCCTTACCCTGCAGCTTCCAGACTCACAGCACACAAGCCACGTAGCTGACTCCACTCTGCAGTCTTTTGGCACCTGGGTGTTGCACTTTCAGAGTAAGAAGGGCAAAATATTATGCTGGTTTAATGACTCTGGGTTTAAGCACAGAAGTGAGAAGTAGATAAGTCTGATTTGACGTATTGGCCTGCTGCCAAATTAACATCGTGCATTTTCACTTTAATGTGCTTTACACAAAACTGAAATACCAGAGTGTCATTCTTTATTATGTAGGCCTGAAGCATATGTTAGCAATTTTGCTGCCATTTCCCTCATGGTTTCTTTTTTCCTCTCATATTTTTGGATACTGGTTGCACGGTTGGATTTTTTCAGTAATGTTTATTTACAAAAACTAATTAGACTTCTCGCTATCAATAGCCTCTAACAGAGCTCTTAAGAACAAACTGCACGACAAAATTGACATCATGTCCTTGTTAAATCAACTCCTGCTGAGTGGGCATGATTTACATATTGATTACTTCACTTCCTTGATTGCCCTTTTTGCAGTGAAATAGTGGGTGGGGAGTGGTGGTGAGCAGGAGTGTGGGAGAAGGGAACGTTGTGTTCTAGGTTTTACCAACATTCCAAGATGTGCCCTTGAGCAGCGTGTTCCAGACCCAGCGTGCAGCAGGACAAAGGGCTCCTCCCCACCTCAGAACTCTCCTTTCTCCCCCAGCTTGTCCGCTACAGCTCGGAAGGTGTCCTGCAGCTGGGGCCGCTGGGCTCCACCGCCTTCCTGCCCGACTCCAAATGCCTGGTGGACGATGGCAAGGGCAGGACACCCACCCTCAAGAAGTGTGAAGATGTCCTGAGGCCAGCACAGAGGTTCTGGGATTTCACACAGGTATGGAAGAGCTCAGGAAGCCTTGAAGAGATGAATTGGAGAGGAATGATGCTCTAGAGAGTATTTAATGTAAAACAAGATCTTTGAAGGGCTATACTAGGAATTCCCAACAGTATTTTTTAGAAATAGATACGTTTTCCATAGATTTTGTGCCATCCAGGAATATTCTTTCATTATTACTAGAAATTTTAGCGTATGCATTCTAGGAATTTTTACTAATCCTGTCTTTGTATATTCTCAATTTCTGTCCTGTTTATCAAGAACATGCTTGCAATTGTTTACTATCCAGGAGTTTTTGCATCTAGAGATTTTCCAGAATTTTTGTAGCACCTTTATAGGCATTTTTTAAGATCTAGAATCTTCAAATCATTTTTAAGACTTTCAAAAGCATTATTACAGTCTCTGGGATTTCCTATTTCTTGGGCTCTGTAGGGATTCACTAGTACTTTTTAGAGATTTTCTAGTGATTTGGGGGGATTTTCCCAGCAATTCCTAAATGTACAATTTTAAGGAATTTGTTTCATACTTTTTATGTATTCGCTAGCTTTTCCTAGGAATTTCTAGCACTTTCTGGGGCATTTATCACTTGAAATATACAGAAATGCATTTTATAGTATCTTTTAAGGATTTACAGGTCTAGCAGTGTTTTTTCTACTCTGTTCACCTTTTGTGTTCCTTCCTTTAATCCTTTCTTTTTCCCTTCTTTTTTCTTTTTTTTTTTTTTCCCCAGAATGGTCCAATCATTAGCAGAGACACTGGCCGCTGTCTAGAAGTGGAAATGTCAAAGGATGCAAATTTTGGGCTCAGATTAGTTGTACAAAGGTGCTCGGGGCAGAAATGGATGATTAGAAACTGGATCAAACATGGTCGGCACTGACCGTGGGGCTGAGCTGCCTCTTCTGCTGGTGTCCACTGCTCAGTGTGCCATATCTCGTGAGGCATTTGTCTTAAAGCAAATTAGTTTGAACAGGTCTTGACTCTCAAGAGTCCTCCATAGTTGGGCATTCCAAGGAAAGAAAGAAGAAAAAGGAAAGCAGACACACACGTGACCTGTTTGACTCTTCCTTGCTCCAGCAGATGACGTGGGAAGCTTAACGAAAGTTTTCTGTTGATTTGGAAACCTTGCAAAGACCAGAACATAACAGGAAAGTGGATTCCTGAAGCTGTCCTAGAGGAATTGACAGATCTTTCTATGCTGAGTTCAAAGGAGACATCCCAATACTGCCTCATAAAGAGAGTTCTCTGATGGGTAGCTTTTTAGCTTTAAGTTTTGGACTGGTGCACAACTCCTATGGTGAATAATTATGTGCCTTTTTTATTGTACTTCATATAAAAGAGGACTGGAAAAATCCTACCTTTTCAGCATGTCTGGTTCGTTGTACTAAACAAGATCTGTAAATAACACTGGAAATATATTATAATATATGATACATTTCAAGGTTGATTGTTTAGGAGTCTCTATTTCTAGAAAGAGACTGTTCAGCAAATGTTTACAGGTGGTTCTCAACCTTTGAGCTGCTGGAAAGCAGCATTTTAGAGACCTCTTCTAGTTAGACACAGGTAAATGTTGAATAGGTAAAATAGCCACATGCTCTGTTATATTGCCAGATTTTACATTTGTTGGCTGTAGAGGCGTCACAATTTAGCACTTGGATATTTGGCTCTTCTGAGGCAGTAAATGTCCTGGTGGATGGATGGATGGATGGATGGATGGATGGATGGATGGATGGATGGATGGATGGATGGATGGATGGATGGATGGATGGACGGATGGATTTCAGGAGGCCTCAGCTGGCCCCAAAGCCCTGAGTGTGTGTGGGTCCCTGTCCTGCAGGTCACTGTTGTGTTGTTCCAGAGACTGCCTGGAACAAGGAAACTCTTTATTCTGGAAATAAGTTGACTGGCTTAGGTGCTATCTGTGGAGCTTAAAAACTCAGATCTTCCATTTTGTTTCCCATCCTGTGAAAATGTCAAATGTGAGCAAATATGCTTTGTGAGCACTGTCTAGACAAATTTCCTGAACAAACCAACAAAGTCTTTTCAGCATTTGAAAAACAAACACAAGCCTAGTGATAAGAAGGCAAATTAGAGCAAAAGGTAGGGAGCATATATAAATACTGTTACTCTGAAATATAAATATTTTACTGTAGCTGACCCATTGGCAGCATCTTCGTGAACCTGAATTTAATAATGTATCCAGTGGTTCATTCAGGATCAGCGCATATGGACAGAGCAGTGACAAGGTCTTATCCAAAAGGCTGTCAAAATTGATGACCACTGTCATCAGCAGGTTTTGGATGTGGGTCTGTGGCACACAGCTTTTCTGTACAGATGGTTCCAGTCATACTGAAGGAGAGACACAGATGGTATCTGTTAATTTCACTGTTTAATATTTTATAGGTTTTTTAAAAAAAAAAAATTGCTTTGTTTTACTGAGCCAGGAAAATAGGTAATTGCAGTCACTGTGGTACCGTGAATGTTGGTGATCTGTTCCTTGAATAACTTTTGCCATTCCTATTTCAAGGCATGCTGAACAAAATTGAATGGAAACAAAGTTAATTTTTCAAGGGCATGATATGTAATAAAATATTTGCTTTTAACATGCAAAATCCATCAGTTCTTGTCAACTCTTGTTTAGTATCTAGAAAGCATATCACTATATTTTGCCCCAATTTTATTCTTGAAATAGAGTGTGCAGTACAAAGACAATCCTCCTGGAGTTTACTTCTGGCTAATTGCTGATCTTTATTCATGTCTCGTGGACCAGGTTACACGTGACTATACACAAAAGAATAATTCTGAGTGAGATCCTAGATACAAAAACACTTAAAATTCTGTGTTTATGGTAAATTGTACACAACCTTTTGAACAGTGTAATAAGACCTGCAGGGAGACTAGCATCTTTAATAAATCAAGCAATACTGTATAAAATCACGGACAATCTCAGTATTCAAGCCTTCCTGCAGGTCCAAAACAGGTAGGAAACTTCAGGCTAAATATAGATTGGGAACAGCTGCCCTGAATTTAACCTCCTTATGTTAAGCTATCAGACAACTTTAAATTATATTTACCATCTATGCAGCAGATGTTGAAGGCTCTGTACAGGAGTGAGTTTGTAAGTGAGTTTTCATCTTCTCTCCAAATACAATTTCCACCTTTTAAAATGTATGAAAGCTGTATTCTCCTTTTGTTTGTTCTGATGGAGTTTTACTCCTTGAGGGAGGTGAGAAAGCAAAAGAAGGAAAAGATGGTTTTGCCAGGTAAGATTTTGGGGGAGTAACAGGTCATTCACAGCCATTTTTAGTCTTTACAGTGAGTTAGTGCTAACTATTTTATATGAACATGGCAGAAAATGGAAATTAAGTATATATCAATGTGACTAGTAAGTACCTATTAGAATATAAAGTTACAGTACTGAACAGATGCAAATATGCCATGTGCTTTCTTTTTCCCTTTAATTTTTCCTTGTGTTGAATTAGCAATCTATACTTGATCCTTGGTTAGCAGTGGGGCAGCAAGTCTTTCAAACCCTGGGTAAATGAAAAAGGAAAGCTGAATATTTAGAGGAATACCAGGGTTTAAATCTACTCTCCTAAAAGGAGTCTTACATGGGCATTTTAGGAGCTTTGAAGCTGACAGGACCAGGTAGATCTGTGTTTACTGGCAGAGATTTTGAACCTTCACTCTGACACCACCATGATGGGAAAGAATTGGTTGTCTTGGAATTTTTCCCCTCAGTGCTCAGTGCAGAGCATTTGACTGTGGCCACACTGTCTGAGAGTGGTCAGTCCTGGCAGGTTTGAGTGCCAAGGGCACTGGCTGCAGGAGGCTTGCAAGAACCAGACAGAGGGTATAAGAAGAAAAACAGGTTTTTGTGGTAGATAAATGGCTTTGAGATTTACATAGTAATATAAAATAAATAACTCTTAAAAGGTGGAGTTGGTATTTTATGTGATTGTCATTTTTTTAAGACTTGCTGGAACAATTTCTTATATTTGCAAAACACATCTGTTGGATTAATTTTACTTTATTCTTTATCTGTATGAACCACTGCTTTGGCTGTGGTACTAACATGGTGACTCTGCATGTGAGAGGGTCTTAAATATTCTCTCATCAAAGGAATAATAATAAAAAAAGCCTTGAGTATTATCTGTTTTAACCAAAGTCTATGGTTCTTTTGTCAGTATTTCACCCCTTAGTATCATCTGAAATCCTGCTTAATGGTGTTCAAATTTTCAGTCTTGTTTCCCACAGTGCAGCATTCTAGATCTCATGAAAAGTATTCAATGTAGTGTAATGTGCCTTGTGGAGAAAATTCAGATCAAAGGCTTTCTATGCTATTTTGTTTGATTTAGGGGATTAAGGAGCTAAATACTAGGTCACAGAACAAAAGAATAGAAGGTAAGAAAGACCAGCACTGGTAAGAAAGTCTAGCACACTGTTGTCAAAGGCAAGCCAGGAAAAATACACTTTTCTAAGCATGTCAGGTCCCTAAAAATTAGCTTGAGTCCTAAGGTAATAAAAAGCCCTTTCTTTTTTGAGAGCTACAAACTATTTTCCAAGCTGAGTTTAATTTCTGTTTGGTTGAATCTATTTGTTCCTCTGACAGAACTGTCCTCTAGCCTTACTGGCTTGCTGGTTCCTAAGGCATGCTAAGCTCCAATGGGAAGGAACCAAGAGAAAAGTTGATGCTTTGGAAGGACCCTCTGGATTCCCCTGTAACCATGTAAGATCTCTCGTGTGCTCACCCACCAGAACTCTTCAGGGGCTGTTCCTCATGCAAAAAAAACCAAATTCAGGTTCCACAGAAGTGATCTAAGACCAAAATATGGAAACAAACAATAGATCTTCATACATATTTTGAAAGTGTTGAAGAATTTCTCTCAGTTGAATGAGTAGTTTGGGGCTCAGTGTGTCTGAAGATGAAGCCTTAATTTATATTCCTTTTCATCAGCCTGTTCCTTTTTAAAAACTGTGATCTAGTAGATTAAAACCTCACTTGCCATGTGACAAGGGGTGTAATCTATCTGACACAGGATAGTTGCAATTTTAAGTACTTAAGCCAGAGCTAATAAGATTTAATGAAATAGCACCAGTCCTAATCTGTTCTTTAGATCAATTACACAGCATGTAATTTCTTCAGTATCCAGTGTTCATTTGAAATGGTTCATTACCAGCCACACAAAAGTGCATTATGGCCTGTTTCAGGATCCAGGGAGTTGGGCTATAAGAAGAGCAACAATAGAAGTTATAGTTCAGAGGGAGTTTAGCATATTATTATTCAATTAGGGCACAAATACCTTTGTTTTTTTATGAGAGGCTTTGGAAGGAAGAGAAACTACCAGAACTCACTTGACTGAAGGCAGTTCTAACAATGATGTTCTATTTTTGCCTGCTGCTATTTTGACTGCCTGCTTCTTAGTGCTGATCAAAGTCAATGGTAGAGGTCATACCACAGATAAAAGATGGTATTGCCAATTAGAAGATCTAGCTAACAGGCTGGACAGAACCCAAGGAATGATCAGGTCTTCACATGTCTCTAGATCTAGATGCCACCACAGTAAACCTAATTCCCAAAAATTCTCTTTGGAAAGAATCCCAAACTACAGTGACATCTTCAGTACATTATAATGGATTTCAGAATGGCTCCATAAAATACAGTGACTTACATTACAAAAGCATTAATAACATGTAACTAAAAGCTATTGAGTTCAGGAGTTGTGCTAAATAAAAACAATGGGTTTTGGTGAAGAATGCTTACAGATACCCAGTGAAACAATATATGGCAAGTTGCCTTTGAAGAACAATTTCTGAAACAGGAGTGTCTTCAAAGACATGTAGAAGCATTGATTACTTTTCATAGTATTAGTGTTTCCTATTGGCCATCAACAAGTGTTGTGCAGTTTTCAAATTCTTTGTAATGTTTAATTAAGAAAAAAAAAATGCAGCAACTAGAATGCAAGTTGTGACTGCAAATAATTTTTCATTATGTGGCACATCATCAAATCAATTTGTATTCACACTGAAAAGTTAATAAATTACTATGAATTTACTGCTGACATGAGCTGCATGTTTTATCATTATACATTTGGACACGCACATTAAAATTCAAAGGTTCACACAAAGGAAAACTAGAACAGCAAAGCATATGGGCATTTTAAAATTTAAATTGCACATATTGTGTTCTGAAAGGTAGTCACCACAATAAGAGACTTGGCCCTGAGGGTGCACATCCAAAACTGGTTTGATAACAGCCCAGACTACTGTCATCTACATATCCCAGCATCTCACCACTGCAAACAGTCAATAATTGGTGTTCAGAAGAATGAAATAGGATGCAGGGTAAATGTAGAATGACCCTTTCACCGTCTATATCCCGCTAAATTCTCAGGGTAAGGCCTTCCCAAGCCAGAGGCTCTACACACCAACCCAACCATTAGATTTAAGGGCACTGGGCCTGTAAGTATCCAATGCACTTAGAGCTCTGGATATCACAACGTCCTGCTGTAATAAATAGCACAATTGCTGTGAGTCAGTACTACAGCCTCTCATTCCATAGGATGCCCTGTAGTTCTCTTATGGTGAAAAGCTGTGAATAACTGCTGCCAACTCTTTTTTAACACCCTTCTTAGTTTGACCTCTGTCATCCTGTTTTAAAATATATTTCTGAACTGACTGTCATGCTTTTTTTTTTTGTGTCACCAGCAAACAACTTTGTAACTGCACAAGCAGATGCTCTGTGTCATCTCTTGTGCTAGGTGATAGCAGGGTGAGAACCCATCGGGTTCCTGAGCTGCTCAGTGGGATAAAACATACATTGCTGGTTTTAACATTGATTTTGGATCTCAGCCAGGCTGTTTCTCCAGTGTGTATGACAAAGTTTGCAATTTGTGATCAAGGAGAATAGAGCATCTGAGAAAGGATCCAAGTCCTTCTTTCACTCTTCCCTTCCCTGCCCTGCTGCTCCTGCTGGCAGGAGGCTGTGGAGCTCCCAGGATTACAGTTGAGTGACTTGGACAGGAAATGTGCCCAAGCTTTTTTCCTTCCCAGTTTCTGCAAGGACAGTGACTGCCTAAGTGGAAGAGCAACCATTGATTCCTTGATTTTCCCAGAGGAGGTAGGGTTGGCTGTAGTCTTCAGGTGGGTGACACTACCACCAGCCCCAGAAGGAATGGCCTGATACAGCCTTGGCAAATTTAGCTCCATTCAGTCTTTGCATTCTTTCCATTTCTTTGTAACTTCATGCTGAGGAGTCTGTGTAGAAACACTGCTCTGTTTCCAGCCAAGGCATTCTCTAGACCAAACTTCCTGTTGTAATCAAGCCAGCATCCCTTGGAAGGAGAAACATCACCTTTAAGGTACCATATGCTTGCTAGAATGAATGTTTTGTGAATAATATACGGCAAAATTAGGTTTGTATAAATATTTTGTCAGCAGTTCTGCATCTGACAACATTTTTACTGAGGAAGTTAGCCTAAGCATCAGATTTTTCACTGTGTAGAATGTATTCTGTGGATGTAGCCACCCTTTTGCTCAATAAATCTTCATGAATTGACTGTGAATCATTAATACATGCCTGCAACTGAGCACTGAGTGGAGTGATAATGATTTTTCAGCCTATAATGGCTCAGTCATATTTTTGTTTTGTTTTGGCTGTCTGTTGTTACTGTAATGGAGCTGAGCACCTTTATTGCTTAGCCTTGCCTTTGTATCCTGACTCATTATCTGCAATTTAAAGCAAGGAAACAAGGACAGGGGTATTTTCCTGTCTGTAATGTTGAGGCGAAAGCAAACAAACAGATAAAACCCCCTTTCTTTATATTAGAATTTATGAAACATTCCTTACTTGTGAATTAATCCAAGAATTTATATCAGTGTTTAAAACTAACTGTAATCCCAAAAAACAAAACCTTGAAAATTTAATGCAAGGTTTTTCTGGACTTTGTTCTTCTTATCATTAGCCCATTCTTCCTGCTTAATCATATCCTACAGTTTTTCTTTTAGGATTAGTCTTTTTCTACCAACCTTCTTTCAGGTGTGTTACTGATGTAGATGATCTGCACTGGAAAAACAAGAGCCTTCTAACTAACAAAATTCTGTCATTTACAGAATTTAGATGTAAGGCTGTGACCAGCAAAATGTGACATTTATTGGACCTTGTGTCCAATGTGGACCATTATTTATTTTTAAAAAGCCAAGCAGAGCTTTCTAACAGCTTCTGTCTTGCTGACAGTGCAGGCTGTAAGATGACTCTGGGTGGGCCCAGCTGGCAGAAAAACATTCTTGAGGAACTCAGAGTCACAGTAATGGGATGGGAAGGGAAGGGCAAAGCACATCAGGATTCCCTTGAACTGGAAAAGCGGGAGTTAAGGAAAGACTGAGCTGCACTGTCCAACCTGGAAATCATGAACTGACACACAGCAATTCACCTGATGATAAGGCCCTGGGTTCTTTGCATGCATTGAGCTTTAATAAAGGGATTTAAATTTGGATCCAGGAAAGATTTTTTTGCTTTTGCAGTTTATTACAGCGAAATCTGCCTAATCTGTTGACAGAGCTCCAAAACACACAGGTCAGTGCTGTGGTGTGTGCTAGCAGTGAAACATTTGCCAAAACCTATTGAGATTTTTCATGTGCTTCAAGCACTGGCATTCTGAGTAGAAGCTAGTGCCACCTATCATCAAAAAGTAGGAAATTAAACACCAAAGTGATGTGTTTAAACTGGAGAAACTGCTATTTTCATTGCAAAGCTGCTTGTTTTATATTAAAAAGGCAATTAGTAAGATGTTGGGGCTGCTTGGGATGATTCTGGGTGAGATGTTGGTGAATGCCTGGCCATTCTCACCCTGCAGAAGAGGTCAAGGCTAGGCAGACTCTGGATGTTCTGGTCTTGCTGACCAAAGGGAGAGTTATGAGATTATAATCTGCATCAAGGGTGCAAATGCAAGTCAAGCAGATCAGTTGAGGTCCAACTCACCACAATTAAGTAGTTAAATATTTTTGTGAATCTGAACCTAAATAACTTATGCTCCACTTTTTCTCTTTTTAGATGGTATAAATCATTTTGAGTCACTCTGGAGAGCAGAGTGTAGGTTCATTAAAGTGGCACAGATATTTTGAAAATGTTTTTTCTTTTTCTTTAGAAAGGTACATTTGGAATGATAACCCTGTTGGAGTTTTTGTTTAAAATACTCAGAATACATCCTAGCATGTCCAAGCTGTGTTTTTTCCTCACAGTCTCAAGCTATCATAATACTGAGGCCCAGGATACTGCATTGTGCCTTCTTTTTCTGAAAAGAAATGAAGTTCAAAGCTTCAGTGGGCTCCTGAGAGACCCACTGTGAGGGATTTGTGTTGTGTTCAGCCTTATTGGGAAAAAAGTCATGACACTTTTCATCTCTTAGGGGCCTGCTTCATTTTTTGATCCTGGAGCCAAATCATCTTTCTTAAGTCTGAATCCAAGGCCCTTTTTGCCAGCCATCA
Source organism: Poecile atricapillus (assembly GCF_030490865.1). Taxonomy (NCBI): domain Eukaryota; kingdom Metazoa; phylum Chordata; class Aves; order Passeriformes; family Paridae; genus Poecile; species Poecile atricapillus. The sequence goes on along the minus strand of NC_081264.1, from coordinate 5,870,163 downwards.
GGCCAGGGTGACATAAGGCTTTCTCTCTCTTTATGACTCTGTGTAACTATTAAAGCTATTCAAGACCTTAAAATTCTAATGGTTTTTGAAGTAAATTTTGAAGTTCTTTGCCTGACCACAAGTCAAAACAGTGAACCTTTAGGTTGTCTTTCTTTCTTTTCATTTGAAATGCATTGATAAATGCATGGATGATAAATTTGGTCTGAGGCAAATGCACACAGCAACATATCTCACAGAACTATTCTTTGATACACCCTCTGAAGATTCAGCTTAAGTAGAAAAATACTGGCTGCTTAGAAAAATGAGGCTCCTAATCAGTTAATTTGTGCCAGGCCTGAGGACTTAATGAAAACTTGTGGATTTAATGTGCCATATATACATATCATCTATATATTAATACTCTAAACACTCTAAAATAAATAACATACAAAAACTACTTCTCCTCCTCTTGTTAATGTGCTGATAAATTCTGATTCAAGATAAGGTTCTGACTTACTTGGTGTGTAAATATCAGTGTGACATATATCACAGAGCTCTTATGGCGCACAGAGGCCAAACAGAAGAGCATCAACACCATCATAATAGTGGAAAAGGAGATGACAAGTAAAAACTATTTTAAATATGTTTTTACAGTCTACACCTCTACCATCCCTCCCTCTCTCACTTCATTCCCAAGGTGAATCTCTTGCTGACAGAACTAAGAAGTTCTGTTCTAGCAATGTTTTGTTGTACCTTATCACATAAAACAAATGTTTTTTCAAAAGCTTTCTTACATGAAGGCAATGAAGTAAATCTAATCTCTAACATTCCACTCAGGCTTACAGAAGAGCAAAGAGGACTCACTTTGGCTTGGATGACATTTATGGCCTGCAAGCAGCTCATGGATAGGAAAAGACAGCATGCTGTTCTCTGTAGGATGTACAATCTGAAACAATTTTATCAGAAATACTCGATAGAAATCTTTATAAGCTGGAGTTAAACAACTGAGTGGTTTTATCTTAGAGGCAAAAAAACCTAAAAAACAAACCCCACTACTTTTAAAATCTGCCATATGCACAGTAACTTGCAGTTAATAATTAAATTCTCACAATATACTTTCACAGTTCCAGGCAGAGCATATTGGCTTAGGTTGGCCTGGTTGTCGAGTGTGAACTGAAATGATTTCTAACAGCAATCAAATACATTTTGAAATATGCTCATAAAAATCCTAGCTCAAAGGCTCAAAGCAATAATGATTCATGTATTGGCAAATGAACCTGTCCTCTGCAAGCTAGCCCCTGAAATGTAATAAGGGGTCAGTCCAAGGAAATAAAAAAAGTGTGTTTATTAAGATGTTGAGAGGTAATATTTTGGGATGGGAGTTTGTGGTGACATATTCAACATCTAGGCATTGAGGTGTTGGACTGGCCTCCAGAAGTCAGTCTTTGTCAAGGGTGCCTTTATCAAATCTATATCCATGGAGGGATTTAGGCAATGTACTTGCCAGAATTCCTCTGTCCCTTGCTGGTACCCAAGGGAAGCTCTTTGCTCCCTGTATAAGAAAGACCAGGACACAGAAAAGGTGAGAACAGCTGTCCTGTATCTCCTGTGCTGTGAAGATGCTCAGAAAAGGGCTGTGTATGAGAGCTGGGAGATGTCAGATAAATAACACAACTCCCTTCTGCTACCACTTCTGGACATGTCCAAATACACTCTGAAGAGATTATGAATTTTTTAAAAAATAGTAATAATCTCCCCTGGAGCCTAATGGCATGAGCAGTGGCTAGACACTGCTTTTCTTGCTTGTTTTGAGCATGAAACTGGGGTCAGATTCTCTCTCCCCGTGAATGCTCATCACCTGGGACTCAGAAGGGCTCATGGGGCTGGGACTTTGACTTGGTGACCCACAAAAATCTGGGGACCCAGGCAGCCCCTGGGTTGAGCTCTACCACCATTTATTCCTGTGCTCTCACACAGAGCACCATCAGTAAGAAAATGGGAGAAAGAGAGGAGCAGCAGTGTGGAGAAAAAATCAGTGAGGACTCAGGTATTTTATGGGAGCAGAACAGCCTTAAATAAATATCTGCACAGAACCCCACTCCTTGCATCTGAGATGCTGGTCCATTTTATCCCACTGGTTTTGATTTGTCCCCTGAGGCTGCTCAGCTAAGTGGCATTTAGTGACTCAGGGATGAAGGGGACAGCAGTGCAGCCTGCAGACTCCAGAGAGCCATGACCTTTCCCAGCACCGTGTAGAAAAGCTGCCGATCTCACGAAGAATGAACAAATCTGGGTGCCGCGGGCAGAAACCGGCACTGCCACCATCTGCAGGAGTGTCACCTCATTAACCCCAGGCACAGCTGCCATGAGGTGAGGGGACAGGCGGGCACACAGAGCTGTACCCCAAGCTCTGGGGCATGGCTGGAAGCCCACAGCACGAGCCCTCAGTGCCCAGGCCTCAAGCAAGCGGCTGCTGAGGCCTTCTCCTTCATATGGAGGGGCCGTGTTCGGCCTGGGAGCCACCCTCAGCTGGGACACAGCCACTGGCCCTGTGGGGTCCCTGTGGTGTCCCTGTGGTGTCCCTGTGGTGTCCCTGTGTCCCTGTGGTGTCCCTGTTGTGTCCCTGTGTCCCTGTGGTGTCCCTGTGGTGTCCCTGTGGTGTCCCTGTGGTGTCCCTGTGTCCCTGTGGGGTCCCTGTGGTGTCCCTGTGGTGTCCCTGCGTCCCTGTGGTGTCCCTGTGGTGTCCCTGTAGTGTCCCTGTGGTGTCCCTGTGTCCCTGTGGTGTCCCTGTGGTGTCCCTGTGGTGTCCCTGTGTCCCTGTTGTGTCCCTGTTGTGTCCCTGTGGTGTCCCTGTGGTGTCCCTGTGGTGTCCCTGGGAGGGGAGCTTGGTGTGCTGCAGCTGACGGCTGCTCCTGCAGGGATGGAGGCCTGGAACAGATCCCACGGGACACTTTTGGAAGAGGGCCAGGAGAGCAGGAGCTCCCAGCTCCCTCAGAGCTCAGAGAGGTGGGATACAGGTCTTTTCCTGAGGGGCTGGAGGAACAGTCCCCCCCAAAAGGGTCAGCATTGATGAGTGTTGGCTGGGACCAACACCCTGTGGTGTCCATGAGGAGGCTCAGGGGTGCTCTGAGCTACTCGCTGGGAAAACTGGAGGATCCTGCCCATCCTGTCCATCCCTGCAGGCAGAGCTGGCACCACAGAGCCAGACAATGGCCTCTGCTCAGTCCAGGACACTTGGGAAGCCGGGCTCTGCAGTGCAGGAGGCACAAAACGTGGACACAGACTGGGCTCATCATAGCAGCTCCTGTGTATTCTCTGTGGAGGGTGGGCTAGAGCAGCCTAAATACACTACATGCACAAAATTCACTTTTCTAGCATTCAGATTAATTTGTTTTCCTTTCCGAAGCCTATGCATGTCTCTGTTCCCAATGTTATTTTAAGGTCTCAGGTGTAATATCCCTTTGGTTCTCCTGCAGTCAGATCTGTGTTCTTACAGGTTCTTTGGATGCCAAGCCAAAGTCATTAAGATTTTAGTCACAGAAACCTTCATAAAATAAAATAAAATTCTTCGCAAAATTCTTCCCTCTCCCCAAACGTTCATGATGGTTTCAAAGCTCGAGACAGCAACCTGATACTGACAGAGCCTGGAATTTTCTCATCTGAGGTGCTGCTGGGAGATCCTATGCAGAGATGTAATCAGGACTAGGGACAGTTATCAGAACAGTCTGTCATGCCTAGGAAACCTCGAATTATGTGCTAATTATCCACCTACACTGCCAGGGAATAAATAAATAATTATTTCAGTTCACTGTGCTAAAGAGAATTCCAGTTATAAGATTGCAGGCTGGGTTTTTTCCGTGGTGTTTTAGAGGTGCAGTAAGGAGCAAAAAGGTTTGCTCAGGAGTGACTGGGTGGGTCTGGAGTCCCATGGGCTCTGGAGCAGCAGAATCAAAGCTCAGGGTGGTCACTTTGGAGAGGGTGACTGTTGGTCATTGCCTGCCTCCTGAAAGGGCTGTGTAATGATGTGAGGCTGGGTATCTGCTCTTTTCCACTTTCTTGCTGTGTAGTGTTGCTTTTAATCACAGGAAAGGAAAGCAGGTTCAGGGAGACAGGCTTTGTCCTCACCTTGACCTTGCAAACAAAAGAAAATGCTGATAAGAAGATCCTTCTTGAGTCAAGGTGTGAGATGTATTGTTCAAACCTGAAAATTTCTAAAGCTGTGATCAAACTAGATTAGGCTCATACGTGTGAGTGAAAAATAATGCCAGTCTTTCTTTTAAGCATTTGAAATGAAAGTTTGCTTGCTTGCTTCTTTAAAAACTAGAAAAATTAACATTTTTTCCATTCAAGGAGTTCAGTGTTTGCTCAAGTACAAAGGCTGCTGGCAATATGGGAAGGTATGAGAAGAACTGTGAAATTAATTAAATTGACACTTCAAGAAGATATCTTTATTGTTGCAATCCTCAAAACAGCAGTATAAAGCAAACTTATGACATTTTGCCAAATGTTATTTTTCATGAGTTAAGAAAAGCTAGAGATTTTGCTAAACTCTGAAACCCAGGGGTCTGGTTTGATACACATTCTGAGGGTGAGAGCAACTGTTGAACTGCAGGCAGCCTGGATTTATCTCTCCTTTCCTGTAGCTGCCAAATAATGAACTGCTCCTGGATGGCATTTTTCTTAATGACTTATCATTAAGACTTAAATTCAAATTATGTGATAATATCTTTATTATAATTTTTTTTTAAGTACAGTGCATGCTATGAAACCCATAAAAATCAATTCTGGTTCTTTAAGGATCCCTGTGATTAAATAAACATGAAGGATAATTATTTCTTATTGTTCTTGTTTAGGTGTTTTCATCTCCTTTCCTAGATCTTCCTTCCACCTGTTTTATATTTGGAATAATTAGCTGAAGCTAGTGATTTTGTTAGCACCAGGAATAAATCTACCTGGATTTGAGGAGGAGGGAAAGTAGGGAAAGAATGAGAAGTAGGGGGTGAGGAGATTAATGTAGGTAAGAAAGACTGACTATTCCCAACTTGCACGTCAGGGTTTAGGTGGGATTTTTCATTTGTTCATGTTTGGTTTTCTCTTTTTTAACCCAAGCCATTGAGCATTGATATCTTTTTCTACATAAGGCTTTTTACTGGTGAAATTCAGAAGCCTGTACATGGCTCTGCTTCAGGGTAATTGATATCTGCTGGGCAAAACAGAAACCAGTGCAAGAGTTCAGACTACAAATCAGGGCAGTAGAAACAGATGAGTCTTAACAATGGTCTTGACTGCAGGGGTGCTTCACATATTCAGAGACCTGGATTTGTTCTATAAAGTGATGAGAAAAATGGCCCACGTGGGAAACCATTATTGATTGCTTCCTCTGCCCTTCAGTGATAAATATTGCACGACTATCTGTTCATCCTTTGCATTAAAGGAACAATCCAATATCCATTTGTGTTTTCCACACTGTGCTAGTATGACAAGCTCTTTCCTACACTTCATATAAAGCAAAACCCAAAGAGGTTTCTTCTGAATGCTGGATGACAAATAGGAGAGTAATGAATGCCTTCCACAGGAAATCTCATGTTGCTGTTGTATACGCTGTTAAGATTTCTTTTTCTTCCAAATTGGTAGTGGAGAATATTTCAGTCCCATTTATATGGGGGATAACTTTAAACCTGGAATGAATTCTTACCATTAGGTTTCCCATGTCAGCTTCTGAAAGACGTGTGAAAATGTTTATTTTGTTTTCTTGCAAAATCCTCACCTGCAGGCATGCATTCTTAGAGATTTTCAGAAATATATTGACAGAACCAAAGCAAAACTTGTCCTTTCCAAACCCCGGTACTCAGCTGCAAGTAGTGCTTATATTTCCTTTAGAAAAAGCTAAAGGATCTTGATGATCTCAATGAGAAAAATCAATACAATAAAATTTAGGGGTTTCTTTTCTTCCAGCTCTTCAATCTTAAACCAAATATTTGGCTTTCTTCAATAACAATTTTACGAATTGTTATGAACCATCCAGATTTTATATTTAAACAATATGACATAAAATTTCTCAATTATTTCCACACCTTGAGGCATTAACAACTGGAAAGAAACAGGGCCCTGACAGGTTTCTGTTGAAATTCCCATCTCACACTTCCACTGCTTACCTCATTGTGTTTGAACTCTGCTTGTAAATTTTCACTTGTGGGCTCCTTTGGGCAAGGGACCTGCTTGACCTCTGGGTGGCCCAGCTCTGATACCCAGCTGTAACTCCCACTTATTTTCCTTTTATTCTTTCCATCTCCTGAGTTGCTCTGCATGTTATTATGCTGTTCTGGATAGGTTCTTAATACCATCCCTATTGATTTCCAGGAGATAAATGTCAGGCACGGTCCATATGTCACTGTGATCTAGCACTGGTCAGCCCAAGTGAACAACAGAGGTGAGAAGCCGTGTGACAGCACCACACCATTTCTGGCACCTGCTCTTTCCCCAGGAGAGACAACAATTATCAAACCCTACATGAATAACTTAGTGAGTTTAAATAGGTGTTGGTTGATGGAAAGCTGCTGAGGAGTCATGGGTAGGTGGTACTGTGCTTTGTCGTGGTCTGCTGGCACTGGTCCAGCTGATAAGAGATGATTTATTCCTTGCAAATCAGCCCAAAATGTAGCTGATGCATCCATCTTTCTTTATGCAGCTCATTGTAGCTGAATGTTAACAACACAGAAATGTTGAGAGCATCTTTCCCCTGTGGTGCAAGTGGGCTGCTTTGGAGGTGCTGATTCGGTGCAGCAGTGACTGCAGCCCCTTTGTGAGGTGCAGCAGTTGGTAGAAGCCAAGCATAAATTGCACTGGAATAGCTTCTCTGTGCTGCAGGAACTGCATGCTGGGTTCTAGAAATTTCAATCCACTCATCACTTTGTTTATGCCATCAGATAGGCTCAAGTTACCGGGGCTTGTGGAGATCTACTCCTTAACCTTGTCCTACTACATTTTCCTGGTGTATGTCAATGCTAAAGTGGGGAAAATGCATACAGTTTGTGAATTTCAAGACTTTGGAATAAAAATGTAGAAGCTAAAAAAAAAAAGTCCTCATAAAATGCTGTGTTTTGCACTTTTGGAGGCTGGGGGGAAGCTCGTGCCATATATTCATTATACATACGTTCCTTTAATTTGGTTATTACAATACAAATATCCAGGGATAACAGCAAGGGAAAATCTTTCATCTGTGTTAAATCCCAATGTGTTGTTTGATAAGAGCAAGGCATCAGCGTTACCAGATGAATTTTTAACAGCAAAATATCATTTTGGGAAACATCGGTTGAAAGAGAGGACTGGAATATTAAACTTGGGTTTGTTTGTATCTTTTTATCTTGTCAGGAATAAGGAGGAAAATTATCTGTTTCTCTATTATGCCATGTAAAAATACATAATTTAAAAGGTTAAGAATATATTTTATTTCACTTAACATAAATATTTCTTTTCTTCTGAAACTGTTTTGCAGAATATAGACTTACTGAGAGAACCTCTGTTTTGGTTTTTGCAGCTCAGATCTATTCTTGGCTTTCTTTTGCAATTGTTCTAAGGAAAAAGTAGCACAGATGCTATTAAAAAACTCATTGCTCACCTTGGTTTTTATCACTTGTAAAGTTTCCTCAAAATTAGATGTTCTGGAGTCAACAAGGGTTAGGTAACATGAATTAAGACCAAATTTGAGCCAGCAAAAATATACCAGCTGGGTACTGGGGGACTGGAAGGGGGCATGAAAAGGAAAGTAGAGTAGGAAAGAGAAAATTGAGAACTGATTTATGCTTCATGTATACCTATCAAGTTTGTTGAATGGCAGAGCTGAGATGATGGAAGAAGAACTGTAGGGTTTTTCTACTCTAAAAAATTGTATTAATAGTTAAATGATAAAATATTTAAACAAGAAGGAAATGCTTATGTTTAGGCAGTGCATCACTTTGTCAGTGGTTTCCAATATGATTATTCCAGGATACATTTTTTACCTTAAGCTTTAATCCTGAGAGAAAAGGAGAGAAGGAATATGAAAAGCCAGAAGAAGGGGAAAACTTGGAGAAGCAAGTGAGGATTCCACACTCATGACAGCAGAAGATTGGACCTTGCCTTCCCCTTTGGCAGCAACCTGCTGTGCTCCAGGCTCCCTATTCATTGGTTGCTTTGCTTCACTGCTTCCCTCCCTAAAGCATTGGCACTCCCTGCACAGTGTTAAGCGAGCTTTAAGAAAAGACTAAGACCAGGGCATTCATCTGAATATTTTTCTGAGTAATCAAACTTTGTACAATGGTGAGCTGTTCCCAATTCTCCAAACCCACCCATCATTTTTGTCATATGCTACACAAACAGAATTTGTTCTTTCCCAGCGCCTCAGCAGCAGCTCACAGGACTATAAGCACACAAATTTCTGTAGGACTACATGCAAAAGCAATCCCTGGCTGTTGCATTTGTAGTTCTAAACAGGAAAAAAGCATTTACAGTTAATAATCATACATTATTGTGGGACTAGCAGTTACAAAGATGGGCTGTTTCTTCAGTACTGCCATTTCTGAGCCACCTAATGAGAATGTGTTGCCATGGTAACCAATGCATAAGTATTTTTTTAAAGAAGTAATTAAACTTTCTGAGTCAATTTGCCCTTACTTGTCAGGTTAGGAAATAGGATGTTGCTTATTGTTTTCTGCTGGAGCACTGAGGTAACTTGGAGGGACAGCGAGGTTGGAGCTACCTGAGGGGATATCAGCCTTTGTTAATAAATTATTCTTTATCTGATATGTGGCAGGTGTGGGAGGGCTCAATGAAAACTTGTGAGTAATTCTATTCCAGCTGGATTGGTAGGGTGATGCTAAATGGAGGCACGAGGTTAAATACTAAGACTTTGCTTTGTGACCAGGTGAATGTCCAGGACACCAGGATGCCCAGATGCCATTGAGACAAAATATGTGTGAGTATAATATGAAAAACACCATCTTTGCCAGGCTGATAGTGGAATGAGACAGACATCCCTGATTCAAGCTCTGCTTGCTGCTGTCAGATTTATTTACCAGCCCTCATATGCTGTACAAGATGGAGTTTATTTCCAAGGCACAGAATGCCCTGAGAACATAATGGAGGGAGGGGACCAAGCCTGCTCAATTCCTGCAAACAGGGATCTGTAAAGTGCCCGGTTCCCTTTTTTTGTAGCTTGATGCACAAATATTGCTGGCTGCTCAGGGCATTCTCTGCTCAGAGCCAGCTTTGGGAATACCCAGAACATATGGGCCAGACACAGAGCAGCATGGAAGAGTGAGGCCCATTTCATGCCTCCTTTGAATTTCCTGAAGTCACTGTATGTCTTTCCCAATGCTTGTCAAACCTCATCTTTAAAACCACAGCTGTCAGCTATAAGATTCTACAAAGTTTATTTTAGCTACACTCTGCTTGTGCCCTTTAGCTCAAAAGAGAATGAGTCTCCAGCAGAAAACAGAGGAAAAAGCCCCTTAAGTGTTTTAATTTTGAACTGTGAAAAGGCTCTGCTTAAGCATCAGAGACACAAGCAACAAACCAAAAAGCTGCAGACACTTTAAAGCATTTGGTTTTATTCATCATACTATTTGCTGTTCCATTGAAATTATATGAAATGAAGTCCAGAGATCTTTGTAGAATATTTGATATCTTGACTTGTGTAGGACAACAGAAGATCCAAGCAAATAATGGGGATTTTTTATGTTTGGTAGTTAAAACTGGCAATAAATTTTCTTTCAGCTTTGCCTGAATGCAACACTTTAGCTTTTCATGCCAAACTAAAATTTGAGACACATAGTCTTGGTTTAGAAGGAATTTTGTTATTTATGTGATTTCTTAGCATAACACTGAATTCAGTTATTAAAAATTAAAAAACCTACTTATTTTCCCTTAATGAGCATTTTTTTCCTTCTACCTAAAGAACATCTCTAACTTGTCTAAATATGTCTGAAAGTTTATTTGTATGTCCCCAACCTATGGCAGCTGTTTCCTGCTCCCCTCTTCAAGTGCACTGATACAAGACAGGGCTCTTTGCAGTAATTATTGTCCTTGGATCGGCCTCTGTCCTGAGGGACTCTCTGGGTGTCTCACTTGAACCCACTACAAATCTGTGACAGCATAATTAGGTCAATCTGCTGGATGCAGGTGCCTTTTTAACTTACTCTGGTGAATATGGAGCATTTTCACAATGGCATTCCCCCTAACAAATCAGAGCTCACAGATTGTCTTCACAGCACAAGTTTGATGGCTCTTGGAGTGGGTGAGTGATGGAGCAGCTTTGACACCATGTTTTATTTTCTTCCTTTCCTCTAAAGCCTGATAGCTGTTATGAAAGCAAAAGGGCATTTGTCATGTAGGCTTTTGTTTCCCAAAATGCAAAACTCACCTCTACAGCTCAGTCTTTGGAGATGGGGGAAAACATCTGCAACAGGTTACTCGTGTTTGTGCATGGGAGAAGGAATCTGGCACCATGAAAACTTCCTGGTATATCCCTCAGCTATTAAAACGTGGAAAGAAATAAGAAGAAAGCAAGAATGAGAGGAGTCACAGATACAAGACACAAGTAAGAGTGAAATATAGTGTAATTTGACAGCAATGAGGAAAATACTGAGAAATCTATCACATCTGTGCTCCTGGTGTTAAGATGACAGAGAGATATGTTAGGAAGGCACAGAGTATGAACTCACAGTACTCTTATGCAAAGGCTACAATAATGAATTCCAATCTTGCCTAGGAGCAATTCTTAAGATAAGTACAAAGGTGAGTTTGGAGTATTGATTTTTTTAAAGACAATAAATTGGAGTGAGTTGTAAAAAGTTACTGCTGCCTGGAACAGTTCACATTAAATCAGTGCACGAGTAAAGAGGTGCAGGCTCAAATGGGAGTGTATCAGGATTGAATTTTGGATCTTGGAATCGTTGCAGAGTAGGGTCATTCCTTCTTCCATTCTGTTCCCTTTCCCCTGCCTCCTTTGTTGCAGTAACCCCTGTGGATAGATCTCCAATTAATAAAACTTACCTTTATGTATGCATTATCATAATACAAAGGCTCAAGGGGAGCACAATCCCTTCATGCCTGAGCAAATTTAAAACTCATGATTCTCCTGGGATGCTTGCTGGGAAATAGAGAAAGGGAATAAAGGGCATTCTAACATTTCTGCTGAATGATTGCTACTCCTTGCAAAGTGCTATGAAGCTTGTTAGATTCTGAACCTTTATGGGAACCTTATTGCTATTAGATCCTTTGAAACTACTATAATTAAAAAATCCTGGTCCTTTTTACATGGAAGATCTGCACTGTGTGTTAAATCATTTTCTTGGAAGAGCCTGGGAAAAATTAGAAATGTGATTGGTACAAAAAGAGCAAATGACCAGAAATATTTAAATTGCCAACTTCTTTTAATGGAAAATACTGTGAATTCCAGGTTTGAATGCACATATACATTGGCCCACATTTTACCCTTGGGACACAACTGTATGCTAATGATTATTGTTATTAAAAACTCTGTGGTTTTTATTTTTTGGTCTGTTTTGTGACTAGAGGAGTCAGGCCCATCATAACTTGTGCTGTACAGAGCATTTATAGAAAGCCAGATGCCCCAAAAGTCTGTTAAAATCTATCAGGTCTGTAATGACAGACTCAGTTAAAGAGATGGGGTGAGGGAGAAGTCAATAGCCCAGTAATGCAATTATAGCAGAGTTATAATCAGTGATCAAAACACTCCAGCTTCCCAGCCATTCCCAAGTGATCTTCAGCAAGCCAAAAAGCACAACTGTAATCCAAAACTCGAACAATAACTTGGTGGTGTTGGAGGATTTGTAGGAGTGTTCACACCACACATGCACATTCAATGCAAATTGCTGCCCATTAAGCAGATTTAATAACACTTTGCAGAATTGTGACTTGCATTAATAATCACCTTGGAGTGCCAAAGGGACAAATAAGAGGATAAAGTGATTTTTTACAATTTGACCTATCTGTAGAATATACCAACTTCCAGCTTTCATTTCTCCAAGAGTGAGCATAGCCAAGGAATATTTAGGACCCAGGAAGAGCCTAAAGGAGCATGAGTTGCTTGTTCATATATCTGGATATCTAACTGCAGCGAAATCCTCTTTTGCCAGAAGAGGAACCTGCAACCTCACTAAGTACGTACTTGACTACGCCAGGTTCCCAACAGACAGCAAAGACTTTTCACTTCGATCTAGAACCTTGCACACAAGTAAGGCATTCATTCTTTCTATGTAATCCCATGTTGAGTGAGAAGCCAGGCACAGATTTATGGTCCAATTTTTATTTTCTTCTGTGTTTCATCCAGTTTTCTGTGAATTTATTTATAGAAGTCCCAAGTGAGAGTGTGGTAATATTTCTTCTTGGTTTTATAACCTGAAGTTCATGAAAGATTTTTGTCCCAATGGTTTTGAAAAAGGGACCTTATACAAGGTCTTGCTTCCCAATCCCAAACTATTCCTAGAAAGACAAGGTCATTCCTTGGCGAATTCCTGTACATATTTACTTTATCAATACCAGATAAATTCCCACAGGGACAAATTTAATTAAGCTGCCAATCTTGCTAAGTCATTTAGTTAGCAGCTAGTAGATAAATAAAATGAACTCAGACTTATTTGTTATTTGTTCTCAGTCTTTAATCACCCAATAGTAATTCCATAATTGAATTAAAGTACTTAACCATTCTAATGCAAATTGTCTGGCTTACAGTTCTTCAATGAGTAAATTATTGCAAATTAGGCACCCATGTTATCAACATTATTCACTTACAGTTAAATTATCTTTATAATAGTGAGCTAATTTTTATTTATTCTAGAACTGGATGTCTTTTTATTTGTGAAAGTTGAAAATTTAACATTTGGGTGGCTTCATAAAACAAAACTCTCAGTTTGTTTCCTCTTCTTTTTTTAATATTATTTAATGTTTTATCAGACTGGAAAGAGAATCCTGGAAGGGCATGGATCATAGCAGCAGGCCAGCTTCCACTGCAGTTTTGATAAAGTGCAAACAAATGAAGTGTAGACAACAAGAACACTGCTAAATATATGAGAAGGAATATAAGAATATTTATGAGACCATACACACTATTAAGGACTTCTTTTCATGGTTAAAAAGAATAGAAAGACTTGCCTACAAAGAGGAATTATCCTCACTAAAAAAACATTTTAATTAGAAAAATTAGATATGATTTAACTGAATATTTTAGTAAAATTGTGTGCTACTTCCAAAATATGTTTATTTGCTAGTAAAATACTAACCAGGAAGAATTTACTAGAGAAACTGTACAGAGATAATTCTGTAACTGCAACAGAGAAGTCAACAACTGCAAGCTGCAAACTCTGTACCACAAATCAAAATGGTCAGCAAGGCAAAAGTAACTTCGAACAGACAGGCAGCTTCTTCTCTAGCTAGAGCAGGGTAATTGGACAAGCTACAGCTATTGGGGATTTTGATCTGAAAAGGTGAAAATGCCTCTTCTCCTAACTGATGTCTCATTAACTTCAATTAGTATTTGGTAAACAGGTGCCTTTAGCAATACAAAAGGATGGCTGTTGAATAATGGTTGTGCTGCTCTGTGTTTTTCAAGTCTGTTAAGAGCTTAGAGAAGCCTTCTGAAATTACAGAGAAAGGGAAATGATTTTTGTTCTGTTCTTGTTGTGTGTAAGAGTGCTCTTGACTTTGTTTCACAGAAGTAAAATATTGTATTATGAAGTACTTCCAGGAATAAAAAAAATAGTTACTGACTGCTTTTGAGGCAGCTCTTGTCAGCTGTGCAGGGGACTGAATTATCCTTCTACTGTAGGGAAAGTTGTACTGATAAGTTCATGAGGGCTATGGGCATTTTGTTTTCCCTTATAATTTTTTTTTTTGCCTGGTCTTTTATTTTGTTTATTTTACTTTGTATTTGTTCACTTTTACAACTCATTGTTTAAGGACCTAATTCTGCACCTAATATTAACCTGATGTGTCACCTGTCTATAGATACATGAAGGGAGGAAGAAAGCTTATTCGTTCCCTAAGGATCACTCAGTCTTACAATAAAACAAGCCTAATTTGATAAAAGGCTAAGGATTATTTCATGTGATGATAGCAAAGTATATATGCCCTTACTGCTTTGTTTGAATCAAAGTAATAGGTAACTTCTGATGTGGATTCAAAGCCTCAAGTCAAAGTTAAGATACCAGGATGGGAGGTAGGTGGTATTTATGTGCTGCAGTAAGCTTTAAAACTTGTGCCTGGTGCTGGGGTACTTTTTGATGTGTGAGTGCTGTATGTGATCCTTGTCATGTGGAGCCTTTCAGGAAAATACAGCGAGGAGCTTTGTAGCTCCCAGGATCTGTTGTCTGTGCAGTCTCTTTTCACTGCCTCACAGGTTTCAGACGAGTTCGCCTGCAGGTCGGTGTAACTCAGAGTCAGACGGGAATTTCTGAAAGAATTGAGCAGAAATTGCCTTCACAATTTCTGAAGTAATAATCAGTTGAATTTTGTTGTTAGGAGACAACAGCTTAACATTCTCCTTCTTCTACTCTTACAGTTAAATGCTGTCACTTTTTTTGCTCAATGGGTTGGACAAAACATTTTGAGTCTCCAGAGCATGAACTTGTCACTCTGTCTGCTGGGGGTAGACCACTGGTGGGAGATCACTTGATGCTTTTTTTTTTTTCTTCTCTTACTGGGATGACTCAGAATCTTCTTAGCTTGCTCCTTCGCCTTTTTGGGTGTCTGAATTCTTAACAGACTCTTCCCTAACATAAATCCCTGTCATATGATTGCTCAATTATCCTTGTCTGTACAAAGTCCACATTGACTAATCCAATTGAAGCTTGGAATAGGATTGTGACTGCCATTATTATCTGCATTTGTAATACCCTTACTTTTAAACTTTCAGTTAAAATATGTTAGTTTATGGTATTTTTTTTTTTTTTTGACAGTGACAAATAAATGCCAGGCACAGTGGGAGCTCAGAGCACAAAGTGGTTTACATAAAAGAGTTTTACCCAAGGTTAGAAATTAGAGTTATCATGAAAGGCAGCTAATTGGATTGCGAGGCTTGCTTCCTCTTTAAGGAATATCAGATGTGCCAATTCCCCCATTGTTACGCTTGCCACATACTGACAATTAAAGCTTTTACCTGAAAACACCAGACAATTGTACGGATGTAAAAGGGAGAGGGGGGAAATCATTCTTTTTGCAGTATACTGGAGAGAAAATGATGGCTGGTACCTGATTAGGGTAACAAATGTACAGGAACTGTAAAACTAAGCTTTTAGTTTGCCTGGTTGTTGTAAATGAATGGTTTAATTTGAAAACGTTCTTACAAATCTGGCTGGACTCTAACTCCCACTAACCTCTGGCTCCTTGAGTCTCTGCTAATGAGGTGCTATTTATCAAACTCTATCATGAGCTATACTTTCCATAAAATGGTTCTGCTGGCAATATGATTATTTGATTCTAAGACTGTTGCCTTTGTAATCTCAGATCATTAGAATTATCCTCTTTCACTTTGCAGTTAAAATATAATTTCTGTCTTGACAATGGATTTGTGTTGGCTCAACCCCGAATGCCCTAACCAGCAGTTCCTGGAGTCTATGCTATTTTTAATCCTATATGAAACTAAAACATCTCAAGTATATTACATTCTTATGATCTGTCTAAGCTGGGAGTTTTCTGAAGGTGCTGGTGCTGTGACCTTACTTGAAAGTATCACAACTTATGGAGTGAGATGATGGGAAGTGGGTGTTAAGCCACTCTCAGAAACATGGGCTATTGTCTGTTAAACACCTTTTATTTCAGCAGATCTGTAACAGTGGAGATCAGTGTGGTGTTTATTAATTCCCAGTGCTTCTCTTAGTAATGTAGAGAAAAAAGGTGGTTTTTAACCATTAGAGGAATGAAATTCTCAGCCAGCCTTTTTCTACCTACAGTGGAGCAAGCAAGTACTTGTAATTTGTGTTAATGAATGAGATTTTTGTCATGTGTTCACAGCAGCAGCATAAGCTTAGGCTGGATGCAGGAGTTACATCCCACAGCTGTTCCATCCCTGTTGTTTATCCCCATTCTGCCTGCAGTGTAGGCAAAGCAGAAAGGTGGTGTGAGCCACTGAAGCCCAGGCAGCTGTTACTGCAGAGGGTGAGTTAGAGCCTGCCCTGCCATTCATGCTCACCCCTCAGGCTCATGAGAGCTTAGCCAGGTGCCATAAACTTGGAGTGTCCCAGCTGCTGCTTTCCTGCACAGGAGTGGGAAAATAGCCTGTGGTTTTTGCTGGTGTTGCATGGGATTGCCCTACTAGGCCATGGTGTGTGTTTTGGTGTCTTTTGTCGTGAAATGGTAGAGATCAGGGAAATAATCAGTATTTTGTAGAAAGAAAATAAATATAACTAAAAAAAAATATTAAATATCAGGTCTCTTATCACACATGATCATTGACCATGAGTTCTGTCTCTGCAGCTGATAAGGAAACAAAGGGTTAAGCAAACTGTGGTTGGAGTTATTGCTCTTTCTGCATTGTGTCTGTAGGCAAAGCTCTCTTCAAGGAGACTGAAACTCTGAGAAATGCATGCTTGCTGCAAGTTTGGGTATCCCTTTACTAATTCTCTTCATCCTTTACTTTGCTCAGTACAAATAGGTGGACTGCTAATGGTCTTATCTTGCACTGTTTGTGACTGTGGCTTACTGTAATTGAGAATAATGATAACATAATTATGATAATGGTCTATACTGCAGCTCTGTCTCCAGGCAGTGAAAGGATGGAATTTCTTGTCAGTTAATGAAAAGAAAAAACATTGCTTGAGACCTGCAAAAAGAATGATAAAATGTCTTAAAAAAAAAAAGCAGTTGTAAAAACCTCTTGAAAAATCTGATACAATCTGTTTTTAAGATCTGCCCAATATGTTTTGGGGAACAGTAAAGACAGTTGTATTTAACCAAGCATTAGCATGATCTGTGAAAACAGATGCTCTCCCTCAAGGACAATGACAAAGCATTAATTACAGGTGAGATGATTTGAAACAAAGACTGGAAACCTGCTGCTACCAGAGCCTTTTTTTTGGTAGAGCTGATTTATTGTAGCTAACTGTGGAGTTTAAGTCCTAATGAAGATGAACCTTGAAACCAGGCAGGCAAATGTATTCTTCTACGGTCCAACATGATACATTGAATTTACATCATGTTGGAAATTAGGCTTGCTATGAATTGCAGTTGTAACGAGCAGTTTGCCCGTGATTTCATTGAAAGCACCTGATGGTGATAACTGCCTTACAAATGCCAGGGACTCTTACTCTTCTTTAGAGAAAATGACTTCCTGGACCACATCAGTCACAGCATGCTGGAGGTGCAGCAGGCCTAAATGAAAATGAATAAATTCAGGTGGGTAATTAAATGTTGCTGCCTGTGATAACCACAGGGCAGGAGATTTGCCTTAACTAAGACAGAATATGGTGGGGTTTGCCGAGTTAAAAAATAAGCAGTTGATAGAGGCAGAGAATATCATACCTGTGAATGTGTCAGGGGGCAGTGTGTGTATGTAAATGAGCACTGGAAGATGCCACCTAAAGGAAGTTCTAGTAGAGTAACTACTCTGTAGCAGAGTTAACAATTTTCTGGTGACCAAGACAAGCTAGGAAAATATAGCAAATACAAGTATGAAAGCTTTTCATTACTTTAATTACTGTACAGCCTCTCAATCTTTCTGTTGCTCTGTTTTAATTCTGAAATAAAATCATGCAGAGTATTTCTTTAATGGAACCTACTTGTTTTGATGGTTGTGAAGACAATAATATTCCCAAGATTTTTTCAGTTATAAAGCCATCACCTTTCCCAGGGAAAGCTGAGGTCCTGTAGGGATGGGTGTGTGTGAAATTTACATCAGTAACCTGTTTATTGTACTGTAAACACAAGTGAGCAGGTGTGCTACGTGTGTAAGTAATAGCAAAGTGGGAAAGGCTTAAATACAAGCATTGATTATGCATCTGGACCTATTGGCAAAGTTGATTGCAAGAGGACAAGGGTCATGTATCGATCAGATTGTAATGAAGATTTATTGTGAAGAAACTGGGAAACTAGCAATCCATTCTTAAATAGAATAGGCAATTTGGGTGTGAAGGAAAGAGAATTAAATGCTGCTTAGAAGTTCTTGCATTTTCCTGTGTTCTGGGACTCAAGACAGTTTAGTTTATCATATATTGTCCCACTGGCTTTGGGGGATATTTATACAGCAGCTTTCTGGCTCATACTTGGAATAACTATAAGGGTACTTAAAATTCTTCCAACACAAGTTGGAAGCTCTGAGCTCTGACTCCTCAAGGCCTGTGTGGTCCATGTTACACTGCAAGGAGCACACGAATTGCATCACCTGCAGAACAAAAACTGAGCTGTCTTGCTGTGGAGACCCTTCTAAGTCTCTGGCAACAGCAGTGACCTCCGTCCAGAGGAAGTGCCTGTTTGTCTTTAATGGCAGACATCTGGCTGAAGATCAGGCTGATCTGTTTTCTCAGAGGGAATTCCTTGGACTTGTAGCTAAACAAAATTTTCTCCTGAAAAGACAAAGCTACTATTCTCCAAAGCAAATCAGCAGCTCTTTCAGAAGATGTGGGCTGAGCCTTGCCAATAGTACAAATCTATTGATTGATTTCCAAGTGCTTGAAAATGGATTAATGTTGTTTCAACTCCCAGTGGGTTTTTCACAGGAATTTGAGATTAGTTCAGTGCTATAGTAGCTGCCTGGTATCTGCTTCTAGTCCATGTGTGCTCCTGTTATATCAGAGCTTAGTCCTGGTTTGGTTTTAGAAGGGCACCAGTGGAACCACTGCTGCCTCTTTTAATATCTCTGGGTGAGATTGTGCTGAACTTGCTTGCTGGCTAAAAACTCAGGAGTAATTTTAGATATAATTTTTAATTTACAGCAATACAGCTTACAAATGCACAGAAATGTGTCTCTGGGCTGCACTTGTGCATGTGTGTTTTATACTACTTTCACTCTTTCCAGCTGCTCCTGTGCAATTGTGTAATGACTGCACCAAGTCACAGATCTAATTGAGACAGGCTGGGATCCCTTTTTGCCAGGAACTCTTACACGATGGCAGGGTCCCAAGGGGGATTTTAGAATTCACTACAACAGGTTAAGACAAGAAGACTAAGGTAGGCAGGAAAAGAGTAATTGAAGATGACAGTTGTCAGAAATAATAGTTTCCATGCCTGCACATCTTCATTGATGTACTGTGGTGTATTCCCCAAATAAAAGCTGACATTGAAACAATGGATTGGTCATTCCTAGAGAAAAACAATAGTTCTTTCTTGATTAGCTGCCAAGCAAATGCTGTTCTTTTTCAAAAGTTTTTTGATGAGTATTTCCACTTTGCAAAATAAGATTGTGGTACCAGGCTTGGCTATCCTCCTTAGTTTCTCCAATGGAGAAAGTTTGAGATAATCTGCCTCTAAAACATCCTCAGCCCTGGGGGAACAGCATTCATTTCATCCTTTCACTGATTTTCTTTGCTGGTTCCTAGATAAATAAAAACATTCAAGTTGTAAACATGTTACTGATGATAAAACTGATTTTTAGTTTGTTTTGGGGTTTTTTTCAGTCAACATCTCTGTGAATATTGTAACAGTCTCAGCTGACTTTCAGCCAACTACAAACATTACTTGAGTTGTTCCAGCAAGTTATTCCTGATTTTAGGGCTGCCAGTTATGCTTTGTGAGATGTGCAATTTGGATGGAAGCAAGACAGAAAGGCTTTAGATGAGAGCAGCCAAGTTAAAGCATAGGCTTTTCTTCAGTAAACAAGAACAGTTCCTCCTGGATGTCTGGTTTCAGGGAGTTGCAGTCCCTGTGGAATCAGGGGCTGTCCAGCTGCTGCTCAAAAGATGGATTTACTCCCATCTCTGGCATTTCCATTGCAAATAGAGGCAGATGGTGCAATGGCATCTCTGGTCCATATGTTCTTGGTTTGCTCAGTTGGTTCCTCCTTTGTCTGTGTTTGTAAGTCTGCCCTGGTTTCTCCACCTGCTCATTTGTGAAAGATGAATGGGCTCTTTTGCTGAGCCTTGCCTGTTGTATTTCACTTCATTTCCCCTGACCACACTTTTAAATGTCACTTTCTTGGAATTGCCAAGCAGTGACTTTTTGAGCATTTGACTCAAAAAGACCCAACAAAAGCAGCATAAGGCATTAAAGGTGCAGATGTCCAAGCAGTTGCAGAGTTTCAGATTGCTGATAAGTACATCTTTTCCCTGATGCTGGTTTAATTTCAGAGACTTTGCTGTAAGTGCTCCCAGTTTGCCATTTGTTAATGCTTCAAGTCTAACTGCTGATAGATTGAAAAGAATTGATTGTAATTGTTTTGTGTGGCATTTTGATGAGCTACTGTAAGTTGAGCCTGCCCCAACTTGGGCATCATTAAGAGAAATCATATGTTCCATAAATATTTTTATTAAAGCTTTATTCCCCAGCTGGAAGGCAGAATTATCATCCTACAATAACTGACAGGCATAGTGCTAAATCAACATTACACTGTCAGGATGCAGAGAGAAATTTAGTCAAAAGAGGCTGTCACTACCAAAACATTCCCATTCTATAACAAAAAGTAATGTGTATTCCTAAAAGTGTTGAGTGAGCTCTTAACCAAGTAATTTCTTTTTAAATTCTAATTAGGGTACATTTTTTATGCTAAAGATGCCCTGTTTTATTCTGTAGCTGACAAGCAATAGAGAAGTGAATTGTCAGTGCAATGGAGGCAAGCTGCTGAGGTGGAGCAGCAGGTTTTTGGTGGCCTGTAAGATTCCCTAATGCCCCCTCCTTTCTTCTTCTCTGTCAGGTGATACCAATAAACTGCAATCCTGCCACAAGGCAAGTCCTTCCTCATCATGCCATGGATTTAAGCAGAAAAGAACCCATGAGAATTGGCTGAGGAAGTTGTGTAAAAGCTCAGCCAGCTTGCTGTGTCCAGTGTCTTCTCTCCAGGGCTGGTAGCACCAGCTGCTCTGGTACTTGCAGCCCTTGCTGCAGTGCAGTACCTGAAGAAATTAAACTCTGAGCTCTCTTTGTTAGGGCTTGGCTGCTGCTCTGTGACAGAAACTCCTTCACCAGCTCTTCTAGTTGCTCTAATCACAATTAGGTTTGGACTTGGTCATTTCTCCTACTGGGATACCCTTGTTATCCAGCATGTCCTGCTGCTGGTGGCATTTCATCAGGTACTTGTGTCTATCTTAAAAACATGGCTGTTGTGACTTTATTCTGTGTCCTCACAGAGCCATAAAAAGGGCATTAGCAAACCTTCCCAAATGCAGAGCTGGCTGCTACAAACGTGCTTCCTGCCTCTGCCAAGCTGCAGGAAACCAGAGGGAAGAACCAGAGAAGAGAAACTGAGTACAGCAAGTACTTGTCTGGCCACGAATCTCCTTTTCCCTGCAGTTTTCTTAGGTGCCTGACAGATGTTTACCCACAAAGATTGATGAGGATGCTTATTTAGAAAGATTTGATTTGGCACTTGAACCACGTCCATAATTGGGAACATTTTGGAGAATAAGTTGATGAATAAGCCCATTTGTTTAGCCAGGTAGGCTGAAAAGTAGTTTTAAGGTGCAGAAGATTCATCTAGGAGGAACTACAAATATAAGAAATAGCTATTTGAGCTAGAAATGGTGTTGATGAGAAAACATTAAATCATGTAAAAACTGTCTCTGGATAAATTTAGACTGGAATTTGAAGACTTATTATTATATCAAGGTTTAAATTGAATGTTGGCTAGCTTTTTTGACAAAACTGAGGTTTTTTTCACCCAAAAGTTGGGTGAAATCAGTCCAAGACAAGAAAGTTCATGTGACACCAAGGAACAGGCTGCTATTCTTTGAAACAAGTCCTCCAAAACTTGCAAGACTGTCTCAAGATTCAGTGAGAGATGCTGTTAAAGACAAAATTTTAGAGTAGTACATAAATCAACACTGATATTTCCAGTATCTCTATGATTTAATCAAATTATGTCTGTGTTGAGACAAACACTGCTTTCTCTATAGTTCTGTGATCTTTGATACATTTTTATTTAAATGTACTCTACTGGATAAAAACTATATCTTTTCAAAATTACAAACCACAACCTGATGTTTACTGAACTTCATTCCTACCCCAAGGAAGTTTTGGAAGGCACAGTTTTGTAAATTTCAACCATTTCAGAGTATCTCAGTTTTGCATTTTCGTACTGGCAAAATTAACATGCAATCACATTTTTCCAAAGTCTCCTTGTAAGTCAAAATGAACTTTCTACTAATTACAAAGCTCTTACTGGAGATTTTTATGGTAAATCAACCTTTTTCTCTGAATAGAAATGTCAGTTTTACATGTTTTCCTCTTGAAGGTGTGGAGATGGAAAATGTCAAGAAATGACCAGCCAGTTTTTCCTACTATCCCGTGAATGAAAACCAGTGGAGAAAATTAATCTGCTTTTATCAGCCCTGACATACAGTGTGCAAGGCTGGAGCAAATATTTTTCAAATGAAAACTCTTCCCTGAGATTTGATTTTTCTAATCTTCATCCATCACCCCAAAAGACGAGGAACAAATAAAGGCTGAGATATGAATATCAAAATAATGTCAAGAGGATGTACTTGCAGAGCAGTCCAAGGGAGGCTTTAATATGTTCCATGTAGATGATGATATACGTTGATTAATCCATATCACTTCACTCACAGATGTGCAGAAATTCCATCAGATACTTTATTGCTTACAGAGGGAGTTGCAGTTAGAGTTCACCTGTCGTCTGCTTGAAATTTATTTAAAGAGGGGAAACAACAACACTTCCCTGAAGAGCTGCAAAAGTTGAGGCTGGTTCCACATCCCCTTTCATTACAGGGAGCAGTCAGTCCCCTGCCAATCATTAGCATCCTTTAAGCACAGTGACGTTGTTTTCTTAAGGAACTTCATTTTCCAAGGTACAAGGTACCAAATGGGCTGTGGGAGCAAGTGTCACCTTTGCTGGAAGAGAGATTTCCTGCAGACCAGCAGCTGGGCTGAGTGGCAAACACAGCTGCTGGTGGGGAGGGGAGTGAGCACAGGGCAAGGAAGTTTGCAAGAGGAAGGAGAATGGAAATGCACAAAAAGCATGAGGCAGTTCTGCAGTTAAATATAAACCCACTGAATCACGTGTTGCACTGATGGGTAAAGCAACACAAGTTGTGCAGAATCATAAAACCAGACAGAAGTGCCCAGTTTGAAAAGGTATCATGACTTTAAAGCCACCTGGATTCATTTAGTGAACAATTCATTTAGTGAAGAAAACTAACCTAATAACATTAGCTTTGAAGAGGGTGGGGCTATTCTAGGATGACATTCATTTTAAGACTTCATTCTACAGAAAATGATTTTCACTGCTTTCCCAAAAAATTCAAGGATTCAACTTCTGGTAACCCATTCTACTTCTCTTGAAAAAAACAGCCCACTTCTCTTTCATCTGGCTAGACAAATTAAAGCCAAAGTAACATAGGGCATTTATCTCCTGGAGCAGCCACTGTCATTTTCTATTCTGCCTTCTGATCTCTGGACTTACATTTCTTGCATAGTGGGAAATCAGACTGGGTCCTCTTAGATCTTGAAAGGAACTGTGGGACTGAAATTGCTACTGTTTTGGTTTTTTTCCTTCCCAGTCAGTCATGGATACTCATTACATTAATATCACTTGTATGTTTATTACCTTCTCCACTTCCCTCACTTCAGTAAAAAAAGGGACTTTTATGAGAGTCATGAAGGTGAATGTCTGAACTGGCAGTTTCCTTTAATAAGCTCTTTTAAGAAGATTTTCTTCTTGTAGTAATGAGAACTCAATAAAGATATTTTATGCAGGATGAGCAATTCTGGTTGATGGTTTCCACTAGGACAAAATGACCAGTTTGTTAGTTGATGATCTCACTCCAGAAGGAAATAACCATAGATTATTATACTAAAGTGAGAGAGAAACAAGGCTTGGTTCCCTGACCGCTGTGAGTGGATAATCCAAAGAAATTTTTATTTCAGAAGCAATGCAAACATGAGTCTTTCCTTTTCCCCAGTTCAACCTACCCCTCTCCTTTTATTCCTGGGCTGGGGGTTATTTTTTGGGTTTTGTTTTTTATTTTGCTGTGTTGGTTTTGGTTTGGGGTGGGTGGTGTTTCTTTGTATTTATTTGGGGGGTTGTTGGGAGGGTTTTTTGATTAAGTTTTTATGTTTGGTTGGTTTTCATGGGGTTTTCCCCCCTTATAAGGGATTGATTTTTTTCCTTGCAGGTAGAGAAAACTAACTTTTCTTGCTCATAAATAATTTTCTTGTCATGGAGTGTCTAATGACCTCAAGTCGCCAAGGGCTTCATTTATATTCTGTAAGACTGTCTACCCTAAAGCTTACTTCAGAATTAAAATAATTATCATAAGTGAAAAACTATACAGCAAAGGCAAAATTTCAGGTGAGAAGGAAAAAGGGCAGTATGAAAAAACTGTGTAAGTAAATGGCTTGTCATAGACATAAATAACAAGAAATTATTCTTCTCTTGCCAGAAGGGCAAGGAATTACTGAAGCTGCAGATATTCATGCTCCTTGTACTCACACAAGGATTTATGTGAATGTGGGTGTACATATATATGTATGCAACTAAATTTATAGGCTGCCTTCCTATGGAGATTGGAGGATTAAATGGTACTTGCTCCAGCTGAAGCAATGTTTTGTTGTGAATTGGTCATGCATCCACTCTGTTTGATTTGTTTGGGTTTTTTTTAAACTTTTTTTCCTGCTTCCTCCTTCCCCATCTCCATGGCTTCACTCCTATGGTGCATCTTTTCTGCAGCCAGCATGTGTATCCCTGGCAGGGAGAGTTACTTGGAACCACATGGTTAGAAGTTTTTCTCTTCACATCTCTGTCCTGAATTGCAGCAGCACTGTGGGAAAGCCATGCATGACACACTCCTCTGTCCCTGTGGTGATGAGAGGAGGAGAGCCAATATTTCAGTCTCTTCTCTGGCATAAATCCTGAGCTCCACCACTGTTTATTTTAATCTGTATTCTCCTGAACTGATGCTTCATCTTCCTTTGGGACTGTGGCACCTCACCCATGCAGAGTTATCTCCCCAAGTGCATCCTCTTCACACCATTTGCTGGTGGAGCTGTGATTACTGCAGGGAAACAAGTCCCAGAGCCACATGAGGCTGCTTGGAGTCGTGCCCCCAGTAGGAGTTCAAGGCATGCACAGAAGTGCATTGCTGTCATCTAGTGATGAACAATGACAGGCTTGCAAATTAATTGTATGGATCACAGGCACAGCTCGTGCAGCTGTTACCAGATTTACTGGCCAAATCTGCTATAAAAGAGCATTAGTGAGCTCTCTAACAGATGCCTGGGTGTGGACTGCAGCCAGTTCTGCAGGAAAGAAGGCCACCAGCATTTCCTCTCCTGTGATCCCTCCAGTTGGAAAGGAGCCTACAAGAGTGCCTGGGGGAAAGGAAGGAAAGAGACCTCATTACCTTGATTCCCAGCTTTGGTTTAGCACAGGCTGAACTTGCACCACCTGGATGGGGTCATGGAGGCTGCAAAAGACATTGGGAGCTCTTGTGCTGTGTATGGGAAGGTAAAACACCTGCCTGTCAGACAGGGAATGCAGGATTTGGGCTGTTCCTGTGCCTGTTGGAACAGCAGCCAGTGCATGCCAGGAACAATGGCACAGTGTGTCAACAGGAATCTCTGGGAATTATTTGTGGATGTGGCAATGGCCAGGTTGTGCCTCTGTCTAGTTACTGCATCCTGCTGGAAAACTACAGGACTCACATCCTGACCTGTAACTTGGGACCCCAGAACAAAGCTAGGAGGAGGAGGAATAACCTGTGCTGCCTCTCCCCTGCCTTAAAGCTTTTGTCCTGATGTCTAGTCACCAAAAAACCAAAAAAAACTAAGACCAGAAAGTGGAGATTTAGTGGACCTTGAAGGTTTGGGGTCATCTGCCTTCATTGCATAACTGTCTGACACCCACTCCCTCTTCAACTTTGATGGATGGTTTCAGCCTTAATGAGCATCCAGTGGCCAATGAATTTTTCAGCCTAATTACATGCTGTCAGATGAAGTGCCTGCAGAGTGTAGGTTTTCTCTTTTTTTCCCCAATCTGCCATCTTGCAGCTCTGATTAGTGTTGGCTGCCACCACCAGCTATAGGATTGGCATGTGGCAGCCCAAGCCTCAAATACAGAGGGGTCTCTTTTGTTCTAGCCTGTATATCCAATTTTTGGAAATGCAGTTATGATGCTATGCATGAGCTCTCAGGCAAAATCCAACCTGTGCTGGATCCTAACTGCCTGAAAACACATGGCACCTCCAGATTTATGGCAGTAAAATCATTGTACTCCAGACATCAACAGTGTAATGCCAGTCACATCCAGGAGCACCAGAAAAGCTTTTCCTTGATTAGTATTCTGATGTCTGCTGGCTTTCTGTTTGACAGGGAGATTATCCTTTTGTGATTGCAGACTTATCACAGCTCTTCTTTGTCTATTAGCACCATTTCCCAAGGTGATGGGAAGAGAACTTTACCATCTACTATCTTTCCTCCTGGAATTATTGATTATCACTTTCACAGGGACTCTGAGATTTGCTTTGTGAGGAAGGTGACCCTCATAAAGGAAAGTGAGGAAAACCTGGTGAGATTCTAATGCTGAGCAAGGTTCAGGTTGGTCCCTAGCTGCCTTTTACATTTTTGTTTCTACTGCTTGATATACCAGAGGAGAGGCTGGCATTTTTCATGGTCCCTCCCATCTCCTGTGTTCATATATCACCTTTGTTTTCACTGAAGTGTGGCTGTGTCTCTCCTCAATTAGTAGACATAGAGATCACACTTTGCATGATTAGATCTTTCCACCTAGTCCATGAACCAAAATCTTAGAAATGAGCCCTTATAACCAACACTGAATGTTACTAGGGTCTATACCACAGTATTTTATTCCTTTTTACCTATGGTTCAAATGAGGTTGGGAGTCTAGAATGCAATCAATTGTTTCTCAAGAATAAATACCTTTTCTTTTTACTTTTTGCAACTTATTTATATCGAGTTTAACACTCTAGATACTGATGAATGCAGTAGATTTCAGTGCATTCTGCTCTGTTGTCCATTGCTCATTTTAAAGACCTTGTAGTTTCCAGATTCCTTATTTTCTTTTTTCCCCCCTTAATGTCATAGCTGACAATGTCTCCTGACTGAGTAACTTCAACTGCACTCCAGCTTTTGGGACTTGAGATCTACAGCCTGGGAGTGGAGACTAAAGAGGGAATTGATTATAGTATAGCTATATAAAAATAAATTTAAAAAAAGATACAAGCATGAATCTGTCAGAGGAGAAAGTAATAATCTTCTTCCATCTTCTTGTGTGTAATCTTCTGTTCTTTGTTGAAATGAACAGAATATGCTTTGCTTCAAGGTCTTCTGTTTGATAACTTATCCTCTGTGATCTCTTGTCTAAACCTTCTTCTCACTCCCTCTTTTCTTAGTTGTATATCAAATTCTCTTGTTTATTTAACAGGAAGACTTCAATGTGTCCCCTTGATCATTCTTAAACTTTCCTCTGCTGCATTTTAATGGAGACAGGTACCCATCTGCTGCAGGTATCTTCCTGAGATAAAATGATTTGGGGTGCTGTAAAAGGAAGGGATACAATGTCTTGTCCAATCCACTTTCCATTTTTGACTTCATTATTGAGTTTGAGCAGGAAAAGGTTGACATTATTTAAAATAACTATTGCAATGGTGTCCTTCTGGGGTATGTGAGGAAGCCAAATATTCAAAGTGTACAAAGAATGCTGGGGGGGAAAGGCATTAATGGTGAAGAAGTGCATGCCTTAAAGAATTCTTACAACAAATCACAAAATGCAGCTTCAGTCCTGCAGAAAACTTTGACAATCTGAAGCTTTTTTCTGTCACAGAAAAAGATGTCAAGGTGGATACTTGTGCTGATTTTAAAGACTTAGTACCGAATCTTTTGAAAACATGCTGTGCATCAGGGCTCCCTATGCAAGGAAGATTTTCCATGCTACCAAAATACCATGTTGTCTGTTTGGCAAGACACAAATGTTTTCTTGAATTTTCCCACTTGAAAAATACCATCCATAAGTATCTAAAAATAGTACATGCCCCATTTTCTGACAGGAAAACTTGTTTGTGGCCAGTTTACTATTTTACAGATTGATAAGAGCAGCACATAGAAAGAACACAGTGTGTTTACTTCAGGATTTCTGTCACTGAGAGACAATACATAAATAAAAGACAAAGCTCATGGTTTGTGTTTACAGACTCTCATCTCTGTGGGAAGGAGAACAGGGCTTCCATATGTTGTTGATTTAAACATGATATCTAGTACTCACTAGCTGTTTATCTGCAGCTGATTCCACTTGAAGTTTGAGTTAGAGCTGTTTGTGAATTAATCATGAGAGATTTGACTTGAATTTTTACAGCTTATAAAAACTTTCCAGGTTTGGATTGTTTTTCAAATGATCAAACGAAATAAAGTCTTTGCAATTGTTCAGACCTTCTAATGCTTTAAAACAGGAGCAGTGTAAATTGAGGTTTTTTTCATTAAAAAAGTAAATGTTACCTTCTCATTTGTAAGTGGACATGAATAAATATTATAAGAGATCAAATTAAATGTAATTTTATAAAAAGGTAAAAGGGAAACTTCAAAATTAACATTTAAGTCTGACCTCTGTACCTGTCTTCAAAGAGAAAAGGTGAGAACAAAAGCAAAAGCTCTGATAAATCTTGAGAAAATTGGACCATCCAAGTGAATAATAGGATCAGAGGACAGATTATTTTATACTTTGAGGTCTAGAAGTGGAGAAAACTTTTCAACTGATACTTGAAAAGAAAGGTTAAAAAAAAAAAAAAAAGGAAACATGCAACAGAATTTAAGATTCTTGCCCTGAAAAGTGATATTAAAGGAAGGGAGTGTGGAAAATGGAGGAGGAGTGGCACAGAATGAGAGTTAGTGGAGGGTCCCCTCCAAAGCATTCGGAAGTAAAGGAATTTGAATCCTTGGCAGAGTAGGAAGCCAGTGTGTGATGTGGTGGCTGTGTTGGGTGGGGGAGAGAAGGCAAGGCTGGAATCTGAGAGGAAATTTCCTCTCAGTGCAGGTGAAGTCACCTCAGCTTTACCCTCTGCCATGAGCTTCTCCCTGCTCAGCCTTTTGTGCCCTGCTACTGCACGTTCACAGAGCAAATTTAACCTCTCCAAGGTGAAAGGCAGGGAGCAGCATGGGAGGTGTGATCTAACAGTGAAAATTGATCCTGCAGTGAAGATCTGCTGCCCCAGCACACGAGAGAACGCGTGCAAAGAGCCTGGAACCTTTCATTATTGTTTTCAGAAGTTTCCTGTATCGATCCCTGCTGGTTAGCAGCAGGTACCTCTGCAGTGCATCAGCTCTGTGGGAAGCCCTGATCAATAGCTCAGAGCAATAGCCTGACAGTTATTTACTCATCAGCTCATTAGGGTGGGAAGAGTAGATTAAACTTCTCATAATTTCACTATTGACTGGCACACTGCACTATGGTTTTGTTGTTGTTGTTGTTTTTTAAAGTACCCTGTAATGAAGATGCCTGAAGGAGATGAGTAAAACCACACACTTTTAAAATGAAAGGTGCTTGTAAAAGCAGAGGAGGCTTACCCACAGCAAGACAAAAAACTTCAACCTTGATAAAGAATAAATAGGAAAAATTTTATAAATAGGAAAAATTTTACCCAGCTCAGCCCTGGGTAAAATTGAGTTGTTTATTTGCATTATATTGTGCAAGCCAGAATCCCTTGCTGTGTTCATCCAGCACTATTGGCTGAGCGGGGAAGAAGTGAATTTAGTTTGAGGTTTTTGGTGGTGTGGCACCACTGGCAAACTTGTACTGACACTTTCCTGGAAGGACTCCAACAGGTAAAAGGTATTTTAGGAAGCCTTACTCAGCAAATGTGTTACTTGCTGTGTTGCTGATGAGTTTCACAAATTGCTGGTCACTACAAAAAAGGGAACCAAGACCACTTTCACTGCCCAGAGTGTCCCACTATTATGATCTCCCAAGAGTGGGTACCAAAACTTTGAAATTTTTCCTGGTTTTTGCATAGATTTCATTCACTTCAAGTGAACTTGAAAGGCCAAAAAGCTGAAGAAATCCAAATACATTTTAAATGGGGTATTTATACTTTCATTTCTAAAGTTGAGAATAATTACCCATAATTACCAATTGGAACGTGTTGCTAAGCAATAGTGACTTCTGCCTCTCTCTTCAAGCCTTTGAGACACTGTGGCCTGTCTGGACAGTTCTGATTAAATTTAAATGAACAGAATTCATTTGTCCATTAAAGGGGTAACAGAGTAAAAATCTGTGAATGTGTTGTACAAGGAACTGGACAAAATAAGTAGAACTGAAAGTGTGACATTTCCAAGGCCTCCCACTAATGAATTTGCTTTAAACATGAAACTATTGCTCTAATCCACATTCATGTTCTATAAAGTCAGAGCCCATGTCTGAAAATTCTTGTTCACCTCCCTGACACCCTTGTGATGCAAAACATATAAACAAGGGCAGCATCCAGTTAGAAACCATGGGATTTATGCACCCATTTATGTACTCCATGGAATAGGAGCCTCATTCTTCTGCTGAACCACTTCAAGCAGACCTATAAACCAGGGCCTCAGTTTTCTTGGTAGCTTGCCAAGCTGCTGCTTTTTCGATTGCCTATAAGGAGTGTTTTTATAATTTTGTACCTTTATGACATGAGGCATTAATATTTGAGACCGACTCTCCTTGATTTGATATATCTTGCATTTTTTAATTTGCTTTCTATATAATTCTTCTTGGGATGAGCAAGTACATTATCTTTTGGGGAGTGACTAGAATGCTGGATCCAGACAATGTTAAATCTTTTATGAAGCAAAGCACTCCAAGAAGCTAAAAAACTAATTTATGAGAGCCATTCAGAAAAGGGAAAGTGTCAAGAAAAGTGTTCAGCCCTTGCATTGATTTTTCTGCAGCTCTTTGCATTCTGAACTGGTGCTTATATTCATTGCCTGAAAAACTGTCTGCTTTGCAACTCCTGCCAAGGGTGTGTTTTGTATTTTTGATTGTAGTCTTATAAGGTCTTTTTCTCTTTAGCTTTTCATTGCCAAGAAAGAACCAATTTCCCCATTGTAAGAACTAAATGGCACCGGGGGCTTTTTGTAAAGGCATTAACTACCAGTTTTACTCACTGGATTTCATGAAATATTGAGGTCGGCTGATTATTGCTTGCCCCAAAAGCAATCTTCCAAAATTAGACACTAGGCTATGTAAATGGGCAGCTTTATTGTGAAAACATTTGAAACTGACCCAGCAAAAAGAAGCTGTCAGTGGCAACTTTTCCATTAGTTTCAATAAACCCTAATCAAGCTCCTGTAATAACACAGCACTTCCAAAACACGCTGCTTCAGAGCAGTTGCAGGTCATTTGTGGAGAGCTGGATAGAAAAGATCAACAAAAAGAGTTAATTTGTGAAACATTTACACAGGCACGTCTTTAAAGTGCCATTGTTTCCTTTCAGAGCTTTTTCAGGCAGGAATTCTTGTCCATTAATGCATTATAGCCTTCTGATACTTAAAAAAAAATAATTTAATATCCAAAGCCCTGTATCTTCCCCAAAAAAGTGATGGCTTGGTGGACAGTTTTCTATTTGAGTAAAATGAGTTCTGAGGCAGTGTGTGAGCCAGTGCTGGGAGCAGTAACAGCTACCCCAGGGTTACAGCAATCCCACAAGCAGCTGTGGAAGTACTGGGCACAGCAAGGTCAGTGTCGATCCATTAGCACTGCCCCATAAAACATCCTCTCCCAGCCTTGCCCTGCTCCCCACAGTGGTTAAAGCACAGCTGACTCTGCCTCAGCAGAGCCCTGCACAGCCTAACCCGCTCCAATTAACCATGAGCTGAAGGACTGACACTTTTATTTTATACAAAGGGAGGCAGGGAGACCCTTTAAAATGCAGGCAATGTCAGGTTAAGCCCTTAAAGTCATGTTTTAGCACTGAAAAAAGAGCTGAGTTTACTGGCTAGGACTGAAATTAAGTGGACAGAGGCTTGGTTTTGCAGCTGAGGTGTGTGGCTGGGGCTTCTGGTTGCTGGGTTTTCTGGTTTCATTGGGGTCCAGGGAAGCCCACAGCACTGGAAGCACTTGCATGGGGTGAAATGCACGGAGAGGACTCCTAACACAACATTCTGCTGATAGATGATAAAGAGAGACTGTGCCCATCATTTCTACTTGCTCTCCTTCAACACAAAGCATCACTCTTCTTCACAGAGCCCTTGAGGAGTATCCTGATTGGCACCACAGAATAAATGCTAAATTCTAGGACTGGGGACATGTCAGCAGTGAAGCTGAGGGGGCATGACCAGTGGTTAATAAATCATAAACCTGTTTTATGAGCCTTAGCCCAGTTACTGTTTGATCCCAAGATCTGCTTGCTAGAACTCACTTAAGGCAAATAGAGCTTGAAAAATAAATACAAATGTGAAGCAGAGTTATATCTTTTGGAGAATATGTGCAGAAGATGATTGAGAGCATGAGGTATCAGAAGGAGCAGTTGTGGGGCTGACAGCAGCATGACTTTGTGGGGTTTGATTGCTGTCTTGTACCTTGATTTTTGAGAAGTAATCACTTCCTACTCTCATTTTCTAATTTTTTTTTTTTTTGCTCTCTCCTTCTCTCCTCCAACCATTACATGGAAATATGTGCCTGGAGCTTGGTGCTAAGGTGCTCTGCTTAGAAATGGTGACGTTCATTAGTGAGAAAAGAAGCCTGTAAATACAGCAGCCTTTAGCACAAGAGTCCTTTGTGTGGTGGCCAGAATACTGCTCTCTGTACCTCTTTCCCACTAAACATCTTCACTCATTTTTCTATTTAGTTCAGCAAGACCTTTAGTTTAAATGAACGTTGTGTGATATTTTCTAGAGAATGTGTCCTGTGAGCTCCAGTGCCACAGCAAATATGGTGCTTGCTCTGGGAAAGCTTCATAATTTAAGATCATCTTTGGGAGCATCCGACAGTTTAATTTTTCATGGGTTCTTTGCCTCCTCTCTGCATATAAATGTGAGACAATGATTGTAGATGCTCTGGGGTAAAATAGTAGAAAATGCCTGGAAAATGCAGTTGTGAACAGAAAGCAGCAGCAAGCTGGAGACAGAGAGCACAACCCAAGAAGGGCAAACCTCGTGCCAGGAACCAGCTGCTCTTGCTGGGTGCACCCACGTGAGCTCACAGGAGCTGCAAAATCTGTTTGGAGGTGGAGGGAACTAAATTTAGAAGCTAATCTAAATGTTGCTACTATCTGGAATAGCTGGTGCAGTGCTAGCCCTGGGAGCCTTCAGAAAGACACTCGGCTCCACTGGTGGCAATACCTGGCACATTCAGTGCTTGAATTTTTCCCAATTTGCTGATGAAGTCAGAAGTTGTTCATTTCCATGCCCTTTGTAAGTGGCTGATAAGCACATTCACTAGAGGTCTGCAGCTCTGTGGCACTTATCATGGTGTGCAGTCTTTAAAGAAATAATTTTTTATTAGCCTTTTAAAGGAGGAGAGGCAGACAAAGTAGACAGCACGTTGATCAAATGGGCGACAGTTGTTCCAAAGCTTTTTCCCTGAAGCAAATGTTATCTCTTTATTACCATCTTTCAGCCTGGAAATAAAAAAGAGCTAAACTTTCCCAGTTGGACCTTGATTTGTAACTTTTCTACTGAACTCTCAGCAATTTAGATGGAAATTCTAGTGGCATACTGAGAATGGGATGGAGACTTCGTGAATGTGTGGTATTTAACCATTTTCATATGAGCTCTCTACTATCTCAGGGAAAAATGGTTTATTTTAAATTGGGGTTATTCTAGGTCTTCTTCATAAATTCAGTCTAAAATTAAGTTGTCTGTTGACTAAAATTGATTTGTCCTCACAGAACCTGGAATCAGTTTGTACAAATAGATTTGAAAAAGGCAGCACAAATGTGGCGGTCGAGGTGCTCTTTAAAAGGTTTTGTTTTGGAAGCTGGTGAAACTAAATGAAGAGAAAGAAAGAAATTGTTTGCTCAGGGGAACGCAAGGAAAGAGAAGAGAGTTGTAAGCAAAGCAAACTTTTAAATAGCTGCTGGACAATGATTTTAAGAAAGGACTGGCTCATCCCTTGGAGAGCAGGGTGCTCAGGGTTAGGATGGGGACGAGGATTACTCCTCTAACTTTTGCTCTCCCCACACTGCAGATGAGAAGGGCACAGAGGCTCTGGGTTAGATCAAACCAAGTGCTGTCTTCCCTGAGCTTCTGTTTTGTAGGCAGAGCTTGTGTTGAGCATCTCTGCAGTGACTTGACACCTCTGGAGTGCAGCTGGAAGGGAGCACCACGAGAGGGCTTGTGAACAATTCCAGCCCTGCCTCAATGTGAAGGGATTTTCTGTTCCAGTTGTGCTGGTGTGTCCTCTTCCCTCAGCCTTGCTCCTCTCTACAGCCAGGAATGGTTATGGACTGGATAACCCAGGAGCTGTTGGCCTGTTTATTTACACAGCACAATTTCCCTGGCTCCCCCACCTATTGGCACTAAAACCCCCCTCTAATTCCAAACCTGTGGTATTGCAATACCTGTGAGCAGACTGGGGCAGAGAGGCAGATCAAAGTGCTGGCATTCAAGGCTTTCTTTAGCTCCTGTGTTTCTGAGATGGATGTAGGTCAGCACCCACCACTCACCATTATCACTGACATCTGCCAAGGGCAAAAGCTCACTTCCTTCTTATTGCCCTCCTGGGAATAATTATGGATTCAATCTTGCTGGTGCTGGGTAACTGCAGGACAAGGCTGAGCAGGAGTAGGATTTATTAATGGACAATTACTAGGATGTAAAAAAGTAGGGCAATCTGTTCTGGTTTAGTGAAATTAAGTGCTAGGTTTGGGAATTGCAAGTGTTGAAGAGATTTTGCGGGGTTTTTTTCCTTTTATGCAGCTGGGAAGCAGTGGTGTAAGTAAAGCTCACACTGAGCTCACTGGGGAAGGCAGGAGCTACCTGTGCTCCTGAGTTCCAGATCCAAGTTTGTATCTTTGGGAAGAAAAGAATGGGACTGGAAGAGGAACATGAGAAAAGTATAATAGGATTAGCCCAGACTGGGACAGGTTATAAATAGGAAAAGCTGTCTCAAGGCCCGGTGCAATACAATATTTAAGAGGAAAGCTTATTAAACTTGCCCGATAGGTCAGTGACAAGACACACTGGGGATTCATCTTACTGTCATTATTAAAGGTGGTGAGAAAAGA
Source organism: Poecile atricapillus (assembly GCF_030490865.1). Taxonomy (NCBI): domain Eukaryota; kingdom Metazoa; phylum Chordata; class Aves; order Passeriformes; family Paridae; genus Poecile; species Poecile atricapillus. Next base: position 5,834,881 of record NC_081264.1, on the reverse strand, counting down.
GAATCAAATCTTCACTGAAATGGTATCCAAAACCACTTTGGTTTCACTGAGTAAACTTAATCCCTGATTTTTGACACACTCCCAGCCTTTCGTGCTTCCCACAAATACCAGAACATGCCCATAGAGGAACACTTGGTATTCAAATAGAGTTCAAAGGTGGTATTTTTTTCCCCACAGCACCAGAGAGTCAGAAGGTTTTTTTCTCTTTTAACCTGGCAAGACCTTTAACCTAAAGTACTTGGGAGACCAAATTACAGAACGGAAGCAATGTGTGTTCGGAAGCTTTTCCTGTTAATGTTAAAAGTTGTGTTAAATTCAGTGTTCCCTGCTGCTTGCCATGAGTGTCCAAGGAAAGGAATTCATCTATTTTAGAAGGCGTTTGAGAAGTTACTGCCTTGACAGGGTTCATATAGCAAAGAAGCCAGAGGCATCTGCCTGCCTGTGTTTCAAATAATATAAATATTTAAACTTGTGATGCAAGTATGGTTTTATCTGTAAACCTCAAACAAGAAAACCATGCTCAGTGGTCTTCCAGATAAGTCTCTTCTTACACAGAGAATGGTGCCAGTTGGATTTGCTATCCCTGTAATCTCCTGTAGAGCTTGGAGAGATGCAACCTATGCAAATGCACAATTCTTTTATCTGCAGCATTGATGACAAAACTTGCCTTCTATTTTCACATTTAAATGCCAAATCCTTCTTCAGTTTTATAGAAAACTGGTTTGGTGCAATACAGATTATCAGGTTTCTGGGCAAAAAAGGCATTAACTGTGTTAGAAAGTACTTTTATCTCCACTAGAGTGTTGTATAATTGTCTGCTCTGGAGTTTCTCTGGCTTTCTTTGAAGCATCTGTGGTTGCTGATTGAAACCCCACACAGGATTAGCTTGCATGTTTGTGTTATGAGAGGTAGCAATTACATCTTTTTCCAGACCAGAACAGTGGGTGCCTTTGTGATTAAATGGTTTACACACTTTAATGGTACATAATAAAATCCAAAATTCAGGCTGCTTGGCAAAGCCTCAGGTCTTCATTCTTCTTTATAGGTGTTACCTGAAGAACCTGGATCATGCAACTGTTATAAAAGTGAATTCAGACCCAGTATTCAACTTTTTTCCATCTTTGCTGCTATTTCTGCCCAGTGTAGTATACCTTGGCCAACTTCTTGTCTAATATGAGCCAGCCCCATGTCTGTTTCTGTGCAATATAAAGTGTGTTTGCTTTCACTTCCACTAAAGCTCTCAGTCAGCTATCACATCACAAGAAGTCTAATTATTTTCTGGACTTCCCTGCCTCTCCTCTCTTCCCCCATGACTATTTTTTTACCTGCTTGTTTGTGTTCTCGAGCATTTGGCTTCACAAACTGTCATAGCAAGTGACCACAAAGGGACAAAAATATCTTCCTGTCTTTTTGTCTGTGTTGTAGCAAAGGTTTAAAACAGTGGTTATACAAAGAACACACAAGTGGAGCAAAGGCAGGTGGGTCAGGGCATAGAGGGACCCAGATATTTAAATATCCTTATCTGGGAACTATATTCCTATCACAGTGTGCAACTTTATACCTACACTTCATCGCTGTCTGGGAGGTTCTTTGGTTTACTGTGGAATGGGATTCACACTCAAAAATAAACTGTGACATGTTAAAATGTGTATCACTCACATTTTAGGATTGCACAAACTGATTAAAAACCCAACAAACTTATTATATGGATTTTCCATCTCAAGCATTACTTTGTGCCATCTGAACCAGTAGAAACTCAATCATTAGCTGCCAGGAAAGTTGTGATCTACAGATGTAGATGGCAGAGGGAGAGTGAAAGAAAACACGGCTTTAAACTATGCAAATACTTTTCTAGATCAGCCTGCTTTGTGGGAGGGGTGTCCAAAAATCCTGCCTCAACCCTAAACTCCATCTGGGACGTGAAGCTCTTGTAAGTTATGGAAATAGCCCTCAATATGGGAGGTCAGAACCAACCCACCTTCCAAGTGCTTCGTTTCTGAATCATCTCATGGACTGAAACATGACAGACAGATGTTTTTAAACATGCTCAGTTATCTGTTATAATTAATTAGGTCTGGTGACTTCCTTGCCCTTGGACAGGACAGCATGTGTTTGGGTTAGGTAAGGACCTGGCTCTTTCCAAGGTCATCCTTCCTTCTAAATACTCTGCTGTCTCCAGACCATTTTTACAGTTCTGAAATTGTTTCAATTACCAGCTTCTGTCAGGCTTGTGCCTCATTAGGCTTCACGACCCATTGCCTGGGAGCAGTGCCCTGGATGGCATCCCTTGGAAAGCAAAACTTTACCCAAGTTTCATGTGTTTTTATACTGCTGCTGCTTCATTTTCTAAATCAAGGCACAAACTCGAGGCATTTTACAAATTACAGAGTTGAGCATGTCAGACAAGTCCTTGTTTCACAGGAGATAAGCAGTAATCGACTCACTGTACAAAGCATAGAGCAAGCTGAACTAGCAGGGGGCTTGCAGGTCAAACTTCCAGCTCCATATGTTACCTTTTATTGTACACAATTACAATCCTGGCAGCTATTTGAAATGAAAAGCTCCTTTAAATGCAGCATGCTATGTGCTTTCCCCTATTCTTTGATATTGAACTGAAATTTTACAAACCATTAGTCCTTAGAAGACTTTTAATATCCTGAAAGCAAAAATCAGAAAAGCTTTATGTGTTATATCTCAAAAACTAGTGGATGTTTATGTATGGAAAGCAACTCTTGCCATGAGTGTTTTGTAACATTGAACTGTTTCAACCTGATAGACTGAAAAGTTTATTAAAGCTAAATACCCCATGCACTAAATAGCTTTTAGCTATTGATGAACATGGTGCACACTAAGGACCTCTGCAATAGTTTATTTGCAACAAGAAAAGTTCATGACATGTTTCTTCAGAGGGAAATTAGTGATGTTTGCAGACTTCATGGGTGATAGTTCGTTATTTAGTTAGTTCTGGAACTACAGTTTTAGAAGAAAGTACCACCAAAGTAATAATAGATGAACATTTACAGGTTCACTGATAGTAGATGCATAAAAGCACTGAAGACCTAATTTAAAGCAATCAGTATTAAGCATTCCTTGGCAAAGGGCCGGGTTTTCTAGCTCACTAAGCTCACTTAGGTCATTGAAAACTTAAATTGTCCATAAATGATAGCACCAGGACTGTCTCTTCCACTGGGCACTTACCAGGCACAATTCAGAATCACCTCCTTTCCCTCTCATGCCAGGCCAGGATTGTGTGGAGCATGACTCTGACTCTTCATTACCTCCTCTTTCCTTCCACGTGCAGATGGTAGTTCCTACCCTCATGCCAAGTTCAGGAGGCAGCAGACTATTGAAGATCACTGCCTCTCTTCTATGCCTAAACAAAATATGAACTGAGGCAGCTGATCCTGCCCCGCTCTGCTTGGCAGCTGGCTCGAGGTGCACAACCTCTTGGGGTGGCTTTTTGCAGCAAAGGTTGGGGACAGGATGGGGGCAGTAATCAAGATTTTGGTGGCTTTGCCATTTTTTTTAATATCATAGTCATTATGTGCTTCATGTATTTTGATGTCTGGCTGATGTTTTGATGTCTAAGGTTTTATTGTGAGTGATTTGAGTAGTCCAAATTCTCACAACTGGAATATGCCACCATGTAGTACATCAGAAGCAAGAGACCATTACACCAGTCATTACCTGGGTGTAATGTAGGGCTGCTGGAATATTATCTTTCTGCTGTTCCCTGACTAAGTAGATGCCTTTTTAAGCAGACTCGTGTGCACAATCAAAATGTTCTTGACACACTCCATCGCTGGTTTATGGATGTGATAGCTGGGACTCTGCAAAGTCTCTGAACACATGGAGGGATTTCAGCTCCGTGGTACATCATCTCCTGCTTCCACCTGTTCAGGAAACTGCATTCCATTTTATTTTAATTAAAGCCTAGCAGATGTTTCATTAGGGTTGATCCAAACAAAAAGAATGCCAGTTTCTCAGCAAAACAAAACCAAAGTAAACTGCAACATCTTGTGCTCCTACCACCTGGTCCAGAAGGTAGTACTTTTGTCCATAGCCCAGATTATATGTCTAGAAATTGGTAGATTGCAGGGATTTTATTCATGACAGCTGGTTAATGCCTGATGACTAACTACCCATAACCATTAACAGAGCAGCAGAACGTTCACCTCTGTGCTGAAGAGTCTCAGCAAAGCTTGTAGGCGCTGTTAGCTTTGTTAAACCACTCCTCATCACAAAACCCAATTCTTCCCTACGTTATTATTAAGCTTGATCTGAGAAATAAATAATTTAGGAGACAGGCTTTGGCTGGAGAGGCCTGAGGTTGGAAGTGCAGCTTTGTGCAGATGCACAGCCCTGTGTGTTGCACGAGTTCATTGAAGCACGTCAAGCCATCTGCTCCTCGCTGCTGCCTTTGCTTCTCCAGCAGCAGCACCTGAGGCAGAGCAGCAGCAAAATGCTGCTGTCAGACAGGGTCCTGCTGTATCCACTGCCTTCCTGGCTTTTGGATAAAAGGATTGACTCCAAACAGCCACTTTCACTGTCAGTTCACAGAGAAGAGGAAAGCTGAATAAGCTCAGAACTTTATATTTAGTTTCCATGTGCACACACTCCTGTTTAAGTGAAGCAAAATTGCATAGCATGGATTTTACAGGCAGAAAAAGCCTTTTCCACCTGCTGTAGTTAGCAGCAGAATCTTTAAAATAATGGGAGTGCAATGGTTTTTTAAAATCTTCTACCAAAGGCATGAAAAGGCTGTTTAGTGCCTGCCTTTATTTAATATTTTGTAGGTTGACTGCATTTTTTAAAGCATCCAGCAAAGCTGGGAGAAATTTCAAGCAAGGCTAAGCATGATTTCAAAGACAAGCTGTTTTTCAGCTGCCCTGCAAATTCTTTAACCATGTGTACACTGGTGAAACGTGACATCTACCCAGGTTAAGGGTGTTTGGATATGAGACTACCTGCTGTGATAGCTGAGGAAGAATCAGACCTAGAGGTTTCTTATCTGAGGTGTGAAGCAAATCAGTGAATTATTTGGTATTCAAATGTAACAAAAAGAACTCCTCACAAAAGTTGTTCAGATTCCCCCTGGATCTCTATATGCTGGAATAGGACTTTGAAATAGCAACTGAAATTGAATTATAAGTTTGATACCACCTCTGCCCCTGGGGTTTCTATAATTCATGAACTCATGAAAATTCAGTTCTGGTACAGCATCTGGTTCTCATTAAAGTTCTTCTCTTAACCTGGTTTTCTAGTGTGCTTACTCAAAAGTCAAATGTCCTTCTTTGAGGTCAAGTACAAAGCAAATCCTTCACTGACTTCTGTCCCAGAGGACTGAGTTTGAAGAAGGTGTGCCAGAAGTATTTGCTGTATCTTCTTTTTTCCCAAAATAAACAAAGGCACAGCCTAGAGCAAGATGCCAGTGCATCCCTGGACAGACTCACACGACCACATGTTGTGGCTAACCATCTAATAAAGATTTCTCCAGTTTTAAACTTTGTTTCAGAAGGAGTGAACAATCTTAATTGAGACTGTGGTGAAAATATGTCATTTTCATCAACTCTGGAAAAAAATATTTAGACATCAAATTTGCTTTTCCCTCTTATAAAATTCACTGTATAAAGGGAAATTCCTCATACTTCATTACAAATCTGAAGTCTCTGCTGTATTTCCATGAAGACCAAGTACATCAAAGATCAAAAAATGCCAGTAAGGAATATGATTCATTTATCACTCATAAACAGTTTTCTCTCTGCTTACAGGGCATGGACAGTTCTTTCTGCCAATGTTAGATGTTTCTCCCGCTGTTCTGGTCTGTGCCTGCTCAGTTCTGATTCTCTTTTACCCATTACCCAGTGCAATGTTTCACAGCCAGGAGAAGGTGATATCTATCTCATCTGACAAAAAGCATTAGAAAATTTCAGAATTCAGGACAAGGGCACTGTTTCTAGAAGCTTAGGATGTGACAACACCAACACACTGCAATAATAAAAGTATTAAAGAAAGATGAAGTGAGGTTGTGAGCTGGACACTAAAACAGTGGCTTGTGGGCACTGGAAATGGTATTCCATGGCTGGCAGAGTCTCAGCTGGAAAAGATTCTATGCTTATGTGGTCTCTTTGCTACAAAGAATGGGATGAAGAATTTCAGACAGATAGTCCTGTGCTGAACACAGTAGCTGGGTCTGAGCTATGGAAGATGAGCAGCTTTGATTTGAAGGCAATGAGAAGGAGAATCAGCCTCTTTTCCTCATGATATGTTCCAAAGGTTAATCACCAATTCATAGCTGAGCACTCTGAAAAATGACTGCGTGTTGATTCATCTGTTTCTGTCTCTACCAAAGCATCAGATTTTCCAAGGTTTAGGTGACCTTGCAAAATATCTAAACCACAATTTTTATTTGATAATTGCATCAGTTTCACCTTTGCCATCTCCACAAACAGTAAGAGACAAAAGAAAGAAAAAAAAAAGAACAAAAGAACATTACTATAGTATATAATGTGGATATGTAAGACAGTGCTAAAAAAACTTGAAATAAAGTTCAGGGATTTTTTTCCTGCAGGCTATTCTAACACTGGCATTCTGATGTACTGAGACTGTGAACTCCGAATCCCTGTTTTTCATATGCATAAACTTACCCATGAAACTGGAATCTGAGTGCCATTGTGACCTCCCACCTTTCTGAGGAAAGTAGAGCAGAAAGGATGGAAAGGAAAGAAGCTGTGTCATTAAAATAAATACTCCTGCTCCCCCAGCAAAGAGAGAATTTCACCCAAAGTGAGATTATTTACTTAGGTGTGGATTCTTGCTGCTTACCTGCGAGCTGTGCTGGGATACAGGAGAGATTTAACTACTGGAGACACGAGTTCAATTTACTTTCAAGGGGTCTCTGTCTCCTCAGTGCCAAGTGCAATGAACTCTGTTGGAATTATCAAAATGAGAAATAAATATTTGTACTATTTAGAGCACCGCTCTGATGGTAATAGATGAATTGAAAGAACAGGGGCTGAAAAATTTTAGTATTCCCAGTGTTTAGGGTTGTTTGAGTCTTGTAACACGTCTTTTCTTTTGTCTTCTTGGCTGTATTTATCCTGGTTTTGAAAACCTTTGGGTATTTTAAGACTGACTTGAGCAAGAGGTAATACTGTAAAATAATATTCTACATGCAAAACCAGTAGTTATAATAGCTGGAAGCCAATATGAAACATGAGGGGTGAGGGTTTTAACAGCAGAGAATTAAAAAGCCCCCACATTTAAATGGCTAGATGATAGTAAATTGAAATTCTGTTCATTAATGACTGCAGCACTTTTTAAAATGCTCAGCATACACCTAACAAAACAACACACACATGCTGGAAAGTTGTGAGCTGCAGCTACTTGTGTGCTGAGCAAGGTTATCAGAGCAGAGAGAGAGAGGCAAGACAGCCCTGCTGAGGCAGGAACAAGGATTAGATTTTCATCGAAGTAAACACCGAGATAGCTGAGCTGTAATTCTACAGTGGAGCTGTTCTTGGCTAACCATGTGCACACACCATGGGAGAAGTGTTCTAGATGATTTTTCACAAGCTGAAATGTAGCTTTTTGGGGGGATTGGGAGAGACTCGTAGTGCTCAAGTGAAAAGGGAAGCTCTGTGACTGGCTGGATGATCCCACAATTCAGAATTTGCAACCAAGAGAACAAAAGAGTGGCTGAAATACAATGAGCTTGAATGCCTTTGGTAAAGCTGCTCTACCATATGAGGGTGGTGTCCTACACCTGTGAGAAGGATATTTGATTTTCTTTGACCTTAAGATCAGTCACTGATGTTATTGGCATAGTTATACTATCAATATATATTTATTCAAAATGCATTCTGCATGGTACAGCATTTTGGTTTATATGCCCCTTGTTCTGCCCTGTGTGAAGCAAAACTTTGATTAGGATCACTTTATTTTTCCTGACATAAGATACTGCAGAAGTGGCAAAAGCAGCAGCCTGTCCTTCAAACTCAGGTTAGTTGAGATTCCTGGAAGTTGCAATGTCCAGAGCAGTCTGGAGGTCATATACCTGCCAAAACAGAAGATTCTTTTGTAAAACTCCAGACAGCCAAGATAGGCATTTCTCAAATAGTTCTTGCTTTTAGGAACTTAGCTGGTTTTGTGTGGAAAATACAGGTTCAGATACAAAATATCATGGTGGAAAATTTCGAAGTGGAAGAATATAATTTTGCTTAAAATGGGCTGGGCTGACAGGACGCTTTAAGATTTGTGCAGACAGAATATGTGACCTTCAGGAAGTCACTACAGGTCCTACAATCTCCTCTTGCTCCTGACTTCCATCATGTGTTAGAAACCTCTCCCAGTTGTTCAGGGCAGCAGAGGCTCTCCCACAGGGTGTGCACGAAGCTGCTCCTGCTCACATTGCCCTTGAGCCAGCAATAACACAATAACAACAAACTCTGCTTCCCAAAACAAGGGGGATTTCAGCCCTCTTCCAGGCACTTTTTTTTTTAAAATTAATTTTCCTCACATTATGCTGCTGGAGGGAAAAAAAAAAAAAAAAAGCCAGAGAAGAGCTTATGGATGTTTAGAATGCAGATGTTAATCAGATTACATGATATTGTAATAAAAGCCAGCTGTTTGGGGTGTGGCTGCCCTGCTGTGTCCCCGAGCAGCTGGGACAGATGTGGTCAGTGCTGTCACTCTCTATTCACTGCTTGAACAAAATCCTCTTTAGCCACAGTGCATTTAAAGGCACAAGGGGATGTGGATTACGAAGCAGAATTAGTGTGCAAAATAGGAATCAAATTTGGGATTTAATTATTCCCATCTCTGCTCATTACCTCTCCTTTGCTGAGAAGATGGAGGATGCATGAGAGCCATTTCCATAACTGAGCTGGCAGGCAGGAGCTTTGGTGTGTGCTGGAGCCAAGAGTCAGCTTCTGCAAATCTTCCGAGACCAGGTGATTGAGTTTCCTCTGTCAAAAAAGCACAAAAGACTTCCATATTTTCAAGGAAAATACATTTGGTACAGCTCAATCCACTGGGACCCACAGAGCTGCATTGTGCTGAATAAAATAATGTAAATATTCCTGGAGGCAGAAGTGCTATGCCAAGAGCCTTATGGAAGAGTTGGGACTTTCAGACACAGTAGTGCGCTATTATGTAAATTACTACTTTGTTTGACAACTGAATGGTATTAAAACTGTCTGCAAGTTTATTTCTTGGAGCAGAGAGTTCCTAAGAGCTACATTTGACATCATTTAAATTACAGTGGTGCTGTGTGGTATGTAAAACAACTGTCTTTGTTCTGCAAGGTGTGTGTGCTCCTCTGCTCACCTCCTTTCTCTCTGCAATTATTTCAAACCCAGGCATGGCCTTTCCCCACAAAACTCAGTCTCGAGCAGACAGGGGAGTATTACAGAATTTTCAAAAGAACTTGGTGATATTACAGACTTTTCAAAAGAACTTGGTGATAGCAGAGAGAGATGTGTGGCAGGAGGCTTTCTCCACCTCAGGAGGGAACAAAGGAGTGCACTGGGAGAGGAGGAATCCTGTGGAGGAAGCGTGTTAAGGGATCTGAACATCAGCAGGAGGAAGGGCTGCAAGGCCAGGAGGGGGATCCTGGTCCTGGGTGCCTGCTGGGAAGACACAAAAAGCTCCTGGGAATTTGGCACACTCAATTTTTTCCTGCAGCAGGTCTCCATGGTTTAAGTCTGGAACAGGAAGGTGAGGATCAGACCCGAGGTTTCCCACTTATCACTTCTCCCATGGGACTGGGAGACTGCTCAAATACAGCTCAGGTATTTTCCTATCCAGCCTTCTGGTGTTAAAAGCGAGTCACTCAATCACAGAAGTGCCTGCTCAGGAGATGCTTGTGCTTCCTAACTCCTGTTAAGGAGTGGAGAACCATTCTCATCCTGACCTGGACTTTAGAAATCCTGCAATTCCCAGCACCTCTAGAAAACGCGTTTTCAGCATTCTCCTTAGATGACAATAATCTTTCTCTTACACAGAATGGTGAGAAATAGGTGCAATAGCCACGTGTAGGACCCTGGGGGTGGTAGGGCCAGGCTGGATGGTGTAAACCATGTGGAAAGGAGGAGAATAGAGCAGATGGCTTAGCTTTTGCTGCTCTGCTTCCCCACAGAAGCTCTGTGCCTGTGAAACACCTCAGTGTTGGGCCTTGGGTCACCTGGTGGTCAAGCCTTTACCCAGGAAAATTCCAATCTCTGTGGGCACAGGCTTTGTGCTGGTTTGTGGCTTGTGAGCTTTAGCACAAGTGTTAGATTTTGCTTTCAGAGCCCAAGCTCTGGTAGATAATACATATTTAAGAGTACCTCCAGCCAGGAGGAGTTTTCCAGGGCAAAGAGGAGTGACCTGGAAATGCTGCCCTTGGACATTCATGTGGAAATGGCAGCTCTGACCCTGAGTGCCAGCAGCACATTGTCTCTGCACACAGAGCATGGAGGTGATGAAAGTTTAGAGGAAGCTTGGGGTGCCCAGTAACTGCTGAGGGGAAATGCACATCAGCTTTATTAATCAGTGTGTGTAGACTTACCTTGTGGAAAAAGAGATGCTCATCAAAATCTTCAAAGGCACAAACAAATGCAGCAATCTCCTGATTCTGAGTGCTCAGACCCTGACGAGCTCCATGTGTGAGCAAACAGGAGGCTCAAAGCCAGCATGGGAAGCAATCTTCTATCAAAACTTGGAGGCAAAGAGCAGGATCCTTTCCCACTCCCAGAGGTGCCTTTGCAGGCATCTTGTTGGCCCATATCTTGTTTTTTCCTCCTGTCTCTACACAGAGAGCAGCAAAGAAGAGAATGTGGGGTGTCTGTGAAAGCCTCAGGTGTGAATAAAACTTGATGTGAGGAGCTGAGTTTTCTCAGGAGTCCAGTTTCAGTGCTCCTGTGGGATCCACTGAGCTTTGCTCTGGGTTCCTTCCCACCTGAGAAGTTGTGTGACTTGCTGGTTCAAAGGGGGAAACTTAGCAGCCATTTTCTTGGAAATAGCTTTATTTAAACCTTGAATCTTGTGCTGAGTGCTCCAGAAACATAAACCCTTGCAACCAGGGACTGAATGAAATATTCAGCCTTTCCATTCTCCTGCAGTTTTTCCTGCCTGCTTGGCATATGGAATCGCTGGATGTACTTGCCAATAAAGAACTCCCCTGGAAGAAATCATTTAACAAGGGATGAAAACGTGATAAATGTTTTATAATCAAGGTCCCACAAGCAAAAGTGAGTGTGAGGCAGCTCTTATCCGAGTGGGAACTGGCTGGAAGTTTTAATATTCACTTGGCACTGGATTTTTCTGGGTTTTGATGTGAACAGGCTTCTAGCAGGCACATTTTTACAGGCATTCATCTCTGCTGCAGCTGGTCCTGCTGTAATTTATACAGATGCTATTACTCACAACAGTCTTGTCCCCAGTACTTTTGATGTTAAAATCTTTTTGTTGTTGTTGTATTCCGAATCAAAAGATCTACTTCTACAAAGTATAGGTAATTCATGCAATTCCACTTATCTGCATGCTGATGCTAAAGAGCCTCATCTAATTAAAAAGCTGTTATCAAAAGTCTCTTCACCCCACAGAGAGCAGATAAAGTTGGTTTACCAGCTTCATTTCTAAACTGCAGGCTAATGAATATAATTTTACTGATGAGGGATTTCTGTACGATTCCCCATACGAACTGCACGTTTAATCTAATGGAGGACTGGCTGAGCTTGCTGTGACAGCCAAGTCATTTTTCATACTGGGGCATAGTCAATATCTTTAAAATCAAATTGTTACTCTCTATTAATTACTGCAATGTATTTATCTGAAACATAATAACTGGAGTGACAGTGCTTATTAACAGCCAGGTACTTGTAAGTATGGTGGAAAGATCTTAAGTGAGAGTTGTGAGGAACACTAATGAGAGACAAGGGAATATTCAGTTATGTGCAGAGAGGACTTTCAGTGTGTGGGTACCTGGCTGCTGACTCTGACATCTGTCAGCAGCTGTGCCACTGGATCAGCTCACAGTGCATCCCTGGAGGCCTCGTGCCAGCAATGAATTAAGGCTACCACAGCACAGGTTTTAAATTTACCATCTCATCCAGGGATGCTCAGGACAGACAAAAGCATTTTCCTACTTAGAGAAAGCAGAGAATTTTAAGCAGAGCTGCAGCAGCTGATGTGGGGGGGATGTGCCAGTCTGTGAGTGGAGTTGTGCTCACGTTCAGAGGTGATCCCTGCTGCCCATGGGGATGTGGCAAAATTATTGCCCTGGCCCTAAGGGAAGGACCAAGCTGCTTTTGGATGATGATAATTAGATGCAAACTTGGCTTGGATGTGACATGAGCTGAAATAGCAGACTTTATTTTTTTTTTCATTTTACAGAACTCAAGGCTCTTAGGAAGATGTTGCCTTTCTGATTCTGGGAAGAGCAGAACCCTCAGCCAGACTTAGCAGCCTCGCTGTCTGTTTTAGAAAAAGTGTTAGGATTTTAGGAGGAAAAAATACCCATGGTTTGTCAATCTTGTATGGCATCACAGTTTTCCTAGTGCTTCATTATTCAAACAAAGATTCACCTAAATCTGATCATTTAACTCACCTCCTCTACTTCCTAATCAGAAAACCAGCATGATCATGAGCTCTAAATCTGCTCCTTATTTACTTCCCCTGGCTAATGTCCACAGAAATTGTTACTGCTGCTGAAAAGTCAGCAGATTATCTGAACCAGGGTTTGTTCTGTTAATACAGCTGCTAAATATCTGGGATGAAGCAAGAATTCCCTTTTCTCAGCAGTTAAATGCTGCACTGCATGGCCATTCAGTCAGGTCACAGAAACTAGGGTAAATTTTTAAAACACAGATGGTTACAAACCTCTGTAAAATCTGTATGTGTTCAAATGTCAAAGGCAGCGTCTTTTTGAAAAGTCAAGTTAATTAATACCTGTGATTTTGTAGGAAATGAATGCAGGAAGCGTTCCCTTGTACCTTGCTCCTGACTGGATGGCTGGAACTACAGTAATTACCTTGTATCAGGAATGTCATTTTTCATTTCTTGCAAGTCTTGTTTAGGCAGACAGGTTCTTAAATTACTGTTCATTGTCTGCTCTGTGGTGAAGCAAACCTTTCAATGCTGTTCTCCACACATGGAAGCACGAATTCAGAAGGTGGCTGACATGTACTTTGCAAAGGCACGTGCTGGGCAAAGCTCTTGCAGCCTGTGTAGCTCCTTCAAAACATTGTTTTCTGCTGGCAGTGGGCTGCTGTTTGTCATTCTGACTGATCCCAGAGGAAAGCAAAACATGAAAAGCATCCCACTGCTAAACTGGCTGCAGAGATGTTTGTGGCTCTGTTGTGACCCAGTCCTCGAGCCCATGGATAGATTGTGATTGGGTAAAGAGGGGAGAAGTCACCAATATTCACCTTACAGAATATTGGTTCTATATATATATAATCTATTGTTCTTGATAGAATCTCATGGGGGGTCTGGTTTAATTATTTTCCCATAATCTGACTCATTAAGCTGTTACTACTAATGAGGGGTATTTTTTCTGGGACTCACAATTATCAGGAAACAAATCCCAAGAGGCTGGGAAGAGAATCAACAGGTCCCATTCTAAGGGATAATGAGGATAATTCCTTGGCCACAGCGGAGTTCTCTTTTCCCAAAAAGTAATTCTCACATTTCTACTTTGGCTGAACTCAACACTAATCAAATGTCCAGGTGTAGCCAGCTTTAGGTACATGGGACTTTAATGAGGTGTGGGCTGGTCTCCCTAAAATAAAGATTACTACTTCTTCTCTTTTCAATATGAATATGAATAAATCCAGTGTACATACATTTCCTTGTACATACTTTTTATTCATTCTCCTTGCTTTTTCCTTATGTTCTTTGTATCCTGTGAATAATTTCTAGACCATGGATGTTTTTTCTTCACCATCCCTGATGTAAGTTCTGCTGTCTATTTCATATGTTTAAAACTCTTTAATCTGTGTGCAAAAACATCCTCCTAGGTTCCATGTGGGCAAGGTTCTGCTCTTTATTATTATTAAGGCCTAACATAATTCTCATTAAAATTCTAAAACCTGCTAATGCAGATGACTAGTGCATGACAGATTTTCACCAAATATGCTTTATTCATTTACAGATGTTTAAAGGGATGATGTGCTAAGAGCACTGAACTGATTCAATCCAGTGCTAAGCCCTCTGACAACACTGTGAATGTATAATTCCGCTGGTGAGAGCTCAGCAGAAGTGTTGCCTGTAATATCTGGTCCCTGGCATCAACGGGGTTTAAGAAATAAGAAACTGGCATATTTATTCACCACCTAAATTTTTTAACAAGCGTTCTTAAAGCACTTGCTGAAATATTTAAGCCAAGCAAATAACAAGTAGAAGATGTGTGACAGGGAGAATAAATTCCCTGATTTACTGAAGAAAAGTGAATTCTAGAACACAGTGTGAAGAACATTCTTGTTAAACTGATTGCAGATGATTCTCTAATTAAATTGTTCACAGTAGATTATTGAATTTGAGAATCTGAAAAGGCGTTCCAGCCCAAGGTTGTAATCTGACCATCCAACCCTTGTGAATGTCAGTCATTGGCAGAGATTAGTCTAGAAAGGTTTACAGAGCTGTCAGCAAGTTCACCCAAAATCAACTGCTTGGCAAGAATAGATTAAGAAGGGACTTTAATGTGCTAATGTGGCAACCTGCCATCTCCTTCATTTTGTGCTGGGAGTGGGAGAGAGAAGTCAGGTTTCAGGCTAGTGAACTGTCAGACTCACAGATCTCTGTCAAAAAGGAGTTCACAACCTGTATTTCTGATTTAAAGCTCTTCATTCACATCTTTTACCCCCTTCCCCCCTTCCATTTTCACAAGAAGGATCCCTCTGAAGGGCATCCAGAAAGGGTAGGAAGGAGAGGGAGAAGCAGCAGATGTACAGCTCTTATAAACACTCACTCTTTCTTGGCATTTATGGGCTGCATCATTTTAACAGCTGGATATATGTTCCTTTATTTGCAGTTGATCTCTTAAAGTGGCACTTGTTCAGTGACTTTTATGACCCTTTAGACTTCAGATGCCTGTACATATTTTGAACAAAAGGCAGAAACTCATAAACTGTGTCAGTCCTCCTTGGAAGTTTCCAAATTTCCTAACTCTGCATTTCAGAGCAAGTTCTGAAACAAAAGAGTTCTGAAAGTCCTTTTGCTGGTGGAGGAGGCTGTGTCTCTCTCAAAGGCAGTGTGAAAGGAGCAGGTTATGCTGGCTTCCATTCTGGTTTCTTATCCCATGCAGACTAAACTGAGAGAGACACTGGGGCTTTTCCTGCCAGCAGCACAGCTGCTAATGAAGCTGCTCTTTCCTCACCTCGCAACCCCAGCGCTCCCCTCAGGCACAGGGCACTGGAACTCATTTCTCCTGTGGCAGGAACTGGAAACCAGGGACAGACACAATTCTAAAATGCTTTGCAAACTCGGTTTGCCTTTTAGCTTCCTCTTTGTATTTGGGATGAGCCAACAGATGTTAGTCTAAGATAAACAAGTGCACTGAATTCTCCGGGGAAGGAAGGGTGGATCTGGAACCCCAAGGAGCTGTTGGCTGGCTGACTCTAAGCAACACCATAGCACTTAGACTTAGCCTCCTCTCTATGTTTAGCCTCACATTGCAGCTGATGAGAAGGAGGTTTTAGTGAATTTGGGAATAATCCAACAAAATTCTGGTTGGTTCTTTATGCTGCAATGTCAAGCTGTGCTCAGAGCAGGTCATAAGGCTGGTGACAAGGTAATGATTCTCCAGGATCTGATCACAGAGCAGTTCAGATGAAGCAGAAGATGATGGAAATTTTGCTTCAATGGTTTGGAAATAATTAAGCAGATGACTCAATATTTTTGTGATAGAAACTGTAACATCATATGCTTACATGAGCATTCATGTAAGGGTGATGGGGGTTTTTGCTTCATGACCTTCCTTAATCATGTGTATTTGAGAGGAGAGGGAAAATAACATGGTATTTCTTAGGCTGTGAGCTGGAAGTTTTGCTTCAGTATTGGCAAATTATATTACTATTGCTCAACTTGGGTATTTAGAAAAATCTCCCTATCAGAGTTATGAACATTTCTCTTTTACAATGAGCCCCCAAAGTCACTGTGTTCGTGGCCAGTTTCCCCATAACACATCTCCAGTAAGCATGCAAATGGAGCAGGTCAAAACCCAAGTGCATTGCACCTGAGCAGTTTAATACTTACCAGCTGTCGACCCTGAATTTCACTGGGTCGTCTTTTCAAGTGCATGACTGCACTAACCTTGCTGTGTCAGGAAACTTTGTGTCCAATCCTGTAATTATGCATTAGATGTCCTGGCAGGAGAAAGGCAATGGAGTTTCTTTCCTGAACTCCAAGTGCAGCCTGTCATTACTTATTAAAGAGCAAGTAGCTGAAAATTCAACTATTCTTGACACTGCAGCCTTTCCCAGCCTTATTTGTGCAAGTGGTAAAGTCGTTTGCAGAGAAGGATATCTCCAGCCTCTTCTGGGGGAGCTGAAATGATACACTTCCCTTATTTAGTGAGGGCATCTCCTTTTATTGTCATTTAAAAGGTGGGGACAGCATGGTCAATTCCCCTAATGCTTGCAGCTCTCATTTCAGCATGCCTGCAAAAGGAGAGTCCCGCAGAAATCTCAGGAGCAAGTTGTAATTAATTGAAGCAAGCAGATGGCTCCAGCTTTGTGTGCCTTAGCAAAGTGACAGCATCTGATGGAGGAGCTGTGGCAGCACAGGAGAGAGGGGGTGGGATGGGAGCTCTCCATGTGCATCTGCAGCAGGCTCAAACAGTGTCTTTATTCAGGCAAGTGTTATCTCACCCCTCGCTGAATTATCTCTCTCAAACGGCCTTGGGTAAGGGATGGCTGTAAGGGAAGGAGAAAGAGGTGAGCCAAGATTTATTCTCATGAAACTGTAGAATAAGATGCTAACTTTGAATGTCAAGCCATAATTGGCTCTTAATTGGCTCTGTGAGTTGTTTTTTCTTATTTTGGAAGAGGAGTACCTTTTCTGAATAAAACTCTTCTAAATGGATTAAACAAATTCAATTAAAAGTCTGAAAATGTTGTTAAAGGATGAGCACAATCACACATGGAATCAGAGTAAAGTAACTTCTGGCATAAATATATCCTTGCAAGTGTAAACAATCAGTTTTGTGCCGCTTCTGAAGGGTGTGTTTGGTATTTAAGTGAGAGAGGTTTGAGCAGAGAAATTCAAGAGCATCTTTGCTTTAGGAGAATCCTTCTGGATATGAAAAGCGTGACAGATGGAGAAACTTGCTGGATCTTGGATAAGTTACTGAGATATTGCAGAGCTGCTGTAAATATTGTAGGACCTCATGGCAGTCAAAGAAGAAAAATGACACCTACCCAGAAGGGCTGCGAAGTGTTTGTAAACCTCCAGCCTTTTAGAGGAAATGAATATCCATCAGCCTGGCCTGGGGTCCTTGGACCACAGTCCTCCAAGGAGAATCATGGTGAAATGGGTCTCCCCACTCCACACCAGTGTCTGGAGAAGGATCCTCCAGGTTTTCATGATGCACAACATTATTTGCTCAGGGTTCAGACTGCTCCAAGCCACTTCCCACAGGTTGTCTAAGTACCTTGCCAAAATTATTTGGCTCTCAGGGAAAATCAGACCCTGGCCTGACTTTCGTAGCTGCAGGGATGGTTCAGTTTTCTCTTTAGCTATGTCTTCTCTTTCTTTCTTTTGTCTGTACATACCAAATTTGTCACATAATCTTAGTGCCAGTATCTCATCAATATTCTGAATCCACAATTAGGACAGACTTTTCTTTGTAAGATCTCTATGCACTGCAGCCAGCAGAGTTTTCTTTAAATCCTTACACCTAATTTAATCTCATGTATTAAAGAAGTCTTATTCATTATCTTAACTATTAATTATCTTATTTTACTATGATCTTTAGATACTCTAGAGTTTGACATGCCAGCTTTTCTGCTGCAATTCCTGATTGTGAGGGCAAGCTGTCATAAATAAGGACTCTCCACAGAGCAGATTCTTAATCTGGATGTTTTTGTACTGCTCTCACTCAGGAAAACTCCCAGATGTGGCAGGATCAGGCCTCTTATTCTGAGGTTCCTGATAATTCAAGCTAAAGTTTTCCATCAAAACTTCTTCCAAGTTCAGGATAAGCATAATTGATGGAGTCAAAACCAGTTCCCTGCTAGTGCTAAATTAATACTCGTCCTTTATCTTCTGATTCCAAAGGTTTGGCTGGATGAAACTTATGTGTCCCTTGGTACAAATATTTTTCATCTTTCTTTCTCCCATATCTTCTGGCTTTGTGTGTGGATACACTTTTTAAGAAAAAAAACTTGCTTATGTGCCAAAAAGAATTCTGTTGCTGCTTTTCCTTTGTTCCATGGTTTCTCTGTTTAAATTGCCTCACAGCAGTTCCTTTTCATTCACATGTGTTTATCAATTTTTAACAATTTCCAATTACCATATTCATTTCAAAAATTTGCAGGAGTAATGTTGCTGATAGAAACTTTATATTTATTTACTGCCTTGCTTCCAGCCTGCCTGAAAAACACTGGAAACAAGTGTGCTGTTTGCAAAGATGTCTGACTTTGAGTCAACAGTGATCCAAACCAAATTGGTACACACTGGCATCTTTGGGATGTGAAGGAATCCAAATTAGTCCTTACTTTGTAGCCTGCAAGCTAAAGGTCTTTTCTTGGAAGAGTTAAAATCAATTACCTGAAGGGGCAGATTCTCAATTTTCAGTACTTAGCATCTCATCCATGTTCTGTGCTTACTGAAAAACAATTTTTTTTTTTTTTTTTTTTGCTAAAAGCCAAAATATCTCAAGCTGTTAAAAGTTATCTGAAACAGTGGAAAATTTGACCTGCACATACTTTTCCTTTCAAACTCTCCTTTAAAATAAATATTAAAAAAAATAAAATCAAACCAGTTGGAAAAATAATTATCAGAATAAACACTGCTGTTCCCAGAGGAGACCTTGTGTGCCAAACCAGTGACTGGAAAAGATGGTTACAGCTGGTTACAGCCCAGCCCTCCTTCCCCCTCTGGAAAACAGACTGGAAAATGCTGACAGACCTGACCTGTATCTGTGCAGGTGAGTCATGCTGTAATAAAGCACACCTCTGACAAGCAGATAAAACCAGGATCTAATTCAGAACCTGATGCTTAACTCTGCATCATCACTCTTCTCTTTCTGCATTTATCACACCAAAATATGTACTGTTTCCATCTGTTAATACTCCAGAGCCTGTTTGACAACTGAATGCAGCTGAAAGCTCTTAATTCTTGATTTGTATTTTGTTTTTTAGGGGATGGGCCTTTTCTTTTTCTACATGGTAGTTAACACAACAAAGCTAGATGCTAAAAGCTGGCCTGTTCTTCACTGAAGTTTGCCCAAAACAGAACCCGATTTGGAAGAGAAAGCTCTACTTCAGAGCTTATTAAATAGATTTTGAGTGGATTGATAGTTATTTGAGGCTGATTTCTATTAAAAAAGTACCCCTGGTGAATACATAGGAAACCCCAATTTTCAATAAACAAGGAAATTGAAAATATTATACATATGCTAATGAATGGAACTTCAGCTCTGTCAAAATTAGTCAAATTCATCCCTGCTGTGCAATGCCTAATATTTCACAAAATAATAAAATCTGTGGGCCCTTCTGAATGAGAGGTTGGCTGTGCAGAGCCCTGTGAGTTCTGCTGGAGGTGTGTTGTGTTTTAGAGCCTCTGTCAATCTTGTCCTGTTGCAGTCCAGAAAAGGGGCAGGGGGTGATAGGTGGGAAAATACACGGTGATGATGGGTCTGAAGGGTCAAACCTGAACACAAAGCCAGGCAGTAAATTCATGTGTTGGCCCAAAGCCAACCCTCACAGGGGCCTCCAGGTGCCTTCACCCCAATTGTCAAATGCCAGGTCACCAAGGAATTGGAGAATTGTCAGTGCTGTGGAGCTGCCAGCTCAGCCCTGCTCTGTCCCCTTGTACCCTCTGCTCTTTTCCAGGCAACACTTCTCAGACTGGAAAATGCTGACAGACCTGACCTGTATCAGATTTGGCTGAGATTGCAGGGATCCTGCAGTTCTCCATTCAGTGGCTTGGTGTTGCTGCAGCTGTGCTGGAGATGGGACTCTATCCCAAGATTTGGGACTGCATCCCAAGATTTGGGACTCTATCCCAAGATTTGGGACTGCATCCCAAGATTTGGGACTCTATCCCAAGATTTGGGACTCTATCCCACGATTTGGGACTCCATCCCATGATTTGGGACTCTATCCCAAGATTTGGGACTCTATCCCACGATTTGGGCTGGGAGAGATGCTCTGGGTCACCCCAGCAGGTAAACAGGGAGTTTGGGAATTGTCAGCTAAGGTGAAAGAAAAGCAAGAGATGCATCAGGAGAGTGTTCAGCTGGCACAGCCATTGCTCTAGCTGATTCCCACCCTTCTTCTGGCAAACACACAAACCCTTTGGACAACTAGAAGCACAAGGACTCTGTTCCCATAAAAAGTGGGTTTCCATTAGGAAAAGGTCTGGCATTTCTGCACAGCAGCAAAGGTCCTGTCACCTGTAACTTTCCCTCATTTCCCTTGCAGTTACCTCCTTTCCAGATGAATTCAGCAGGCAAACCAACATCTCTCCCTGTCTTTGGGGGTACCTGTGCTTATTCTAAGCCCCAGCATTGTTTTGTAGGCTGAGACACTGCAGCCTGGAGGAGCTGTGCTCTCTGATGGCTGCTGGGGGAGGCAGGACACCCAGCTGGATGGACCCGTGGTGCACCAGGGCTCAGCCTTCCTCAGCATCCCTTCCTCCTCTGCCAAATGGAGCTGTGGCAGTCCTGTGTGAGAGCACCAGCAGAGCAGAAATCCCATCTGTGTGCAGCAGAATCGTGCAATGGATGAGGAAATCTAAAATTTCTCTTGCTCTGTCTTTTGACCTTTTGTGGTACCCGGTAGCTCGTTTGTCTCCCAGCACTAACAGAAATAGGAAGAAGGAAGCAAATTAAAGCCAGAATGCTCAGAGAATTGAACATGCATTCAGATGAGACAGGCAAAGCTGATTTTTCTTGTGGATGTGTCCCTTATCACTCTTTACTCATCCAAGGTAGGTCAAACTTTTCAAACTTGGAAAATATTTTGTATTGTCTGTTGAACCTAATCAAGCCATGATTCAATTAACTGGGCTGAGAAAGATGCTAGTGAGTTATTTGTGCACCTGGCAGTGTGTGCTGAATACTAATAGTCTGGATAACGTTCTCCAAGTTCTTGATCAGCAGCAGCTGGAGCAAATTTTTTACTTTGATGAGTAGGGAAAAAGAAGAAATCTATTTCAGTGCAGCGACAGTAGTAAATTTACATTACAAACACGGCAATTGCTAAGCATTACTGGAATTCAGCTGCCAGAATAAAGGCAGTGCCATTCATTTAGTTTCATTTCCAATTATAAGAGATCCTGATGAGGTTTTTTTTTCTCCAAAATAAAAACTTTGCAAACCTAGCTTAATTACAAAACTACATGGGCCACTACCCTCCTTGTCTGGCTATGGCTGCTGTCAGCTGTCATCCCAAGCATTTTGAACTCATTTGGGTTTTGGGGAGGAGAAAGACAGTTCTTGGTCCTGTGATTATTGTAAAACTTCTTTTATTTCATAGCTGAGCATGGCAGTGGGCAGCCTGTGAGGAAGAGCTACCCATGAGAAATTCAGAACATCCCTCAGCCCCTTGTTCAGTGTGGGAGCTGAATCTCTGTCAAGCAGCTCCTCTTACTGGAGTAAATTTTCAAATTCACAAATTTAAACTTTGAAGTTCACGAGACTGGGAGTTTTCATTTTCTGTGCACCTGCCTGGTGCCTGGTCCCCAGTGGAGACATTCTCTTAACTCCAGTGAAACCAAGTCAGTCACCTCCCGTGTGCTTTGGGCAGGCAGCAAGCAGAGGGGTGTTGGAATAATTCACTGGTCATCAGAGAATTCCTTACAGCAGCAGCATTGCAGGAGGGCTGCTGAGGACACAGGTGAAAGGACAGCTGTGCTCCAGGACAGCAATCAGTCTGGTCACCTCTCATTTCAGGGCAGGTGACCCAGTAATAAACATT
Source organism: Poecile atricapillus (assembly GCF_030490865.1). Taxonomy (NCBI): domain Eukaryota; kingdom Metazoa; phylum Chordata; class Aves; order Passeriformes; family Paridae; genus Poecile; species Poecile atricapillus. The sequence continues at coordinate 5,812,757 of NC_081264.1, read as the reverse complement.
ATTCAAGGGAATTTGATGGGAACAGGTATTTCAAAAATGAGGCCCACTGAAACAAATCCTGCTGTCAGCATAGGAGTGATTTTACTGAAAGGGTGGAGGGAATCTTTCATGTTCTGCTCAAACAAGATTACTGAGGCTCTCCCTTTCCTTCCAGGCTGAGGCACAATGCCCCCAAACCCTTTCTGAGAGCCCAGCCCTGTAACCTGCCTGCAGAGGATCTGGCAACCTCGGGAAACCAAGACATGGCAATAGGCACAATGCCTAAAATCTCCTGCCTGGGGCCCAAATTTCCTGAGCTCACAGCAGGAATGAAATATTTCAGCTGTGACATAAAGCCTCTCATGTTTGTTGAGCAGAGCAGCGCAGGGATCGGATCTGATTCATTAATAAACTTTTGTGTGCAGTAGCTCTGTTTTTTCTTCAGGCTCTTGCTGCCATACAATGAAGTACATGATTAAACCCAGCAAATGTCAGCTCAGAATCAATCTGGTTTGAGCAGGTTCTTTTTAATTCAAGTTACTTCAGTGGTGTTTTCAGTTGCCACTTGCAGAACAGTTGGAAGGTATTGGTTATGTTACAATCCTCAGGAAAAATTAATTCTGTTCAGACCTAGTGCAAGCAAATTTTATTGTGCATGCAGCTGCTCAAGATTAAGTAATTATATGGTGAAGCTTTGGAGGCAATGAATTTTAGATGAAGCATGTACACATTTTTATTATGCATACATTTTTCTTGATCAGTTTTCTCTTCATTTGGTCACTCGCTTATGTGGAAGCAATGAGCAAAATCTGCATATTTCACTCTTTAGAAAGAAAATTTCCATTTACATAGCCATAATGCTTTCAGCCCACACATCCTTTAGTGAATTCTCAAAACCCACTGATCTATTACACTCCACACTGCAACTTCAAAGACAGGTCATCTCAGAAAGACGAAGGTTAGACCTTCAGCTGCCTCAACAGTCTTTTCTCTTTTGAGCTCTCCTTGAGCTCACTTAGAACCATTTCACCTTCAGTTGAGCAGGGGTGGCATCCTGACCCAGGTCTCATCAGGGGATGTTTTACATGGATTTTCTTGTTGTTTAGAAAAGGTTATAAATCAAAAGTTCTCTCTTTTGTTTTGTTCTTCCCAGGCAGCTGAAGGTTCTTTCTGTTAGAGCTGGTTTCTCTGAAAAACACCAAAAGAAGACAAAAGGGAGAAAAGCAATTCTGAAACAAAGAGCAAAAGGGTATATTTTCAAAAAGAGCCCTTCTAAAACTTCATTGTGCACATTATCTAAAGTGTATTTATGTAATTGGTCCAACCTTAGCAAAGCCTGCAGCAGCTTTGGCTTTCATGTCAGATCTGCTCACCATGATTTTGGCTCCACATCTCAAAGAGGGGCTTTTGCTGCCACCCTGAGCACTCCCCTGCCCCCTGCTCAGACCAGAGCCTTTGCCCTGGGGCAACATGTCCTGGAACTGTCCCAGCAAAGGCTGAGGGGGTTATTCTCCAGTCTTTACACCAAGTTCTTGCTCTTATGGGACCATCTAGCCACATGGATTTGAACCAGATCAAGCAAGGATGTGCAATTGCATCTCTAGTGAATTGGGTAAAATGTAAAACAAGGAGGTTATGTTTATTTTCTGGTAGCTGAAGAGGATATGGCATCTCAGAAAATGTTAAAAGTGCTTCAGACAGCTGGTACATGATCCTGACAGTGAAAACTGAACCTGTCAACTCTTTCTCTAAAAAATTTAAATCAGCAGAGCAAATTCATAGTGGGTCAGTGCTCTGTGTGTAACAGCTGTGGCAAGTTTGGTCTAAGATGGATAAATTATATCACTGAACCATGATGTGACCGTGCAGAAGATATGAATACAGCTGAGGGAAATGTGTTTCTGTCAGAAAAACACACCCTGCAAGATACCTCACCCTAAAGTTTTTGGCTACATTATTTTTGAGCCTTTTTCCATGACTGCCTTTCCTTCAAACCCAGCTTTTGCCATGGTGTGGCACACAGAATGCTGTCTTGTGAAGAGGTTCTATAGCAGAAAAAAAAAAAAGTATCTGTGCATTTACAGGTATTTTTAGATAAATGAATACAGGTACACAAGTGTCCCTTGTTCCTATCCAGTCACATGAAGAGTTCTGTGTGCTCAGAAGAGCACATTGATCAGGCAGGGCTGAAAATGTTCCATGGGACCTTGCTGTGAAATTAAAGCCTGGTCTGTAACTCAGCAGTTTTGACCCAAGGACTGTCCAGCCCCTTGATGCCACATAACACCAAGAAGAAACTCAGGTGAGCCCCAGACACAGTAATTTCATTGTAACATTGTTTTCTGTCAACAGCTCCTAAAAAGCCACCTGATATTGTTCAAACAATGGGTATGAAAAGTGCTGGGTCTCTGTGATCCCGTGCACCTCAGTGCTGCGGACAAAAAAAAAGGAATCAATTTCTTTCAGGCTGTATTTTATATTACTGAGGCTGTCCTATCTGTTCAGGCTGATTCCTCTTCTTGTGTATTTTATCTAAATTTATGTTATAAACTGCCTCATGTGAAGGCAAGAGCAGCAGTGTGGTGCCAGAGGGGCTCAGGGGCTTTGCTTAAATCAATGCTTTGTTGACTTTAGTGGAGCAGGGTGCTGACCCCCTAACAGGACTTTTGATGATACATCTAAAGCCACTATTTGTACTGCAGGTGCCAGTAAATGAAACCAGCAAATTCTTTATCAAATGGGCCTTCAGAAGTGAGAGATTTGCAATGATGAAAAACAAGGCCTGAACTTTTAAAAGCTCAGCTGTACTCATTTTCCTCTTGGTCTGTACCAGTCATGGGTAATGATAATTACATTGCCTGTCCCTACCTCATATGCAGGGAAAACATAAGAATAGTTGGAGATATTATTTTTTTACTTTTAGATATTGTAAAATGAGGAGGGGGGAGATGAAAGAATCTTGTTTTTATGAATAAAGGTCATAAAAATCAAAACTGGAAAGAATAGCAGAACACAGGACAAAAACATTTCATTTTAGCTTTTGGCAGTTTGTAAAAAACCTTTTAATGAAAAACTGTTCTGCATGAGAAAACAAAACATCTCAGTGAAATATTCTGACTACTTTTCATTGCTTTTTGAATCGAGCTAAAGTCCAGAAAGTTGTACAAAATAATACCATGATGTCCCAGTGCTAGTATTTCTTAATTTTGGTGCTCCAAAAGCATAAGGAAAGAAAATAATTCTGGTTTTCCTCTGAGGTTTTCCAGTTTAGGGCCCAAGTTCCAGGTTTGTCTCAGTTGCCTGGAGCAGGGCGAGCTGCTGCCATGTGATGCTCACACACAGAGTTTGTCCTCCCTGACACAAGCCAGGGCTGTGAGGCTGCCCTGTGTGCCATGGACAGAAATTCTGCTTCTCAGGGCATTTTGGTGCTCACTGGAGCTGCACATGCACAGCTGCAGCAGGGCAAGGCCAGGTTTGCAGGGACTCCTGCACTGGGTGTTTCAAAGCAATGCACATCTAAGATTTTCTTTTTATAAGATTCAAACCTAATTTCTTACTGGAAGAACTCAGCTTTTAACTACGAGGTGTGCATTAAAGAAAACTTCAGAACAATGACTTTTATGGCATCTGCCAATATTTTCATTTTGGCTTAACGGGGGATTTAAATTATTATTGAGTCCTATCTTCTGAAGTGAGCAAATGCTCTCTTTGAGAAATTTGATTATATTGAGCCTCTAACTGCATAAACACAATACCAGCCCCAGTGGACTAATTCCATTAAGACTTGAACTATCCACCTTGAAGTTGCTTATGAATACAAAGTGTCAGAGCTGCTGGCATTGCTGGGTTTGCAAAGCAACTTGTACATTCATGTGTCAGATAATAAAAGCCATATTTATTTAGATATTAAAATGAAAGAATTTAATATTATATTTTAAAACATCACTGTTACTTGTATGGTTTTTCTCTCTGCATGAATAATATTCTTTTTTATAGTTGTATATTACCTCCAAAATAATTCTTGCTCTGAACATTGCAAGGTGCTGGATCTGTGATCTGTAGCATAGACAGGTGGAGAATTTTAATTTTCACAGCAGAAATGTCCATTTCAGTATTTTACCTATCCAAACTCAGCTCCATCTCGCCAGTTTTTTAATTTTACCTATCTTTTAGATAACTCTTTTCTATCTAAATAACATATTACTGCTGAGGTTTGGGAGTCATTAGGGAAGATCTGCCCAATTAGCATGTTAATTAGGACCTACCCAATTCAGGGATAGGGAGGTGATTGTTTTATTAGCATTCTGTGAGATGAAAGAAAGATTAATGACTGTGCCTGCACCCCTTGAGGGGTATAGAAGTAACACTTCTTATCTGAGATATCTGTGTGTGAGGAGGTGTTTGAAATGGCTGGGCTTACTGAGGGAGCTGCCTGCTGATTAGTTACGCCTGGAGCAGAGAAAAGCATAATTGAGTTTGTTTCTTGATGAGAAGAAAATGATAGTACAAAGCAAACACAACAGGGCAGGAATGTCTGCTCTCACAAGTCAGGTCCTGGTGATAGATGGGGACCAGGCAAACCCTGCTCCCCTGGACTGGGCTGGCAGGGTGAGGCTGGTGGATGTTCCATGCAATAAGGTTGGTGCAGGTATTTACAAAGCTCATGGCTGTGGATGGAAAGTGCTGGTTTATAACAAACATCTCTTGCAGATGCTGTGCTCTCTCCCAGCCACGTGCTGCCCTACAGCCACGGAGTGTGACCCATGGGTACCTTGAACAGGCTGTGCTGGGGCACTGAAATTCAAAGGGCCTAAAAGAAAGTGCAGGAGCCTTGGGGGATGTGCTCTGGTTTGGCCAACAGTTGGTACCACGCAGATTTGCTCCTCTTCTCCGTGTGATGCTGTGAATCTGATCCGTTCCAAGATTATCTGGCAAACACAGCTCATGCCTGTCATTTTGTTGCAAAACTCCAGCACTGATTTATTCCGGGCCTCTCAAATATTCATGTACCCAGGGAAACACCAGATTGTTGGTTTCTTTGCTTCCTCTGAGTTCTGCATAGACAACACCTGTTTTGATGCACTGCTTTCTGACATGAAAACTTTGTTCTTCGTTTCCTTTGTTGAATATTTCAGTGAGGAGCATCAGCTTCTCAGAATGTAGAGGATTGTCAAGGTGGTCTCATCCACAAATGCACAGGAAATTGTACTCCTGGCTTTGGGATTTGAGCATATATTCCTTGTAAAGCAAATTATATCTTCTTCCCAAGGTTATCCTCAACAGCATAGAGGAGACCAAAACCGGATCCCTGTGGGCATTGTCAGTTTACCATAACTTGTGGTTGCAAATGCTGTTCTTTAACCCTTTGTTCTATTCTTGTCTGTGGTGCTCACCTACACCTCTTTGTTTGTCTGTCACTCATGCCAATCTTAAAATTTCTGTTAGAAATTGATGCAGTTCCAGGTAGATTTGCTAGAGAAAATTCTGTCATATTTAGGTGTTTCTGTTGACCCTGTTTGATAATAAAGAACCATTTGATGCAATAAATTCCCAGTGCACAAGCATAGACTTTTCAACATTTTACTTGTCTCAATGTTGGGATTTTTTTAAAATCGAGTAGAGCTGAGGTGAATTGCTTTATTCAGATTTTTTTTTTTTATTTATTTCCTTTTGTGATACTGTATCATCCTTGTCCGTGTGAATTCTTCTGGATCATAAATTAATCTCTTGCTGAGTTTTAAATTGGAGTATGAGCCACTCACTCATCTCCCAGTGAACGCAGAAACCATGAGATAAGGCCTCTGTGTTCATGTGAGTTACAGCCAGGCTGTTCAATAAAAAACTGCAGATAGCCATAGTTTGTGATAACAATGTGGTTTTTCAAGTCACCCTGAGATGGAGTTTGCTATTTGTCAAACAATACCATTTTGATAAAATAAAAGTAAAAGCTGCCTACGTTATCTTTCGACACAACCAACAGTACCTGTGGGAGACACGGTTCTGTATAAAACAATTGATTCTACTGATATAAGCAAATTAGGTTTTTGTGACACAGGGAGGAGCTTTCTTTTTAGTCTAAAATGCTCCCCATTGAGAACTCCCACCAGGTGTGCTATGCTTCCTGAAGTCATTAATGTAGATCAAAGAATAATTAGGCTTTGGCAAGCATAAGGGGGTTTGATTAATCAGTCTGAACAGCATCCTTTTATCTCATAATCCCAACTGTTGAATCAGCGTGGCGTGGCCAGGCTGTAGGGAAGTACTCACAGGTTGTTTTCCTCTTGCCCAAAAGCACAGCATGAGAAGGAAGCAGAATCCATCCTTTTGTTCCTTACCTTTCTCAAAACTGAGGACTAGGGACGGGTGTGTATAGCAAATAACAGATCCAGCACTGCACTGAGCAGAGAGTGAACCAGAACACCCAATTCCTGGTGACTGATAGAGACCACCCCAGCACAGAGGTGTGGAAAATCCATGTAGTAGATGATCTTTTGAGGCCAGTCCTGTGCAATGAGAGACTGGTTCTCACTCTGTGTGTCAGAGAACACGCCAGGACTTTCTTGCTCACTTACTGGAGTTTGTTTTACTTTTTGAAAGTTTTGTTTGCTCTTCATAGTCCATTTGTCCAAAGATTCCTGTACTTTTTGAAGATATCTGTGCCATAGCTATGTATAAAGCCACCTCTTCTTGCAGGTGGCCTATCAGTGCCTGGGATACAAATGCTGGTGAATGAAAAAGGGAGAAAGCCAATGGTGTTAACATGATCCTGTGTCTGTAGAACACCAGTGAGACTGTCTGGTATAAATGTGATCAGGGTTTGGCCTACAGAGACCTCTGGTTTAATTACCTGGCAAGCCCCAGAAATTTGCTATCAGAATTTTTAAATCCATTGATTAGATTAGTCAAGAGGCAAAGAATCTGACAAAGATTTTTTTTTTTTTTTTTTTAATTGACTTTGCATGCTTCTGTTAAATAGCAGCTCTCAGTCCTTCTCTGGGGAGAATGCAGCTACTCAGGTGTCTTTTCTGTGCATCCCTGGAGACAGCAGGGAAGAGCAGGTTCTCACAATGTAAAGGGGCTGTACAAGGCACTCACTAGGCAAAGAGGAAAGGGGAAGACTTTTCCATCTGCCTTTTCTCCTGAAATGATGCTACTGACAGAGCAGCAGGGTGCAGGATGGAGAGGCTGGAGCAGCAGCCCCTGCCCAGAAGATCCATCCCAGCACCGCTGTCAGAGCCCCTTATGGAGACACCAGGAAAGGAGATATTACAGCAAGTAGGCAGCATTTTCCTAACAATATTATATTGTTTGTCTTCTTCACTTACATCAACATTTCAGTGAGAAAACAACGCAGCTTTTCCTTCCACCTAGCAGTAAAATATATCTCAAATAAAATGGGGACAGAAATGCTTTTATTACCAAAGTATCTGCAGAACAAAGTGCTTACTTTCTCCTACTTATTTCTAAATCATATCCACACTAACTGTTGCATCCGCTTTCTGCATCCCTGACTGTGTGAGAGAAACTTGGGGAGAAATTACCTCAATAATGTCTTTCTAATCTCCCTTGTTTACAGCACACTTTTTGTTCAAAGTCATTATGACAGTCATGGAAGATTCTGAGTATGATGCAGTTATTGAATTTTAAATGAAAACTAAATTGGCTGTGGTAGAGGGGAAAAATATCTCATAACACAGTAATTTTTCCTTAGGGTACAGTTGCTACATTTTATTAGAAATAAGCAATTTTCACCATGTCTCCAAAATGTATAGTGCAGATAAATGTGAGATATTAATCTAAGGAAAAAAGGCTTTTACAAGTATTTAATGCCAAATGGTGGTTTAAAGTTTGCATGTCTTCTACATTTTTCTGGTGTGCAGCAGAAACTATTTACCCATTTTACTGAAGTGAAACACATCTCAGTTCTCTGCATCAGTCAAAAGCCTCCTGTGGAATCAGTTAGATGGGATTTAATTGAAAGGTCTGGAGGTTTTTTCCGCTCGATTTGCGCATTTGGGGAGCGAGGAGCATTATCTGCACGTGGCAGGTGCTAAGGTGCTAAACAGAACTGTGGCTGCTAAACAAAGCTGTCTGCAGAGCAGGTTCCACTTTTCCCACTGGGATCCTCCAGCACCTCCCACTGCTCTGTCCCCACCAGCCCCGAGGTTTCCTCAGGGGGATTCTGCTGGCACGGATGCAAAGGGGAGCTGTTTGGGAAGGTAAGCGTGGGGATGAAATAAAAAGCACCTTCAACCCAGGGTTTCTGGCAGCGCCACAGGCTGGCTCTGTCAGCTGGCAGACCTCTGCAGGGAATGGCTCATGCCCAGCACAGCTCAGAGCTGCCAGGAGGGAGCTGAGAGCAGCCCCCTGAGCCCTGGCTCTCTGGGCACCTCCCTGCCAGGACCTCTGCAGAGCAGATTCCTGCAGCTGCTCCAGCAGCATCCTCCCTTCAGCCATTCCTCTCTTAGCCAGCAGCCTTGGTGCCCTGGTTTTGTGGGTTAGATTTGCTTCATTCCTTCGGCAGCTCTCAAGTTAGTCTGCAAACCAGAGCAATATTCCCATCAGTGAATTCTCATGAACCAGTTCTTGCTCAGCTTCAGCTCCAGTTACAGTTTGTCAAACAGGGAGTGGATGTGAATGAACGGTTGCAGAGGAAGGGGTGTGTTTCAGTCATTGCAAAGTACAAATTAGTATGGAAAATGCATCCACATATGCTTGGTGGAGTCCATAAAGTCATGGTTTTGCTCCTCCTGGCTCTGAGCTGCAGCTGTCACCAGCCCAGGACATTGTCCTTGCGCCCATCTCTCGTGCTCATGTCTCCTGTTTGTTTCATGGCTGTAGCTCACACTGAAAACCTAAACACAGAGTAAGAGGTTCAGTTTGATCAGAAAGGGTGGGCTTGACTTAGGATGGGTTATGGAAAAATCTTGGTTTGCTTAGGCTTGGGTTACTTTGGGCTTTGGGAAGTCAAACCTGCATAGACACAGAGTGCAGTGTGAGTGTTAGAGGCACGTTCAAGGGAGTGCAGATAGAGGATTCAGTAAGAGCCTCACAAACTGGTGCCATTTTCAGAAAATCTGGCTTGGAGTTTGAATTTTCACACTTCTGCCAGGATGCTAAAATAGAAATTCCAGGGAGGTTTACAAGCAAGCTCACAGCAAACCTCACACTAAGTAAGCTAATTCAATTTATCAGTCCTTGTTGGGTGCTGGGATGAGAGAACATTTAGAACTGAATATAAGTCTCTTTCCAGATTAATCACAAGCTGTTATATTTTTATGATTTAGTGGTGTTGTTTATGACTAACATTTATGGAAGATAGCTAGTAGATTTTCAATAAAAGGTTTTCACCTAAAACTAAGATTATAACAATTTTAGGGGTAATTGGGCAACCGTTGAATTCAAAAGCTGATAAATATAGGGAGTTTTTCAGAACTGTTTATTGCCTACTGACTTAATGGCAGGTTAGACTGCCAGATGCATCGCTCTGTGATGAATGTATAGCTTGCTAAAAATAATGTTGTTGTTCATCAGCTGAAATATATGGCAGCCTATAAGCAAATGAAAGGGGGTCCTCTCCAATTTCAAGTTAAATCAGTTGTGAAAAGCATTCCCTAATTAACAAGGCTTCATTTCAGAGCAAATAACAAAATCCCTTATAGTATACTTTTCTTTATTTTCTCTTTGTAAATATGCCATCGTGTTGCCATTGGTTGTTTTGCATCCCAGGTTGTCTGGGCTTCACAAACTGAAATGGGAGAGGTGTGTAATAAGGAAAATCATGAAAAAATTATGTGTTCCACACTACAGGATCCGTGAGCTGTCTACAGAGGCAGAAAGGAAAGACAACATTACAGTCATCATGTCTAAAAGGTTTTACAGTAATCTGCATCAGCCTAGAAAAATATTTATAGTAAATAGGTTTAAAAAGGTCAAAAATCTCTGTTCTAAAGGAAAATTTTATCCTCTCTCCCTCCCAAATGGAATTTCATGATCTTTGCATTTTGCTCTCAAATTTCCTGTAGAAGTGCTTGAATTTTAGTACAGTTGCTGCTTTCAGTAATTTAACACAAAAGCAGCTCTTCAGAATTTTTCTGCATGTTCATGGGTGCATTTTTACTCAGGCAGTTTTGTTGAAGTCTATCCTCCACTTAATGATATTTTAATTAATTGTTTCCTGGTTTTCATCTTCGTATTGACTGCCACCCATTCAATCTTAGCTCCATATTTTGGACAAACTCTGCTGTAAATAGCATTTCAATTTCTACACAAGGAGTGTAAATGTAGTTCTCATTTCCAGCATCATTCAAATGCCCACATAACTCTTATTCTTGTGAAAGTAAATTGAATCTGTCACGTCATCTTCTATGGCAGCCTGATTCCTGGTAACAAAAGATATTGCAGCTGACAGATGGAGCCACACACTACATAATTAAGTCTCCAGTGTGTGTCAGCTGCAGCTTTTCAGACACAATTAGAGTCTGACCAGTTCACCCATTTAGGTACTTTAAATAAAACCAAAAAAATATCCCTTAGGTGGATGTGGAGGTTTCTGTGAAAAAATGAACTCCAAAATGCGTTAAGCAGAAAAAAATAGGATTGTGTTCATTGCCAGACCTTCTAGTGATAAAATTTGATGCAGGTCTTTAAAACCTCACTTTACCTCCTTTTCTTTTGCATTTATTATGTCCTTAGTGTAGCTAAGCATAAACTCTTCTCAGTAGGGAGACTCATGGAGGCAATGGATAGAAAATACATTTTCTTTAGAAAACTGGCTTCAGGAACCCCCAGCTGTGCAGGAGATAAAATCACATTGGGTTTGTAACAGAAGATTGTAAAACTTAGACAAAACTATGAAACAACAGAAAACTTTAAGAAAAGACAAAAGGCACACACATTAAGTGGTGTGTGATGGATCCAGAATTAAAGATGGGTCTGATGCACAACCTTGTGATCCGGCCTCAGTATCTGCCATGTCTGGGGATCTCCATGTTTTTATGACTTTTCCTCACAAAGACAAGGAAGAAGAGATTTTTTTTTAGCTAATCTTTTCCACTGCACTCCTGTAAATGATCAGGTGCCTTATGCCAATCATCTCTGCACACCTGAGGTGCTTTGGTTTGTAAGAACACTGAGCAATACCACCAGATCTCAGTGTTCACCTGTCATCCCTGTGTTTTTAACCTCCAAAGCTGATTCCATTATTTCTGACACACACTCCTTTGTTCATTCTTTCTTCTGTCCCTAAAACACACCCAGCACTTGCCTGATAGTCATTATATTGATGCACCAACAGCAGCAAAAGCAGCTCACAGTTACAGCTGCTTCTTCATGTTCCTTTTTGCTTTTTGGGTATGTTTTGTTTCATTAAAGAGGAGTTCCATGCTGCTTTTATTACTCTGACTACTAATGAAGGATAAGCTTATTAATTCAGAAGTTTTAATTAAATCACTTGCAGAGGGACCTGCTTGGCATGAAAATATATTCAGTGTCTGACTGTAAGAAGCCCCTGGTGGTGCAACCTTCCTTGCTGACCATCCCATTGGACACTTGCATTCCAAACCAGCTTTGGTGGAGAGGTCAGGAGGCAGGAGACACAGGGGTGCACTTCCCAAATGAAGGGCTTCAACCACCAGGGCAGATTTTAGCTTTCAGCAGACATCTCAGATGTCTAAATGTAGAAAAACAGGTTGCCAAAAAGCAGGTCAGCCAACTTTTCCTACAAAACTAACCTAAAATGGGATTGGATCCCTCATAGCTGACCCTATTGGGTTACTACTTTAGGCTGGGGAGTCACTTCTACCAGTTTAAATTAGGACTGGAGTGAAATTTATCCACTCCTTTTGAGCCTGAAATCTCCAGAAGGCACATGCACCTCTGTCGTACATCTGCACTCAGAAGTCCCAGGACTTGGTTTATCTCTATGGCTTATATCAGATAGACTTGATTTTAAGAAATAAATGTTTCATTGGAAAAAAAAAATAAAATAAGCTGCCTAATTCTGGGAACTGTAACTGGTGGTGAGTATAGCCTTTGACTTACCTCTTTCATGCTCCCTGCCCCAGTCTGGCACAGATTTACAAAATTGATTTAAAGACTCATATTTCTTATCCTGTTCCATGGTCCCTTCCTCCCCCAGAGTAACCAAGTTACAAAGCTTTCCTTGGATAAAATGCATTATTGAGAATGCCATTACCCCAGGTGGGCTCAGGCAGGAAATATTTTTCCTTGCAGCCAGCTAAAGAATGGGAAAAGACAGAGAAAGTGTCTTGACTTCATTTATCAGATTTCACTCTGTTGCTGCCCTTTGGCCCATGCCTCTCACATCTGCATTGCTGTTTGAGTTTTGAAAGTCCTGGTCCCCTGACAGGGCTGTGGTGCTGGGAAGGTCTGATTTGGGTCTTGCACACTGGTGTAAGGTAGGAGAAACCCCCCAGGCAGGACCTCATCACTGCAAATCCCACTAAAAGCCGTAATAGCCACAATCCATCAGGTGGAAAACCTGGAGAGAGCAAATGCTCTTATCTCAAACACTGAATTTACAGTAATTAACAATTGTAAATGCAATTGCACTGTTTTATAGGCTGTCCTTCCTATGATTGTGGGGAATGGAAGTTAATGGAAATACACTTGATAATAGTTGTTGGCTGAAGGGCTTCCATTAGCTGTACCTCCAAATGTGCACTTAGGTAATAATGCAGCAGATGAATCTGCAAGAAATGAATTGGGGTTTTTTGGTTGGTTTTGTCATTGAGACAGATAATAAAGACGTTTCTCAGCAGGCTCAGCTGGGATATTACTGCTGTTCATATAGCCAAGTGTTTTGTTGGAGAGATGAAGTGCTGCATAAACTTCTTCACTACCAGAAACCTGACAAATACTGAGCTATTGTGTCAACAACAAACTGGGAATAATGCATCTCCTCCCCTTCTAATAGATTTTTCCTTACATATAATCATAAGCAATACTAAAAAATTACAACGGGAAAAGCCACGGCTGCAGGAACGCGTCTGCTCTCTGTGATCCACCATTCGTCTGACTCGAAGTATCAGGTGCAGAGAGGATGAAAATAATTTGTTTGGGGATTACCTATACCCAGAAAGAAACTTGATAATCACTGGAGTGAGTAGCTGCTGCATTTGTCTGCTACCCTCTTGCCTGGTAATCGTTATAGAATGCAATGAAATTATTATTTCCAGGGGTGGGGAGGGAAGGAGAGCTCATTGTTCATTGAGCTGCGTCTGCTTCCCTGTTGCAGAAGTGTCAGCAGCCATTTAGCAGGGCTTGGGTTATGGAGAGCTGTTAGCTGGATCTGCACTCACTGACCAATTAATGTTTTTGGGGTTTTTTTGTCCTTGGGGAAACATAAACACATAACACAAAATGGGAAGTTTAACACACCCATCGGTTTATCCCCCAGAAAATACCGAGTGCATCTTCAACACAACATGGCACTTAATGGCACACGTATAATTATGTTTTATAAAGATTTTATAGGAATGGCAGGAATAATATTAATGATGTGTGAACATAGGTGGCAAGACTGGATTTATGTTTCAGTCAATTACAGTCTACAAGCTGAAGTAGAGAACAGAGGTAATTAACAAGAATAATGAAAGCGCTACCTTCCTATAAATCACTGTTAAAAAAGAGTAAATAATAGAAGACAAAGGGATTGTGAGTCAAGTTGTGTCATTATTCATCAATTTTAGAGCAGAAGGGTGGGTTTAATTAGTGAAATGGCATAGCACTTTCTTGGTGCTTTTCAAGAGTCTTCATGCTCTTCTATCACTGGGAACAAACAGCTGATTGAATGCAAATGACAGTGATTGCCTTCCCACATTCTGACAGGGAAGGAAATTTCCCTTTGTGTTCCTTTGAATAAAGCAAAGGGAGTGACTGCTGGCCAGGCTGGACTGGGGAATTTTGCAATCCCGATTGCAGGTGAGGGTCTCCCTAACATGGAAAGGATGAAAGAACCCACTTCTTCTGCAGTTCCAGTTTCCTGTGAGTTGTTTAGTTCCAGTTTTTAATCTGTAGTGCTTTTTGGATAAGAAAGCAAATCAGTCTCCACTGTGAGGGCCCTTATCTCTTAATTAATTTTGCCTTGTCTCATCCTAGGAGAAGACATTTCTCATGCCAAGGCATAGGAAGCTGATGCAGAATTGCAGTACCACGAGCAGCAGGAGCCCCTGAGGATAAACACCATGTGGCTGCTCAGAAAGGAGAGGTAATAAGTCCCAGAGAGGGGTCACCAACTGGCAAAATACCTAACAAAGTCCCTAAACATCTATTTTAGCTGATACAAGGACTGTTCCTTTGGAAGTTGTTTTATATTCTATTCATTCCTCTGAGGGCTGAGCAAATATGGACTGAAAAAATGACTAACTGAAGGGAAGGCTTTTTTTCATCCTGATCAGCCTGGGCTCTGGTTTTGACTGGCTTTAGAGACTAAGGGATATGATAGTTGCTACTTGTAGATGCATTTGATCTCCCATTGCCAAGAGGACATGCTGCCATTCTGATAAGGAAAAGTAACGCTGAGTTGTTTCTCCATTGACAGAACACAAATCTGTTTCTGCAAGCAGTTTGCCAGATTGTGATATCAATCAGTACAGCCTCTACTAATCCCCAGTCGAGGGCCATTTCAGTGCTCTTGGTGCCTGCTAGTCCAGTCTGGGGTGAGGGGGAGTTCCTTTGCTGAAGATTTGTTACCAGGCATCACGAGATGGCTCTTTCACAGCTGGGTGAAGAAACCTCACCTACCTGCAGGATGTTTTGTAGGGCATTAAGGCATCCTTTGACTGAAAAGTAATGAGAAATGGACTATTAACTATTATTCATTATAGCACATGCAAAGCTTGTGGGCCAAGTTTAATTAAATTCAATAACAGCATATGCAATAAAAATGAGCAGTTAGCAGCAGTGAAGGATTCTGATCTGAGTCTGGGAAGATTCCTTCATCTGTATTGGCATAGTGGGAAATAAAAAGATGGAAACTTCAACTTTGACAAAGACTGTGAAATTCCAACTCTGACATATATATAGAGGAAACCTCTACATTTTCTCTACTGCAAGTGGGTAAATTCAGTTTACCTGCATTTGTCCTTGATTACACACTGCTTTCTCCTCTGGCTACAGACCTCAGCATAAATGTCCAGCCTTCTAAGTCACCTCCAGAGAGTGACAAAATGCTCAGTGTCACACAGAGAGCACACCCACTAAATATAAGAGGTTGCAGCACAGCTCTAAGGAATACTCACAGGATATTTGCTGATCCAATATTGCAGCTGCTCCACCCTACAGACCACAGGGAGAGTGATAAATGGAGCTGAGGGGATGGGGAGCTGAGCTGAGGGAGAAGGTGCTCATTCAGTACTGCAGATTCTGTTGTTTCATTATCTCTGGGGACACCAGGACAAGGGTAATGGAGGAGATCCATTGTGAAAAGGCTCAATATTTTCTTGTGCACTGAGTCAGGGAAAAATCTCTGTAGTTCAGAACCAGCATTGACTGACCAGAAATGTGTGGCAGCCCTTTGGGTTGAAGGCCTCAAGAAACGGGACTTCCCAAACATTTTTAGATCTGACTGAATTAGAAACTTAGCCTGAAAAAGATATTTTGTTATGTTTGACATAAAAAAAACCCAATGGTTTGGTATGAATGTGTATATAGTACACAATGTACAAAAAGCTCATCCAATGACAGATCTATGACAGATTTTTTTTTTCCTTGATTGAAACATGTTTCAGTGATCTGAAAATTAATCTCAAGTATTTTAATTTACAGCAAAAAAAAAAAAATCACAGCACAAAAGATGAATATGTGACAGTTCCATGGAAAACAGAAAATCTGATAACAGCTTAGCACTACTCATGTACCTGTAGGTTCATATGATAACTTCATATGAAAATACTCAAGCAAAACTGATGTTGTTGTGTGCTTATCCCTAAAGACAAATCTGTGGATATGGGTGCATTGGCTACTTTGAATTTCAGACCAACTGGATAAAGGTGTAACAAGAATTTTCCTGGAAATCCTTGGAGTTTCAGTCTGTTGGGGGCAGATTCTTGTGCTTCATGTTCACCCCCCTTTTTTGCCTGTGTCTGGGCTTGGGGAGTGAAGCAGAGCTACTTTAAGGATGCCACTGAAAATGAGGGGGGGGAAGAAGTGCTTCAGGGTTAGTAGTGGGTGTGTGGAAGGAGGGGGGAATTTTAAACAGGATTTAATGGAGCTGGGAGCTGGGTTATTTAAAACTGGTGCAAAGATCCTTTGTATTGACAATTCACTATATGAGCCATAAACTCTTCACTCTGTGCCTATAAAAGATGAAAGGACCAATTACTTATTGAGGCATTAAACACCCAGGGGACAAAGATGCCTGTCTAGCAATAGTAAACATATTGACTGAAACCTATTTGAATTTCAAATTGCCAAATGTCCTGATTTTTTAAAAGCTTCCTATGATAACCAAGGTCTGGAAAGTCAATTGAAACTTAATTCTCCTGGATATCTCATGGGGGGAAAGTACATGAATCTGGACAGATTCAATTATTTAATTTTAATGAAAAAATAGATAGCTGCTTTATAATTTCCTTATAGAGCCATAGATGGGAACTCAGCTCCTTTTTCTAAGATGTTATCCTAGGATAAATGACAACAGTGGTCTGGCAAACACAGCTTGCCAAGAGGTTTATGTCCAAGGGTTTTCTGCTTCCTCTTGTCCTTACATCTTTTTTCCCTCCACCTGGGACCAGCCCACTCCAGAGGAGCATTTCCTCCCTGCCCAGGGACAGTGCAGGTGGAATTTACAAAGCAATGCCCAGGGGAGTTGTTGGAGGATGCTGAACATCCCCATGCTGCACAAGGACAGGTTTACTGTCTCACCTGTTGGAAAGACTCTCACAAAGCTGATCAGCCACAGGTCAGTGCTGCTTCTGCCAGCATCCTGCTGATGAGATACCCTGTGGCTGCCACAGGACAGAGTCAGCCCTGACAGAAAACGTGGATAAACCGCCACTGACCATTTTCTGGAATCCCCCTGACCCCAGATGCCTTTGGGACTGGCCATGATCATCAGCTTGATCGACTTGCCATCAGCTGCTTGCCAGGAGGCAGCTGGGCAGAGCTCATCGAATTAAAAGTTACAACTAACTCTCCCTGCCTTGCACTGCTCTCACCACATTCATTAGTAGAACAGCTCATTGTATTTAATTGCCATTACTCTGAATACCAATGGAGTTAATTACTTGCTCTGTATGGGCAGCACAGCCTGAAACGTTGACTCCACATAAACCCATTAAAACAATTAGTGCAGTGTAATTGTGGGTATTTACTGTTGAATTCATTTTTCTCTTGTTTTTACTCTAATGTCATATACAGAGCAAAGGTCCACAGCAGCAGCAGGGCTGTTATCAAAAACTCAGAGGAGTTTATCCTCTTTATATGCTCTGCACACATGGAGGGAGCATCTGTAATCATAACTGCTGCTGTGTGTGTAGTGCTGGGCAGGAGAGACACCACAGCACCCCTGTCCTTGACCTTGGCATAATCAGGCTTTTATCAGATCCAGCCAACAAGAGCACACTCAGTACTTCTGTCTGAGCAAAACTGGTGTTCCTTGTTGCTTTTGTTCCAGCAGAACCTCGTTACAGGAGGATCCACCAGTGAAAGAGATTCCATCTCCCCGCCTTTGTTTCGGGTGGTTTCTGTTGGGATTCCCATCATGCAGTCATTTTTATGTATTCCATTTTCTCTCTGTCTTGGTGTACAATCATAAATGAAGGCAAGCATTTATCACCACAGCAGCTTTAAATAACAAATGCTTGATGAATTTACTCTCAGCTGGCCGGAAGCAATACTGTGATTGCAGCATTTTATAATCATCAGGACTTGTTTCTCTAAGCTGAATTAATTTGCATGAGCAATGTGTTATTAGCAAAGTTGCTGGTAACTGGTGTGTTCAAGCAGACTATGGGAGAGGACTCTTCTGCCTGTGCTTTCCTTGGGCAAACTTAACCTTGTGAGGTGTTTTAGATGGATGGCTGGAGAGTTGTACCCAAAGGCAAAGGTTTGAAATGAGTGCAAGGATTCTGACTCCATGTGAGACAGATCCTGCAGAGCCAGGCTCTGTCTCTGGCCATACAGGACATTCCCATATTTCTATCACACTTATCTCCAGTCAGGGTCTTGCAGGACAGTAGATCCAGCACTAGGATTTGTAAAGCCAAGTTAAAAATACAGAGAGAAACACTTTTTCCTTGCAAAAACTCAACCCATTGCTCAAGAGTGTTCAAAAATTTTTGGTGAGTGAATTGTGTATCAGACTGGTATCACCTGTCTTTCTTCATTAAGCCAGAATAAACCAGTTGATGCTCTAGATTATATCTGGGGATAAACTGGCTGGAGTAAACTCCCTCTAGACCAAGTATTTACACTCAGGTGGGCTGGTAGTTTATGGATCTGGAAGGATGCTCCAGATATTTGCTTCGGTATCTGATATATGGACAGCATTTGTTCTGACTCCCTCAGATGTCTTATTTTTAAGGTGGTGGAAGGTTTTGCCATCGTGTCTGGGGGTGGATTTTTGTGCCCTCAGCAGAAGCTTCAGTTGTTCTCCGTGAAGGTTCTAAAATGCTTCTCACAATTATTTTAAGTGGAGGGCACTGTTTACACTTCCCAGCCTCAATGAGGTTTCTGCAGCTCATTGTGGTATTTATTGCTGTATTAATTGCTCATGCACAAAAGCTTGTGGTGGTGTGCAAAATGCTAATGATGGATCCTAATGACTGTGCACCTCCCTCTCCTTCTCTGGTCGCTGCTTTATTGATGTATTCATTAAATTGTCTGAGCAGCAAGGCTGGATGCACATACCAAAATATTTCCTTTTCATCGGAGAAAAACACAGACCCTGAGAGAAATTGGTGGTTGGGAGATGCCAGACAGTTATCTCTGAAGGATGAATAAAGGCACTCTGAATAATCATGTAAGAACTGACAGTCAGAGTGAGAGGCTGTGCCTCACAGAGAGAGGGAGGTGGTGGTAGGATGTAAAAAAGCAATTTTTGCATTTTTGAGAATCTTGTCTGAAAATGGGTCATGATCTTGTAGGGATGCTGGGAGATAATCAGACAGACATGGAGCGTGCTGTGTTTGAGGGAAGATGCACATGGGAAAATCTGGTGGGTTAAATGTTACTGTGTGATTGTAAAGGACTGTGACACACATGGGATTGAGTTTATGATCCTGGGGTGCATCCCTTAGGAGAGTCCCCTCTTTGCCTCAGGATGGAGATACTGGGCAATACCAGCTTTTATTAGAATTTCCAAGAAATTCTTCCTTGATTAAGTTGAGAGGGAGGTGATGAGGAAAGCCTGTGGGCAGCCTTGGGTGCATCCTTGTCATTTGGTAGAGTTTTCCATCAAGAGGCATTTCAGAGCTCCTTACAGCAGAAATATCATAACCTCCACATGCCAAAGGAGAAATCAAGGCACAAAGGTATTCAGGAGATGAGAAAAAGGCTAGTTACCCCAAGACTTCAGTGTTTTGACAATCACCTTCAGTGTTGACTTTAAATTGTGTCTTGGAATGATGGAATAATAATTCCATCTTTCTTCCTTCCAGGGAAGAACAGGGGAGAAGGCAGTGATGTCATCTTTGTCAGTGTCATAAACCACACACTTATAGAACAACATTTATAACATTATAAAATAACAATATTTGTTCAATTCCTAATCTGAGTTTATGCAAGAGCTCTGTAGAAATA
Organism: Poecile atricapillus; assembly: GCF_030490865.1. Classification (NCBI taxonomy): domain Eukaryota; kingdom Metazoa; phylum Chordata; class Aves; order Passeriformes; family Paridae; genus Poecile; species Poecile atricapillus. Next base: position 5,793,014 of record NC_081264.1, on the reverse strand, counting down.
ATTGATTAGGTTTCAATTTATACTCAGAATAGTAACTGACATGGTAGCAAAATGTGTTCATTGATATCTAATTTGGTGTGGCTAATTTCCTCAATGTCAGCTAAATGCCTGGGTGTTTCTTATCAAATTAAGGTATTATCTGAATCTTGTTGCACATTTGTTCAGTGCTTCTGTAGCCATGACTTAATTACATGGCAACTGAGTTTATACTCTGGTATGGAAGGATTGCTCCTCAGATGGTTTCCTCAGATAAACAGTAGATAATTGCCATGATCCTACTTCCATTAATGTAAATTATAAGATTATTTTAATGATCTTGGGTCCAGCCTTGGGAAGACACACATCACTTCTCCAGTCATGCTGGGCTCCCACAATGCCCACTGAAGTGGGCAGGTTTTCACCCAGTTCTACAGAAATTAGGACTTTTGAATAGGAAAATACTGTCCCTCGGTGTGAGGGAATGACAGACACATAACAATATTTAAAATTTTGCTCCTTGTGGCTAAAGTTCCCTACCTCCAACCCTCAGAGGCCGTGCAGCACAATCCTGCACTGTGTGACCTTCTTGGAGCAAGTGGGAGTCAATATCTATTAACTTCCCCCTGTTCTGTAAGTCAATACCTTGTCTTTAAAGCAGTTGTTTCCCTCTCCCTGCTGCACAGCTCACAATCAGAGAAAAAGGGAATTTTCTCATCTTCATCCCTCGATGGTTTTTCCCATTAATGCAGCCAAGTGAGTGGTGGTTTCCAAAAACCCCCAGAAAAGAGGGAAGAGAAGCAGGAAGGGGATATGGAGGGTCACCTCTGGGTGAACAAATCTGGTTTTCTGGTGGGGTGGGCAGGTGTGCAGAAAGCTTGTGTCAGGATTCAGCTCTAGGTGTGTGGTACAGCCTTGTGAGCAGAGTGAGGGGAATGCTCATGGAGCCAGAAATGCTAGGGAAAAACCATGAGTGATCCTTCAAGATACCTAAATAACGTTTTGTGACTCAGGTGAAACGCTCTCATTAGGCCCTCTGGAGGAGAATTTGACATTTTCTGTGACACTTGCAATATTAAAAGAAAATGCTGCTGGTTTCTGCATTGTCTCCTGAAAGGCACAGGGGCTGACAGAAATGTAATTAAATTACCTGCAGCATTCATCTGTTGTCACAGCAGCCCTCACAATGAATAGAACAATAATTTCATCTGTAGCTTAGCTTAATGCAGTTTTGCCTACACCAGCCAGAAAACAGTTTTCTATTCCACATGGGACAGAGTTCAAGGGTTTCCATTTCAGTTCCAATGGCTTAGAGTGGGGTAAAATCACAGATGGAGCCTTTGCTACAGCCCTCCAACATCAGAGAGCACCCACAACCTGTGGGTGATCCCGTGTGATTCAGGAGGTCAGATTGGATGATTATATTTTCTTCTAACCTTAAAAATCTCAGAATCACTGCATATAAATATATGCACGTAACAGAAGCTCAGTGAATGTTCTTCCCATCTTGATTAAGTCCCCCAAGAAGCTCTGGCTGTGCTCTAAACACGTGCCCTTAATTTCCCTGGAGGTGTGTTTCACACACAGGTTGGATATGTGGAGCACAGTGAGGACACAGCAGTTTTGGCACTGATGTAGGGCACAGCAGACTGGGTAGAATTAATCTTTTTTCTTTCTTATTTTATTTTTTTAAAACTTGCCAAGGAGTGTGCTTTAAACTGAGACATTATTGATGGACCCAGGTGGCTCCAGGCACCTCCTGACTCTCCTTTGCTGAATGTGGGATGAGCTCCCTGGCTCAGATCAGTGCCCTGTGGGGAAGTGATCCCTGTCACTGTGCTGGAGGGTGAGGGGACAGCAAACTGTCACAGTCCAAAGGCTAAAGGATTGAATTATCCTGAACACCTGGATAATGTCTAATACCTAAAGGCAGATCATCCATTAAGTCCAAGAAAAGGTACCAGGCTACTCCTAATTTCCATGACTTACCCTTCTTTGGATATGAGGGAGTTTGTCCTTGATTTATCACTGTAAGAAATTTCAGAAAACCTTGCTTTACTTACTGATATTCAATTTTAATTTTTTTTCCTGCTATTTATCTACTTCTTTCTTCCAGGAACGACTGCCATTTACCACCTTTCTCAATTAAACAGTCCCACAATTCAGGTATGTAGCAATATGTTCAAGATCACAATTAAAAACAAGCCAAGAGTAGAAGAATATGGTAAATAGGACTCACAGCATCTGCAACAAATACATGGCTCCACCCAATACACCTGGGAAATATCTCCTTCTTTTTGCTTCTATCCATTCCATTCCTGTTTGGGGAGGTTGAGGGAGCCAGGGTTCATCCTGCAATGACTTGTTTTTATCTCACATATTCAGGAATGTACGAGTTGAAGAGTTTTAAATACCGTGTGAGAAAAGGGTAACTTGTGCATGGCCAAGATAAGCTGATGTGTGAGCTGGGGCTTGCCTGAGCCTGCTGTATGGAATATTCCTCCTTCAGGCAAGCTCTGCTCAGAGCAGGGGAGTTTCTCCCTCTCAAGCAATTGTGCATAATGACCCTACCAGGCTGAACAGTGCTAAAAGGGGTTGTTGCAAATTGCTTCTGTGTTGTCATTTTACTTTTCCCTGTATGTGTAGACCTAATAACACAGCCACATGCACAGTACCCCACCCCTGACGCTCTCAAATGCTTTACCCAGCTGCATAAATAGCATTTATTCCTGTTTTACAGATGAGGTAAGAGGGATGGCAGTAGCAGGAGAGCCAAGTGCCACTCAGCAAGAGTGAGATGTGCCTTTGCCATGCTGGATCACGCCAAGCAGAGTACTGAGGTTTTGGTAAGTATCAAATAAATATCAGAGGCAGGTTTTGCTGAGCAGCCATCATTCAGTGCCTGCAGTGCAGGGCTGTGAAACCCAACCCCTGGTACTTGGCCACCAAGCCCTGGAGTCGAAGGATTTCTTCTGAGTCACAACACAGGGCTGGAAATACTGAAAAAATATCAAGGAGCTCAGCCATCATGGCCCACCTCACCCACAGGTAGCTGATTTTCCTGTGATTCACATCTTCTTCTGGAAAGGCTGCAGTTTATCCTTTGGAGAATATTACAGTTTTAAATCAATTAAATTAGATCCAAGTCACCCACCCTGTGAGGCACCAGCAGCAGATTTGTCCCACAGCTCTCAGGGGCTTTGGTCCCCCTGGGCTAATGCTCTGCTGCCCCAGGGAATGTGGGGAAAGGATGGGAGCAGATCCCACATCTCCTCCCCAGCCCCAGGAATCCCAGGAATGATTGGTTTATAATCCCTTAGGGAGCACTGGAAATGCTCCATGTTTTGAGGTTCAACAAGGGATGCTGCAGCTGAAAATCAAGACCTGAGAAAGGATTGAATTCCACCAGTGTTTCTGATCTGACACAAAAACGAGGTCGGTTGTGAAGGAGTAAATTAAAGACACAGTTTTAATGATCCAGCAGTAAATATGCTGAAGGTCATGGGACATCACAAGTTAATAAACTCAACAGGATAATTTAATTCAGCACAAAGAACCCATCTGTGTGCACTGAATAGAAGGTAAGAGTTTGACATGATGAGATGGAAAAGCTTTGTTATCCTCTTGTCTTGCCAGGATTTGCTTCAATTACGCCAAAGAATGTTACTTCATTCTTGCCCTAATAACACTGTAGAGGAAATTAAATTACTCATATATAACAAAAGTGAACTGATTTTGACATCTCTTCTAGGCAAACCTCCTGCTGTATTAGCTCCTAAGCGCATTCTCCCTCACTTAAGGTCTCATGCATATTTATGATTATCACTCATAGTAAATATAAGCACTTTGCGAGAACGCAAATTAACTGCAGGATGTAATGGAGGTTGCCAAGGGTGTTTTTTATTGTTGACTGTGACATGAAGTCTACAATATGGATACAATAATGGATGGATCTTGAGGCATGGAGAAATAATCCCATCACAGAGTGCTCTGACATCAGAAACCACAACAGCAAAACCAGTGCCATTCCAACCTCAGTCTGCTTCCACTGTGCTTTTATTTAATTTCATTTTAAAAGGAGCTCTGCTTTAGCTTGAAATTTTTTCTTTATATTTTTATAACTCATCGATTAGTGAAAATAATTAAAGGTTGTAGAGCTAAGAAGGAATTAATTTCATTTTTAAGGCTGACAGACCTTAGCCTTTGGTTTCAGCTGGATTAATAATGGTGGGTTGTCTCTGTTGCAATGACTCTTTCGTAGAGTTTGATTGCTTTTTCATTACATTAGCTAGCTAGCTTTTGGAAAGATTTTATACAGTAAATTTAGCCTCCAGAAATAAACCTCACAACCTTAAAACTAAGGTTGAAGGCTGCAAGGCAGAGACCATTGCATCAATGATTGGCTCTTGCAGGCTTTCATTAGGAGGAAGCCGGTACATCCTGAAATATACAGCATTTAAAACAATGGAGCCTTATTTTAAAAAAGCATTATTTCTCCCAGCCCATTCCAAATTCAGCTCCCAACCTTTGTTCTCTCAGTAAAGCAGCCTCTTTCAGACCTTTAATTTAATTTCATCCCCCAGCCCAGCAGCATCACCCTGTCTGGATCCTGCTCATGCAAGGACTCTGCCAGGAGTGGGCTCATTCTGGAGGTGGACCCAGGTGGATTTCATCTCCCATAATCTGATATCCTGAGAGTGAGAGCCTTTGTTGAGGTGCACATTCCTGCAGTTTTTTCCATAACTTCTATCTCGAGCCTCAGGTTCTTCCCATGAAGTGGGGGTGGAGGTTTAAGGGGCATTACTGGGCTTTTTTGTTTTAAACTCAGGGAAAGAACAAAGATTTTGTGCAGAGCAGGAAAGAGGCCAGTGGGAGCAACTCTGCCTGCTTTCCCCCAAGGATGGCTGTCTGAGGAAGCCAAAGACAGGCCCTCTTTAGGCCATGATGGATGTCCCCATGTCCAGGAATACACTGCTGCTGTCAGGGTGTCACCCTTGCAGAGGAACAGATCAGAGCAGGCAGCACAAACATTGCAGGCACGGAGGGAGGGCACAAAGGGAGCTGAAAATGGCAGCATCTGCTCCATCCATGAGAAAAACAGGGGAAAAATGTTGACAGATGGCCTGGATTAAGAGTAACCTCTCCTTGCTGTGGTTGAGCATCCCAGGCTCCTGTGCTGAGCACATCACACAGGTCAGCGCTCCCGTGCCGAGAAATTCCACGTGGAGCGAGGCAGAGCCCGTGCTTGGGTCACCCCACTGCACCCAGAGCACTGCTCATTCCAGGGGCAAATCCTCCTGATGCTGCCTCAAAATAAGGATTCCGACTGCCAGGAGTTATATTAGACAGCTACAAAAATAAATGAAATATAGGAACTAATAGAGAGTGGAATTTCTTCCTAATTTGCCCATCATCACTTTTGTTTCTGAAGCAAAATGAGGCTGGCACGGAGATGATGGGAAACACAGCGTTGAAATGGCACTTACAGCATCCCAGAGGACCATTCAAAGCAACAAAAAAACCTGGTGATGTCCTTAAAGACTGCAGATGGTTTCTTCAAGGTGAATAATTTTATTGTTTATTGCCTGCTCTGTGTACGGCAAGGAATGACATTTAAGAAAATGCTTAAAGATGTTTTTTTCAAGGCACAAAGCAAACATTTAGAAGCCAAATTATCCATACCAGTGACTGTGTCATCTCCAGAGCTTGGAGCTTGGTTTAGAGGCACATAATAGTGGGACAGTGAACTCTTAGAAAGCATGGAATACAGGTCAGATTTGTGTTTCTGCAAAAATATAAAGATCTTGGAACTGCAATGCTTTTACATAGCATGTGAAAATACACCCCACGAAGGAAAAAAAAGTGCTGTTCTGAAAGCAGGTGATATTAGGAAGCTTTTGTTATATGACTTTTTCTTTTTTTTTTTTTAGAATTAAATGCCATTCACAAGCTCTCTTTTTCCAAGATATTTCAAAGCTTTCAGATCTAACCAAAAAGAGATTATATAGTTCAGTCATATTTGGAAAGTGTCGTTAAACCTCTTGTAAGCTTGTGCTCAAAATTTCATCAGTAGAGAAGATTTTAATACATTTCTATTTGACCAAAAATTCCACTTCATTTTCAGGGTTGGATTGTTTGGGGTTTTTTTCATTTTACCTCTTCATATTCATATTCTCCCTTCAACTCCTGTCCCAACAGATATCTGTCACTTCTCTGGGGGATATTAACACCAAATCGAAATTCAAGTGTGACCTTTTCCACAGGTAAAAAATTTATTGTTCATTAGTGCAAACTGGTTTGAGACTGCACCTCTCTGGTGCTCAGTCCAAAGCTTTCTGCTGCCATGGCTCTGACCATTTGTTCTGATTCCATCAGATTTGAAGCCTGTAAAGCAAGAATATGTTTTGTGAGGAAAAAAAACTCCACACTCTGAAGACAGAAGAAAGAAAATATCTGTTTATAACCCTTTTGTTTGGCTTTGGGGTTTTTTTTCTTTCTTTTTTTTTTTTTCTTGTGGAAGGATGGTGAAAAGGTCACAGCAGAATTACAGGAGAAAGGTGTCCATAGATCAGCTGTGCAAGCTGCTTTCAAAGCAACTTTTCGGGACAAAAAGATAAAACATAATCAAAGCAACAACTTTCCTTTTCTTTTACCTGAAAGGCCATGTAAAATTTCAGCCTTTAGAAGGATTGAGGGAGAAGCAGCCCCTGGACCAGGCAGAGCATCACTCATCAGCCACCTGTGACTCCTCACCTATGGAGAAGGAGAGATGCACTTGGGAGAGTGAGTGTGCTCTTTGTTACATTTGGAAATTGTATTTTTTTAAATTTAGACCTGTCTTTTTGTTTTTCCAGCACAAGAATAGAGCTTATCTTGCAGCTGAAAGCCTGGGGCAAATAAATATCCATGTGCTCAGAGAAATCTGTGAGTTGTTAAATGAAGAGGCAGCAGCAGGGAGGCAGAGAAGAGGTGGGCTTTGGGGGTGTTGCTTTCATTTTTATTCTCTGTGCAGGCCTGGAGTCATTGGCAGCTGGGAATGAGTCAAGCAGAAGCCAGCCCTGTACAGCTTGCTGGTGAAAATTAGTTGGGGAAACACTGTTAAATCCAATAAGCAGACACATGAAACCTAAACCAGAAGCATCTCACCACAAGAGTTATGTGCAAATTAAAAGACAGTGAAGAGAGGGAACTTGAGGCTCCAAGTCAAGAGGCACGGTCAGGAATGGCTGGATTTCCTGGAGCAGCCAGAGCCAGAATCACTGGGCTCCTGCTGTGAGGACAGGCTTGGAACTTCTTTCAGACCAATATTGTCCTGCCCTGGCACTCAGCAGAGCGCAGTGTGCACAACCAAACCTGCCAGGACACATCTGATTATGTGGTTGGCTTTTTTCCTTCAGTGTAAATTTCATGGCTTTAGCAGTGAGACAGAAAGGAGCTGGGAACAGTAATTAGAAATATTAAAATGTCCAAGAGAAAACTCCTTTCCCATAAGAAGAAGCTGTTCCAACTAGGACCTGTGGGATAATTAAGGATAAGAAGATTTTGGGTTGCGAGTCTGACTGCAGTGATTTAACAGGCTGCAGAAAAAGTAGCCATGGAAGACAGTGAAATCCCATTGGATTATTGTGGAACCTTCTCCTGTCTCTCTCCTGGATTTGGGCTCCCACATCACAGGGGAGGGAAGGCAGCAGCTTTTCTTCATGGATATCTTTCAGATTTAGGTGCTGGAACTCAGCAGAGCTGCTGAGCCAGAGTTCCCTTCACCTGAGCACGGGCAGTCTGGAAAGCACACCTTGCCTTTTACCTTCTTTAAACCATTAAAGCCATTTTTCTAATTGATTACAAGTGTTGTAATGTGGTAGTTTTAACACTGTGAATAAAGATTACATATGATTAGATAAGCAGTTTAATAGCTCAGAGAGCTGAATACTAGCATTTATTAATTGTGCTCACTCATTTATCTTTGTGCTTTACTTATGATACAATCCCTGAAACCTTAATAAAACTGAATCACAAAGAAAAGCTCATTATTTGGAAAAAAAATGTACATCCCACTTTTAATGAGTTCAGTTTCTGTGGCCTTGCACAGGGGGCTCTTGCTGTCACCTGGGTGTGGGGCAAAGACCTGACTGCAGGGCTGAGCCCCTCTGTGGGCAGCATTGTCCCCTCCAGTGGATCACCTCAGAGGGAATCACAGGCACAAATGGATAGTTTGAACTGGTAATTTCAATCATTAAAACTGATAATTTATTTTTTTTTTTAATAGTTTCTAGTCTCAAAACTAAAAACCACCAGTCTAAGCAGAAGCATGGTGGTCTGCCTTCAAATTCAAGGCTTAACCTTCATGTCCTTCCTCTGTTTGAAGGAAAGGATGAGGGTTTATGCTTTGGTCTGCTCCCCTGGCTGATAAGAGTTCACACTGAACAGTAGAGAAGGTTTTAGCCTTGTGTATATATATTTTTAAAGAAGAGGCAAATTAAAAGTAATGACTCAAGCATTTTGTGTTTGTTCTTTCTCCTGGCCATAATAAATCTTTACACAGAACTGCTGGAAGTATTAAATCACTCCAGAGCAACTTGTCCTTGTTCCTCACTGCGGAGACAATAGGATTTTAATAAACAATACCTTTGATTAGGTTCAGCAGGAAAGCCAAGGATAACTAGGTATTTGTATCTGTCAAGGATTCAGCAAGAATCCTTGTAATTCACCTTGACTGCAAAAGCTATTGCAGTCACGTGCAAGACTTGATAATAGGTTTTGGGTGTTGTGGAGAGGGGGATTCTCAAATACAGGGATGCACCATGTACAGCACTGCCACCCCCTTTGGAAAAAAAAAAAAAAAAAAGTCTCTCCTAAATACAATGTTTGTACCTGGGTAGAGAATATGATGATAATAAATGCTTATTGTGATAAATGCAGTCATGTTCTTCAAAGAAGCAGCAACTCACACAAAAAAAATGTAAAAAAAAGCCAAGGAAAATGAGGCTGAACTGGCTTGATGAACAGCAGTGATATACAGCCACCAATTCAGATTTGTAAAATGCACTTTGACTTAAAGTTGCTTAATATTCTTGTGATATCTGTAATGGGTTCCAAGGCAGACTTTACACTGCTTTAAACATGTTGTTATTTATGTTCCATCCACAGTGAAAAGGGATGGAATATGTGGCCAGTACTAAAAATGAAAGAAATTCCCAAAATGAAAGTGGGCAAAGAAAACTGAGAGCTTTTGTTTCAGGATAATGACTGTCCCAATGGGATAATTAATTTTCCTTAGAGCAGCTTGTTATTTTTCAAAGATATTATACTTATGCAGATTTAACTGTAGAAACATCATACTATTGTAATTTCTCCAGTGTGATGCAGCCCTAATTACTCACTGCTCAGAGCATGAAAAGGAAATGAAAGATGAGCAGCAAGTTAATTTTTATTTTAAAAACAAAGAAGATAAGTTTTAAAAGAGGAAAAACAGACCATTGTGTATCAGGCTGGGAGCAGGGGTACATTTCATGGAAAGAGGAGCTGCAGTAATTCTGGATTTTCCCAGGAGGACATTGCCAGAGGTGAGCCACAGCCTGGAAGGAGCTCGAGGTTATTTACATCAGTGACAGCAGGATGAAAGCAGCACACCCTGAAGAACCCCCCACCAAGGGCAGGAGCTGGAGCTCTGTGCTTCTGTCACCTGTTTCTTTGGATTTACCCTTAATCTGGCTGCACACATTAGTTTTGACAAATCTTCCCCAAAACTAAGGATGCCCTGGTGCCTCTGGGGGTGTTTGGCTTAGGGCTGCTGGATCAAACATGCTCCCAGGGCACATCACTCAGACAGCAACCCCACTGCACAGGCTGCTCTGGCTCTGTTGTGCTTCTGCTTTCTGTCTGGGGCTTATGCTCTACAGTCATACAGTCATTTTTCCCAGGCTAAGAAAGACATTTTCTGCCTCATTTTTCCTTGCCTTTCCAAGGCTTTATGCAGCACAGTGTTGAGCACTGTTGGTCCCCACAGACATTCAAAGCTCCTGATCCCTCTGAGGGTTGGGCTCAGTGCAAACAAACCCTGCAGAGCTTCACACAGCTGGAGAACAGAAGATCCTGACGTAGCAGCAAGGAGCAGAGATCTGAAGATGTGCCTCCCCCAAGGACCAAACCAACATGAGCTGCAAACACCCCCTGGTTCCTGAATTCTGAGTTTGGGGGGGATTGACACAAACTTCTATGTCCACCTTATTTTTTTCTTTTGTAAACTCCCTTTCTGTAGATGACCCTTTGTTATTGCACAGTGAAGCCCAGAGCTGCCAGGGAGCCGTCTCAGAGCCGTGCAGAGCCAGCAGTGCAGCTGGCACACCAGATGCTCCAGTGGCTGTCCTGGTCACTTGGATGCTTGTGAGCCAAGAATAGCCCCAGCACACGTCAGCAAGCTCACAGGGGAGCAAAGGCTGAGCTGCCCTGCCCTGCCAGCTGATCAGAATGAAGCCTCAGATAAAACTGAAATAAATAAATAAGCAAACACTTTGAAAAGGAGACAGAGTGCACAGGTTGCCCGTGGGCAAGGAATGATGCTACAGAGCAATGACACATGGGCTTGTTGGCATAAATAAAAGCTGTGTCTTTGCCCTTCCTTCCCACCTCTCAAACCAGTTTGGACATCTCCTGTCCAGCTACAGGGTTACTTAGCACAGCTCCTGTGGTGCTTGGCTGGCCCTGTTCAGTGACAGGCAATTTCTCCCTGGCTCCTGCACAGACAGCAGGACCTGCTCCTGCAGCATCCACTGCTGCCAGCACCCCCTCACCACAGCTCCTGCCCATCCCACACTGAGCCCAAGCTGTGCCAGGACACCTCCATGGGGAGGGGAAAAAACCCAGCAAAAATAAAACAGCAACAAGCAAAGTGATCCTTTCCTCCCCAGTGTTTGGAGGAGCCTGCTCAGACACAGCGCGGTGCCAAGTGCTCACATTGACAGCACCTGTACCAAGTGCAGGGCAGGAAATGGAGCACAGCCACAGCAAGGGCAGAAATTAAACATAAATTGAAAGCCACCATTCAATTCTCACCTAACAACGGCTGTAACAAAGGCAGGAAGAGGAATTCCTTGACTCAGTTGTCATGACAATACTCTTGAAAAATATCTGCCACAGGACCAGCCCTCACTGCCTGTGTGTGACTGCTCCTCTCCCCCATTAATGCAGCACTTTCTTCCAGATCAGCTCCAGGACGGAGCAATTACACTGCATGTGGAGGCAGCAGATACCAACGGTGCAGTTTATAATGCAGCTGCTATAATTAGTTTGTGAAATGAGCACTGCATGGGGAACTCCTCAAGCCATATCATTATGGAGAGAATGGGATAATTGCAGTGTGGTTGCATTGTATTTCTTTTTTATTCACATTTTTCATTGCTAATAATCTTGTTAAATAGTGGCAAGTACAAATGCTCACAGCAGAAAAATTAAATGCAGATGCTGCTGCCATGCTAAAAACAAAAAAAAAACCCAAATAAACAACAAAACCCCAATGTGCTATATATTTTATTTTTTTTCTGTTATCTCTGCTTCTATGCTAGTCTTTGGACTTACACTCCTAGAATAAAACTACATTTTTATTACTAAATAGCATTTCCTTGGAAAATGATCTTTGATTAGAATAAGATGATAGTTTTGATCTTACTCTTAATATATGTAATATTATTCTATATTCTACATTATACATTATATTTATATTTTACATTATATTTATTATGTTTTATTATATTTTATTATATTATTATATACATCATATCTCTATATAAATATAACCTATGTATTGTTATCTATAAATACTACACAATTTTATTTCTACTTTATATATATATGTATATAAATTTTATATATATAACCAAGGGAAAGAGGAAAAAAATAATAAAGAAACCGGGTGTCTCTGCTATTCTGTGTAAACTTAATTTTAAGAGAAATTTAAGAGCTAGCTAGGCAGCAAAGGGAAAAAGCCACACACTTTCATCCATGAGCTAATATACTTCCCCTCACCGACTTTTTAGCAAATATATTACTAATATCTCTTCCAAACTACAGATGAAATTCACTGGTGGGTGATTTAGCTATTCAAGGAATACTCCTTTCTGAAAAATAATAGAAGGAGGGAAAGAGAGGGGAAAAGTGAAAGGGTCCTGTGGGGTGATAGAGAGCTTGTCCCAGAAAGAACAGGAATGAGGAACCTCCAAGAGCAGAGCATGGCCCAAAGTGTGTAGAAGGCACATTTTCTCCCTGGATCAGAGTTTCAAGGCAAAATGCAGCAGAAAACCTCACTCAGTTCAGTTCTGCAAGAAAAAGTGAAGTTAATCAGAGCAAAGTAGCAGCTTTATCATACAGAACCCCCATGATGCTCCAAACACTCCATTATCCTTCTCAGATGCCCTTTCCCCTTCCCCTGCTCCTGTGAGCTGCTTTACACCCACCCAGGGTCCCCTTCCCCTCTGTCACCTAACCCAGCAAACCAACAAATGGCTTTGGATCAGAGGGAATTCCACTGGAACCCCACAGCCCCTCTTCCCTGAGCTCCTCTGTGCAGGCAGGGGCTGACTCACTGCTCTGATCCTCAACACTGGGGCACACAGGGCTTCTGCCCCCCTCTTCCTCCTCTTCCTCCTCCTCTGCTCACACAGGAACAACCACCTCAGCCATGACATAGCAAGAGAGGAGAAATATCAGCCACTCCAGATTCCCACCAAAGTGTGGGAAGAAGTGAAGGTCCTAGACCTGGGCAAACCAGTGTCTGCATTTCCCCTGCTTACCCTCCCTTCCTCTGTAAAGGCTGGAACAACCACTATTATTATTGTTATTATAGTTATTATTGTTATCATTATTATTATTATCATCATCATCATCATTAACTATAATAACTGCTGGGCAAGGCATTAGTGAATAGATGCAAATATCTGGGATACATGGAAAACTTTTGAATGAAGCAGATGAATTTCTGTCTGCCCTGGACTAGACTGAAGCAACCTTTGGACAAAGCGAATTATATATGCAAGCAACAGGACTCTACACTTTTTCTATCTCAAAATCCACAGAGCCACTTAATTCCTGCTTAAGCCAGACCCATTTCCTGATGGTTTTCAGCAGTGTGCTTTGGAGATAAGACCAGGTAGCACCTTAGATGATCCCAAAACATTCCATGCAATAAGCTGAAAGTTCAAAACAAAACTCAAACTGAAACTTAAACAAACAAACAAAAAACCTAAAAAAAATAATCTTACCCTTATCTCAGATGAGCTGAAACAACATAGAGGAGAAATGATATCATGCAGTAGCAGTGTCAGGCTCTGTGAGGATGTTCTCATGGTTTGGCAATACTCCCAGGGTTTCTTTCCTTGCTACAAATGAGTTGGCAAGAGCAGTAATTGAGAGCAAAGCCTTTGCTTCAAATCTAACCAGGACAGGGTTAATGTGGCAATTCTTTCCAAAGATACAGGAAAAAACATCCACCAGGCTACAACAGAGGATGAATTTTGCTCCAAGAAACCTCTGGTTTTACTAAGCACAGATTACAGGACATTGGGTACTGACCTGCTGCTCCTCAAGATCTCCATTCCACCCTCTGTTCCACCTGGGATGGGGTGCTCAGAGAGGGCTGCAGCTCCTGGGCACTCACTGGGAGCTCAGGCAGAAGGCTCAGGGTTGCATTAAATGGTTTTTGTCCCAGCACAGCTCTGCTCAGGGCAGCTCCTGGCCCAAATCCCTGCCCAGGGACTGCTGGAAGGGGGAGCAGGGCAAGAACTGGCCTGGCCAGGCACAAGCTGCTGCTGCAGCTCCAGCAAGACACATTTGGCAGCCAGGTGGGCTGGAAAAGAGCCCGAGGGACACGTGGGATCAGGTGGGACAGCTGGCATGTGCCATCACACCAGCGTTAGCCAGGCCCTGTCCAGCGTCACCAGCATGAGCTGGTCCAGGGCAGCACCTTTGATCCTGAAAGGACACAACTCATCAAATGAGCCTCTTGATATCCTCCAGTCCTTGCTGGTGACCTGAGGTGATCCGAGGCCACCTCTGCCAGCTCAGGGAATTCATCATCAGAGTGCTGCAAAGTGACCTAGCAGTGGTGGTTGGGGAAAGCAGATTCCTGCAAGGCTGCAATTTGCTGGCCATCAAATAGGTGTAGATGGCTTGGCAGATCCAAAATTACAGTGCAAGTAGGAGTACAGGGGAAATTATTATTGTCAGGATTTTATGGAGAAAATAACCATGTAGAATGTATTTTAAAGTGGTAGTTTAGACAGGAGCATGATAGCATCGTAAACCATAAGAGGAAAACTTGAGGCATTTAAAAACATCAGAGGAAAAACGAGAGTGAATTACTACTGCCTCTTCTTTCCTAGTTATTTGCTGTCTTAAATGATATGTGTGTGCCTGAGTGTGCATTTGTAAATATATTTCCATTTTTTCTCCTCAGATAGATTTTACAAATGGAAGAGCTCACAGTGTTGCTGTATTAAGGAGTAAAAATAAAAATCTGTGTGTGTTTACAAGCACCAGCCAGAGAGAACAGGTAAGTAACTGCAACCCTCCATAAGATGAAGGATGCCATCAGACCATCTGACTGCAGCCACCAGAGACAGCAAATTCCCTTTGGAAACCTCCCACCCCTCCTCTCAGAGCCCTGCCAGAGCAGGCACACTCCCCTATAAGCAGGTTTGATTTATTATGGGACTTTCTCTGAGCTCCTTCGTGCATCAGCACTGCCCCTGCAGTGAGGGGCAGGTCCCAGGTTAGAGATTAAGGTGTGCAGGGAGGTCAGGATACACCAAAATGCTTCTGATGCTTCTGTGGAACAACTCAGACCCTCAAGTATTTATGCAGTCAGAGCCTGAAGTTCACTTTAAATTGCACAGCCCTGCACAAGGAGCTCCTATAAAGTGGGGCAGCCAGGCCAGGGATGTGAGACAAACATTTCAGTGTGTGCTCCCCAGAGCCAGCGTGGGTGACACTCCATGTGTCCTCCATTTATCAGAAATGAATGTCACAAACAAATGTCCTTCAGAGAGGAGCTGAATGTCGGAGTTTCCTGAGCCTCGCTAGCCAGACTCACATTGTGCTAAGGATTTCTAGAGGGAAGCTGAAGGTCTGACTGCGTGGAGAAAGGCAGTGGGATGGGAAGCACCTCATCTTCCCAAGGTGGGAGGCTGGAAGGTGGCAGAACAGCTTATTTTGGGAGCTGTTTGTTAGCTGAGCTCTCAGCTCTGCCTACTGGCATATCACTGAAAGATTGTGTCTGATGAAAGAAGACATGGATGAAAAGCTAAAACATATTTAAGTAACTTTCTAGGAAGGATTTTCTCTCTTTTTCAAAAATACAGTCAGGATCCACTCTGTTTTGAGACTCTACTTCAACATTTTCACTGCAAATCACCAGCCAAGTGGGAAGCTGATGAATGAAGTGTCTGGTTGACACAGAGGCACGAAGTGATGTCACCCTTCAGGGAACTCCCACAGCTTTCCAAGTTATCTTTCCCAAATTTCAACTTTGTAACTTTTGGAAGTTTTGAATTACAAAATACTGCCTCCCAGTGCAGGATAGGAGGACAAGGCAGAGCTGGGCATCTCCCAAGGCTGTGAGATCAGTCCCTCGTGGAAGAGTTGGCTGTGCAGAACTCTCTGCTTGCATCCCATGTCCCAGCAGGCTGTGGCTGAGTGAGTGGCTGTGCCAGGGTGTGGACAGCCAAAGCCTCAGAGGGTGAAGTTGGAAAGGCTGCAAAGCCCCCAGACCCAGCTCACCATCCTCCTCCTCTGCCTCCTGGAAAATGCACTGCTCATGGGCTCTATCAAACACTGAGCAGCTTCCATCATCCAGTCCCTTTCAGACTCACAAGCAAACCCCACTGACACTTTGTGGGCTGGCTGTGGCACGTGTCACACGTCAATAAATACAGCACAGCTCACGGCAGGCACAGCCTGAGAACAGGCATCAGTGAAAAATCGTTTCTCCCCAGTGAACAGTTTCACAGGTGGTGTAAACCAGCCTGGATGCTGGACCCTGGACAGTGCAGGTCTCTATAATTTAAAGCTCTGTCCCAGACTATTTAGAAAGTGGGACTCCCTTCAAGTGACTCCAAGGGTATCTTCATGTCACAACACTCCCTTCCTAGGAAATCGTCAGCCGGGAGTATGAGTTACTTCAACGGCTACATCACTTCAGACAAAACCTCACCATCTGCTCTACCCTCTAATTACAAATGCAGAAAACATAATTCACAATCAAATCACATATAAAAGGCAAGAAAATGAGCAATTAAAATGCACATTCTGCCAGGCAAATCAACCTTCCCTTCCCAGCCACGCTGCACCCACTGCTGCTCTGGCCTGTCTCAGGCAGGGTCAGGATTAGTCCTGGATCACTGGAGACCCTGGTCCTGCTGCTCTGTCTGATAGCAGCCTTCCAGCCTTGATCCTCTCATCTACCAGGGACTCTCTCCAGCTCCAGCCTGCTGCTCTACTTACCAGTGACTCGCCAGCCCTCAGGATCCTAACTATTTCCAAGGCAGCAATTTACCTTTCCAACATACAGACACATCTTTGTTATTTCCCGCTCCCCCCCTCTCTTCTGGAGTGCTCCTGGCTCACAGGTCGACACAAACTTGAGGGTTTAGGGCGAATAAGCAGGGATGGATGGTGCTGTGTTTGCCATCAAACACCCCAGGCTGAATTCATCTCATCAGCGTGGCTGCACTTACTGAAGTTATCATCCCCTCCGGAACGTGCGCGCTGGAATGCGCATTAACATTCCAGCACCATTTATACTCTATAAGTAATTCAGGCCTACGGGGCAATTTCTTGCATGTTCAAAATTCAAAGTCTCCTTCTCTTACATCACCTGGTTCAGAAGGACTGAAATGCATCTCTGAGGCTGGAGAGAAAGAGGGTCCTTGGAGAGGGATGTTCCACTGGAGAGAAGGACTTGGCCACTGTGCCTTACCCCCACATAACTGACTGGAGACTGCATGACAGACAGCTCTGTCCATCAGTCTGTCCATCACTGATGTTTGGGCCCTTAGGAGTAGCCCCAATGCCCATCAGGTCCATCCCAGTGGATGAGAGTCAGTGCTCTGCAGCAGTGCAGAGCAGGGGGAACAAAAGCTCTCTCTATTAATGTCACTCAAGCTACTCAAAGCTCTGCATCTGACGTGTCTGCTGGGCCCTTTCTTGTGGCACATCCTCCCACTCCTGCCTGCGTGGAGAAAAACCCCTTTGTGAGACAGCTCTGCAGTCTGATCCTCCCTTCCATCCCTGCTCAAGGCTCCTGGGTTTTTTTGGCAACTCTGAGGTTTCCATGTTGGGCCTCAAGGAACACTCAGGTCCCTGCTGTAGAGCTGCTGTATGCCAGAGCCATGGAATGGGAAAGGGATGGGCTTAGCACAATAGAAATGCTGGAAATGGGAGAGTCCACCATGTGCTGTGCCACTCTGCTATTCAGCTCATGAGCAAAACTCCAGCAACAAGACATCTGATGTGACCCAGGCTGAGGGAGATTCCTGGCTTGATCAGCTTGCTAAATAATGTCTAAAAATTTCATTAATTTAAAAGCCTGCTCCAGTAACCTTCCTCCCCTTCTACCATCAGAGCTTGTCCATAAGATGCTCACTGCCACAGAGGTCACCAGGCCCTGATATTCCTCTGGAAATATTTCAGAGCTTCACAATAGCTTTACAATACCTTGCAGTGAAGTGGCAGGTGAGATTCTGGACTAATCAATACATTAGCAGAGCCAAGTGCCGGATCACTGCTCTGAACTGGAAGAATGAAGAGTAAATCCAAAGAATACAAAAATACCATCGGTTCTGTAAAACAACATGATCTGCAATTTGTTCAGCAAGCAATTCTGTTCCCAGCTTTGCAAGCCTGTGCTGTGAGCTCAGCAGGATGAGAGCAGGGGGCATCTCTCCTCCTGCACCAGATGCTGTGCCTGAGGAGGGGCTGCAGCCTGGATTGCTGCTGCAGGGAATCAGAACTGCAGCTCTTGTGTAAGGCTGAGCACAGACAGCCTGAGCTGAGCCCAGGGCCCAGGCAGCCCCTGGTTCCCAACGCTGTGTTCACCTCCCCTGGCCTGAATTCACTCTTGATGGGGCCACGACAAGCCCTCAACCAAAAGCCAAGGGTGACCTGATGGGATCAGTGGCCAGGAGCTGCTTGAGCCATTAGATTGCCATGAAGGGACAAGGGCCCTGCTGTAAAACCTGTGCACGGCTCTAAAACCTGGCACACCCAGCTCTGTGTGTGGGACATGGGGCCAAGGGGACTCAGCAGCCTCAGATTCAGCACCAGCAGAGCCCTGTGACCCCCTCACCTCCTTCTGCTTTACAGCTACACTCAAATCAGGATTGCAGGGGTCCCACACTGAATCAAGACAACCAAAGAGCTTCTAGAAGGGGAGAGGATTTTGTCCTTCCCAACTCCTTAGCAGCAGTGCTGAGTCAATACCCATCACCTATAACCTTCTCTTTTTGAAATATCTGGGGATTTTAAAAGCCAAACAAAAGACATGCAACAAGTTATAAGTTCAAAGGAGATTTTTTTAAGTGCCAAACTGCAGCTGAACTGTAGTTATGGTTATTATACCTGAACATAAAGCTATAACATGGATCAACATATTTTATCCCAGTCATTCACTGAACACTGAGTCTGTGCTGCTTAGCTATTGCCTTTCTACAGCCCTGAAAGATTTACCATAGCTTCAGATTAATCTGGAACTTTATTATGTAGTTATTTTAATCTCACTTTATTTCATCACTGCTTGGAGTCCTATTATCAAAGTAAGATCCTGTTAAGATACAGCAATGATGAATGGTGTTAGAACCAGCTAAAACAGAAACAGAACCCAAATCTGTTTTTCTATATGCAGTAAAAAAATATCGAGAGAGCCTTTATGATGTATTATAGAGGGATAAAGGGGCTCCTATATAACCATCAGTTCTGGGAACAGAGCCTCTCCAGCAGGTTTCCTGCATGATTGCACCGAGTCCTTTGTCTTGCCAGAAGGTTTTTGGAGGTGGAATGGCTGTGTAGGTTGAAGGGAGCCCTGAGAACAAGCCTGGTGCTTGGGGCTGCAGCCTTTGCCCTTTTGGGGTGCTGCTCAGACATTCTCTGGTGGGTGCTTTGCAGCCCAGTTCCTCAGTAAGGAACTCAGGGGAGTGTTAAAGACAGTCAAGTGCTCTAAAGCACAAACTTATCTGCCAAGATATTTAAAGCATATAAATATCTAAATGCTATCCTGAATCAGAGTATTTTTCTAAACTGGGTGGGAAGGTTTTTAGGACACGGTTAACAGCAGCAGGATGAAAGGCCATAGGAGGCTGGTTTGTGAAGCAGCAGGGGAAGGTTGTTCCCCCAGCAGGGCAGTGCCAGCCAGCACAGCGCTCATTGCTGGGCTCGGGCACACGGGGCAGGGCTGGAGCCGCGCTCCAGGGCAATGCTGGGAGGAAGGATCGGCACTGTCCGCTCAAAAAGGCCATCTCCTGCCCCACCTCACCGCCCCTGCTGGGACACGCTGAGCCAGCCCCAGCCAGGGCACCGAGGGGCGGCTCAGGTCACCCCAGCACCTCCCCGCAGTTCCCTCACTCCACCCCACAGCCGGGATTTCCATCATCATCATCCTCAGCCCTGCAAAGCCACCATCCCTCGCCAGGGCACTGCGGGATCGGTTCCTGGGGCAGGCCCGGCACAGGTGCCCTGTTTGGGGGCGGGATTTGCTCTGCTGTGCGGTCACGGAGCCCCGAGGGGATGCCCAGCCCCGCATTCCCCGCAGCATCTCCACAGGTTCAGGTGAGCTCCGAGCGAGCCGCGGAGCGCAGCGGGCACCGCCGCCCGGTCTGCACCGTCCTCTAGTGGCCACCGGCCCCGCTGGGCTGGCCACGGGGCAGGGGGAGCGGCCACAGCCCTTCCCTGTGCCCTCTCCGCCGCTCCCATCCCGGTGGGACGGGACTGTCAGGACCGTCACCCTGGCAGGGTCATTGCGCTGTCGCTCCGATGGACAGCAGGGCTGTGTCCCGCCTGCGAGCCGCAGCTCTTGGCCACCAAACCTCTGCCTCCAACAGCACGGCATGAGGTATCGCCCACTAAAATGTAAATCCTCACACTCCCGGTGCGCAGGAAACTGATGCAGGAAAAGGGATGTGATGATTCATTCGCTTTCTATCTCGGAGCCCAACACTCTTTCCCCAAGAGCAGCCCAAGAATGTACCTTGCCACCCACCTAAATATTTGATAAAAGTTAAACACGAGCACCTGTGATTGATGCTTCTCCTCACACACCGCTCCAGCCGCTCTCTGGATAACGTGTGGCGTTATTGAGGCATCAATTATCTGCAGCACAAGCACAGCTCCATTAGCAGGCCTGCAGCCTGCTCGTTTTGATAAGGTTTGCTCTGTGCATTTATCAACAAAATGGGGATAACCAGCAGGACATGGAGTCTGCAGCTTTTAACTCTGTTAGGACAGAGAAGATGTTCACATCTCTGCATGCACCATCAACCAGAGCATCCTGTCTGCTGGGGTTTATTTCTCTGGAAGAGGAAGGCAGCTTCACTCTGGTTTTATCTCTTTTGGCTCTATTCACATGCTCCAGAACTCTCTTCTTAGAGGTGCAAGTACGGCCCAGGGACAGGACAGGGAAACTGCAGAAAAGCAATTATTTTCAGTACCAGGTAAACTTTATTCATAAACTACACAAAGATAGATTCTTGGCTTATTAATAGCAGTAAATCTCCAAGTCCAATAGGCTTCAGTTAATGAATATTGATTATGATAGTGCTGGAAAAGGCTAGTGTCAGTTGAACTGATATCCTGTAGCTCTTTTTTTGCCTCAGCAGGGCTATAAATTAACTAAGAGCTTGTTTTTCAAAATTAGGTAAACACAGAGGTTACAGTTGCACTGTAGCTCTCACTATCTCAGGGACATGAAACCACCTTAATGCCAACAGCAGCACTCATTTACAGATGTAAATTTGCACTTCCCTCATGGATATCTGGATATCTTAAAAGTAAGACTCTAAGCTGATTAACACAAGCATTGTGGTCACCTCGATCTTTGACTCCCCAGATAAATCACACCACGCTCTTGATGAGCAGCTCTATTTTGCAGCCAGGCTGGGATGACTTTAATGGAAGCTCAGAAAAACCAAGGGCAGTGCATTGAATCAGACCTTATCATTACCTTCTAGTGGGGGACCGAGGCAATGATGGGTGTGGAGGCTGCAGGGTTATGTCAATGTTTTCATAAAACCATCTTTTATGCTCACTGAAATAGCCCAACAACAACAAAACCCCCCAGAACAGCCCTCCCCCCTCCCACATCTGATAAAAATCAAATAATAACAGGAGTGACTTATGCACTCTCTGCCTGGTACTTCAATCTGGCCTTCCAGTTAATACACCCCATGATTAAAGCATCTATAATCTACAGTCTGTGGAGACCTGTAGAGCAGGAGCAGCAGCAGGTGTGCAGCCTGATAAGGGCTGCTCACTCTGTGCAGATGAAACTTTTAATATTTATAACTGCTGATTTTTTTTCTTGATGCCTCCTATTGAGGGGAAAGGGGTGAAAGTTGAAAGATAAAAGCTTGATGAAAGACCAGATGCAATGTTTTTCCAAGGACAGGCAGGGGCTTAAAGCTATCTCTACCTAAGTGCTGGTTTAAAAATGCTGCTCAGGTAAGTGCAGCATCAGAGCTGGGGGATGAAGTCTCTGCAAGACCTTCAAGGCTTGTCTGAAGTGCACCCAGGCTTTCAGCTGTAAGCTCCTCTGAGCTGTCTGTGGTTTGATTGTCTGCACCAAGCATAGTGGGGCTGTGCTGGGGCTGCCAGGCACCATCACAAAATAATTAAGTCACTCCAGGTCAGATGCATGTAATTCAAGTGAAGTGCTAAAGCCTTTCCAGCTCAGCAGTGAAATGTGCTGAGGAATCTGGAAAGACCCTGTGTCAGCCTGAGCCTCTGCCTGTGTCAGCAGGAGCAGCACACAGGGCACTGGGAATGCTCTGGGAAACATGAATTGCATCCTGCTCCAGTCCAGTCACTGCTCATTGCAGTGTGGTACTTGGAATCCATGGCTGGTGGAACCAGCTGGAGATGCTGGTGCTTTTGCAGTCCTGAAAAACACTCCTTTCCATGGCATCCCTTTTGCTGGTGCTTGGATAATGCTTTAGGCTGTGGTCATTTGCTCTCCAGTACAAGGCAGCAGAGAGCCACACCACAAGGCAGGAGCTGCTGCTTTCCAATACTCCCCACCAACTCCATCTGCCTCATGTGCAGGGTGCTCCTGTTTGGTGCCAGGAGACCCCAGAAGGACAGACAGGCATACAAGGTCACACAGCCCTGAGGACACTCTGTTTACCCTCTGTCCATGTAGAGGAACCCAGCCAAAGTCCCTCATTTTCAGCACTTTGAGACCTGGATTTTCCCCATGCCCAAGTGGTCTAATATTTGTGCTTTTAAAAAGGACCCAATACTCCTGAGTGTCAATATAATGACAGAAGTGAACGGCACTGCTCACCAGCAATCACACACAGATACACCCAGGACCAACCTGAATAAAATAAAAATATGCAGAGAAAGCCATTCAACATAGACATTCATTCTTTTCAACACAGTCATCCACTTCATCTGAGATGATACACTGACATCTTTCAAAGTGGGCCATGTGGCTCTCATTGCTACAGCACAGCACTTCAAGATGTTTACCAAACACATACAGACAAAACCCCATGACAAAGGGAGATACATCCTAGAGCTGAAATACAAGGCCTGGGTGAACCTGAACTGAGGCTTCTCAAGTTGAAAGTTACATCTCAACCGTTCTGCCTTCCTATCTCAGATACCAGAAGTCAAAGAAAGAAGAAAAGCAGGCTGGCCAGGGAGGAGGCAGCATTGCCTTTTCACCAGAGAACAAAGAAAGAGACTTCCAAAGAAAAAGAGGAAAAATATCAATCCTCAGAAATACCCTGCCTGAATTCAAAAGCATCAGAAAGGGGGAAAAAAAAAATGTAGAGCTCTACACTGTGAGGACATGTCCACTGTTTGGAAAGCATGAAAAAAAATGGATGAAGAAAATGTAACACTTCAGTGTCTCCAAGACAGCTGCAGTTTTCCTTGACTTAACCAGACTTGGCTGCCAGAAATTGGATTTCTTGGCCTCTGCTTTCTTGATTATAATTTACTCTTCCACAAAATACGATTTCAAATTATGCAAGCAGAATTTAGATCTAAAGAGGTAACATAAAGTTGTTGAAAATGAGTTTAAAGAAAGTTCTGAGTTTGTCTGTGCTGTTAACAGTTTACTTCAAACTTAAAACCTTAGGTGGAACCCTATCAAATGGAATTTCTATATGACTTCTGGAAGTATATGAAAAATTAACAAAGGCATCCAGCAGAAATGGAGTTAAAAAGTTATTAGCCCCTGGATACACTCTGGCCAGAGCTCCTAAAACACATGCAGGCTGCAAGCAAAACCACACCAAGCTGCTTATCATTCTGAAGCAAAACTCAAGGATTAGCCTCCCACTGCACATCAGCTGGCCTCCCCAGCTACAGCAGGCACCAGGATTATGTTCACTTCCAAAAGCTCATGAGCATTTGGAATCCAGCAACCTTAGTGCACGAGATGGATGTACAGGAACACCAGCAACATTTCATAGATGCTCACTGAGCATCTTCTGAGTTAGACAAACCAGTTTCAGTGCCTTGAACGTGGGAGTACTGAGTACCAGGAAGAGAAAAATCTCTCTGAAGATGAGCTTTAAAATGCATGTAAAAATATAATTATAATACATAAGGTTTTTACACTCACGTATTGAAGACATTTATTACAAATAGGCTGTCAGCCCTCATATAAAAAGTAAAACATCTGAAAAGCAAGAGCAGTCAGAGAATGCAATTCCCCTCAGTCCCATGGAACAGCAGTGATGTCTGTTGATGCAGCCCCTGGTCACAGCCAGCACCAGCAGTTCTGGGATCCCAGCCATGAACAAGTCCAGAAACCCTTACTCCGAGGAAAAATCCCTCCCAGATACCAGGTGGTGGTATGCAAGTGTGAGAAACACAGCAAAGTCCATCCAGGGGCACTGGCAAGGGGCACTGAAGAAGGCTGCAGCTCCAACAGCCCAGCTCTCCTCACAGGGAAGGGCTGCTGAGCACATGGGAGCTTTCCACGTGTCCCTAAGATCCAATGCTGCTGACAGATGTGTTTTGGTAGGAGATGGCATCAGTCTAAACTGAAGTGCTCTGCAAAAATATCATTTTTCTTCCCAAACAAACCTCGTACTTGCTCAAACTCCAGGGGCACGTCGACAGCCTTTTTCTTTACTTCTTTATCAAAAAGCTACAAAATAAAAACCAGAAAATATTGTCAAAACTCAGTACAAGCTCTTCACCCCGGTAACACTGCTCACTCTAAAGTCTTGAAACATCCAGCAAATAAACACTTACAAAAAAAAATAGCCAGCCTTGTCACCACCATTGCTCATGCTGTTATTTAACAGACCATTTTCCTGGTTTGCCCTGGTTCTGGGTAACCAAGTCAGTGTAGCTCCCTCCCCAGCAGCAAGGCAGATGAACAGGACACAGATGCTGCATCCAGAATCTCTTTTCCTCTGGTTCCACTCACTCACAAAGCCACAGCAGCATTACCTCATAATTTGAGAGCTCCAGGAGACCTGATATGTCATCCTCCATTTCAGACAGGGACTGGTTCAGGACAGCAGCTGCCTTGGCCACATCTGGGTGATAATGGCTCTGGAGAGACTGAAAAAGCAAGACAAGACAAATAGGAGATAATCTAATAAGTACAGGGTAACACACATCCATCTGCATTCCCAAACAAGAGTCTGCCCGTTTGCTGATCAGATCTTCAGTGACCACCAAATTCCATCAGATCCAAGTTTGCTGCACCATGCTACAGAGCTTCAAGAAATCCTCATTTCTTGTTTCATGTTTGAAACAACTTCATCCTTGAAGGCATCTTTCAAACATGTCAAAGGCTCCTCCAGCTCAAGACAAATGCACCCACAGGCCATGCTTACACTGCATAATCCAATTCTGCTACCTCACAGTGCCCTCATGCCACACCCAAGCCCCAGCTCTCCAGGATTCCAGCTCCAGCACATCATTCTTGTTGCTGCTTCAGCCCCCTACATAAACCCCTCATCCACTTCTAGAGGATAACCTGCCTCTACTCAATTCACTTCCATCACTGCTCACCAAGTTCCCCTCTCCTCTCCAGAGCAAATAAGAAGCCTGGTACATTTGCAGCTATTTAATCTGTTTCAGTTGTGAACTGAAAGATCAAATGTGTGCTCAGAAGCCACCCACTAATCAGCATGTACATTGTTCCAGTGTATGGAATCCTTTGCTAGGACAGAAAATGATGCAGAGTAAAAGAAACCATTTGCCAGGATGTGTGTCAAGGAAGCAGCAAGGATGGAAGAGACCCATACCAGGCCCAAATGTTCATTTTGGGATGAAATACCTGAATCTCCCAGAGAGAGCTCTCCAAAGCTCTGCTTTTAGATGGCTCCTCCTCCTCCATAACATATGGATCTTCTGACATATCTAAGGAAATAGGAGATACAGAGCTAATACCTCCTGTCTGATGTACATAAACCCTAAGAGAACACAGGCCCAGAGCAGTGCTGTAGCCAGAGCCACTCCTTCCCAAGTCATTTATGGTCCAGGAACAATCTGACACATCCCAGCATGACCAAGTGCTGGCAGCACTACAAAACCATGCCACTTTCAAAAAGGATTGAAGTAGGGCATTTGGAATAGCTTTGAACTCAACAGCAGGAGCCTGCTGACCTTTCACAAACTCAAGGGACAGGACAAAGGGATCCTTTCAAACCTCAGAACTGGAATCTCCCCTTTTCCCCCACAGCAGTGCTCCTCTTTATGCTGTCCTAAAGGTGTAACACAACTCCCCTCATACCTGCTGGCCCTCCTGGCCTGTGCACCAGCACCCTGCAGGCGGGGTGCCTCCGGAAGAGGTTGCAGATGAAGGGAATGACCATGAGCAGAGCCTCGGGCGGGGCTGTGAGGGCCAGCCGGGCCAGCCGCTTGATGAACGCTGCCACCAGGTACGCTGGCAAGTGCCTGGGGACAGGGGACAGGAGCTGTTAGAGTGCTGCCAGGAGAGCCAGCAGCCTCAGCCACTCCAACAGCACAGATTAGAGACCAGGGGGCTCCTCAGGCTGTTTTGGCTGTGGAGTAAAGAGGAGCTTTAGGAATCTCACTTTTAAGTGGCAATGTATTGTGTGCCCAGTGGAACGAATTTTTTGGGGAATTTACGTTCAGTGCATGAGTAATCTCAGATCACTGGGAGATTCAATCCTGATATGTGGCACCACTGCCAAGCACAGCCCCTGTACATGGCCATTCTTGTGGCAAACTTTATTCAGTCCTTTTATAAACTTCTGAGTGCTTGGCCAGGCAACCTTAATTATATTCTTCTTATGTCATTTTGTGGGTTTAATTAATACACAGGCCATGATGTTAAATTTACATAACACTTCCAAGCACTGCAGCTGCTAATGGGAACATAAAGCTCCTGTGTAGTGTAAATGTGCAGCATAATTCTTTTTTTTTTAATGGTGAAAATGCAAATTTCTAACAGCAACCAGCTCATTTAGGCCCCTTCTTCATGTCAGAAGAGTCAGGGTGAAAATGACAATTTTTCAGTCACTCAGACTTCACTGCACCTGCAAGGCTCAACAAAGTTACCCACAGGTCTTGTCACTCTCTCCAAAGTACACCAGGAATACAAGGGGCTTGGATATGAAGTGCCCGGTGCTGTGTTACTGTTGGTTTATTTTATAACATATGACAGCAACTATGTGACCAGCTGCCTATTCGGTTTCTTCCCTGTGTACAATGAACTGACAAAATCAAGACAGGCTGTCAAACACTTCACATTTCAGTGCTTTATGTCTGCAAAAAGCCACCCATTTATCAACAGCTTTGTAATCTATAAAAAGCCTGCAAATTTTACTTTTCCATTTTTACAAAGACAAGACAGAAAATTCATCACTTTCACCCAAAGTGGAACAGAGATCAAAAACACATCCATAAGCACTTGCAGCTCAAACCCTGATAACTAACTGCAATTCTTCCTTTCTGAAATCTATGGCTGAGGCAAATCTTCAAAAATAGCACATGAAGAATTACACAAGACTACAATAATAGTCTTGGATTCAGCTTTCTCCATAAAAATGTATCTAATCCAGCAGGCACACTGAATACATTAAATCCAGACGTGTGGGAGACTGTTCAAGAACAGAAAAGCAGGAGGAAAATATGTGAGCATACATAATAAAGATGCTACTTACGATGAAGACAAAAACAGATCAGTCAGGTGGAAAAAGCGAGCTCGGTACTTCACGTGATAGATGGAAGGGTCTAACAGACTGTAAAGCTTTTTGTAAAAGTCAGGATACTCCCTGTTAAGAAAAAAAGGAAAAATAAAACATCCATTAGTGGTGTACAGAGGGACTGTGTCTAAATGTTTCTGTGTTTTCATTAAGAGCACCCCAGCCCACTGCTGTGCTCTGTTTAGCTCTCTTAGGCTTCCCTCTACAGTCACCACTTGAAAACAAGCTGCAAGGTGAATTTAAGGGTCCTGCAGTGCCCAGCCATCTTCAGGGTGTGAAGCCATGTCCAATGACTGCAAATGGTATAGGATGCAGTGAAAGGGACACCAAAGACTATGGCTTCACTCTGTAATCAGATCAATGGAAATCAATTTTTAAGTGCTGAGCAACCACAGTCAAGAGAATATTTGCACTCAGTTGTAAAAGAAATCACACAGCCAAAAAAGTTCAGCATCCAAACAGCCTGAGCCTCTTGTGCAGTTTGGCTTTCTCATGGGGGAATTTCAAAGACTGAAGGTGTGGTGAACCCGTTTCAGTTCCTCTTACATAAAGACATAAATGCAAAAACCTATGTTCCTTTAAACAATATACTTGTTTTACTTACAGATTATGCTGATGAATCAGAATAAATAACCCATTTAGGGCTAGAAGACTGATTGCTCCACCTGTAAGAAAGCAAACAGATATCAACACAATAAAAATAACTAGAAAAAAATAATCTTCAAGTTTTTTCTATAATAAAATCTTCCCAGAAGGAACACAAAACTCAATACCTGAAATCAGAGCCAGTGAAAGGCTGAAAGGTAAAACAATTTTATCTACATCCTTCCAGAAGCTCCCAAGTTTCTTACAAAGATTAAGCTGTATTTTAATAGAACAAATGTTCAATGACTGAGACACAAAAATCTGCTCCTCTAGTTCCTAAACAAAGTCACACTGGGGAGGCAAAGGTCTGCTCAGAAAGGACATTTCTGCAAGAATCTGTGGATCCCGTGTTTGGATCAGCAGCACTTTCCGAACTCTCTATTTAAAATAAATCACTCCAGTCTTCTACTATTTCACAAAGCCTTAAATATGATTTTCCTTACATAAAAGGAGCAATGACATTTACAAACAGGTAAAGTCCTCTCCCTTTCAGGGATGACGGAGTTGACCCTAGCTCCTTAGCTCCATCCCAGCCAACAGTAGACCTATTCCATCACCCAGGTCGTGGTGCTGCATCCAGCAGAGCTTCCAAGTCCATCTGTCCCATGCTGGAGGTGCCACAAAGGATAAAGGACCATTCTCACTCACCTATGCCATAGGCCACTGTCAAGAAGTCCATCATGAGAGTGGGCTCGTTCATGTAAGGCAGGACACAGTCGTGCAGAATGACAAGAACCTTTTTGTAAAGGCCAGTGGGCAGCTGTGAAGGACAAAACAACACAGAGAAACAAGCACTGCAGGGAGAACACAGACTGCAGCAGCAACCTGTGGCTCAAAAGGGCAATGCACAAGCAGAAGGGAACGTGCCAGGAAAATACAGAACATCTTGCAGCAGCAGTTCCCAAATGGGAGAGTTTACAAGTGACACCAATGAAGTTCACTCAAGAAGCAGGTGCTCACAACTAAACACTCAGATGGGGAAAATCACCAGGAAAAAGACTGGGGAAGCTTCAGCTTGTGAGCAGAGATTGC
Organism: Poecile atricapillus; assembly: GCF_030490865.1. Lineage (NCBI taxonomy): Eukaryota > Metazoa > Chordata > Aves > Passeriformes > Paridae > Poecile > Poecile atricapillus. The sequence goes on along the minus strand of NC_081264.1, from coordinate 5,763,960 downwards.
CATGCTGCAGATCACCTTGATGGGCAGAGATGTTTAAGGTAGGGAAAAAAGGCTGAGAGTAAGGAGAAAAGCAGACTATATATAAGGTCCTGTTTCTTGGCAGAGTGATCCAACAGAAATGGTCACTGGGCTGTTCCCACCTAACACTCAAACCATACTGGGGGGTCCTACCAGCAGCTTTGTGCAAGGCTAGACACAATTGCTAAGGATCAGCAATCCTTACATTAAAGAGCAAAGCAGATCAGTAACACTCACCTTGTGCTTCAAAAAAGTCAGCCACATTTTTTGAAACATCTGTTTGTGTGCCTTAAAACAGAATTGCAAACAGTGAGTTAAACACACTGGTACAGATAATGCTCTATTTTAAGCAGATAAAATTTCGATTCTAATGCACCAAATGAACAGTTACCTGCAGCTTTGAAAGTTTCAACTCCTCACGGTTATCTAAGAAAAAGGGGAAAACAGATGTTGAACTTGAAATGGATATTCAAAAAATTAAGATGACCCTTTTTAACTTAGCCCTTTGATACTCTAAAATCTTGGGCTGAAGCATTTAATTTGGTACAAGGCCATAACAGACCCCCCTGTAGACTGAGGAATATGGATTTTTAAGACTGTTTAGAATCACAGTAATCAAAGAAGCAGATATTCTTAATCAACAAACAATAATAAGGTCTTACACACTAAAAATCTTAAACCTGATCCTCCTTTTCACATGCAGTTCATCATGCAGAGTTTACTAACCTTGCTTGACCATAAATTTGACCATCTCAGACTCTTTGTTTGGCATGTTAATGGGTGAGATGAGAGAAAAGACATTCTGCTGGTAAAAAGGCAACGGCTTCTGAGGAAAAAAGTATAGAAAACAAACATGAAGCAAGTTCCACATGAGACAGCAAGATGCTGGGCTTCAACGTTGTCCTGTTTCCAAGTACTGAATATATTTAGGAAAGAGAAAAGGAAAATGTTGATGACTAAACTACACACTGGTATATTCTCTGTTGCAGCCTCAACCTAGAGTACTACTTGTTTATCCAACATGAAACCTCTGTACTTATTTTGGTTTAACAAAACTGGTGAATCCAACGAAGGAAACAGATTCTTCCTCTGCAGCAAACAGAATTAAAAGTTCTTTGTGTGTCACCCAAGCTGTGGAGATTTGGGTAAAACAGAAGCTAGAGCCTGCACCAGAAAGAACAGTATCTGTCTTGAAATACTTTCAACTTCAGAGTAAAGCCAGTCTTGGCACACTGACATAGATAAGAAAAAACAATCAATGCCTTCAGTGGACACACTCATTTCTCTGGCTTCCAAATATTTCCATATACCACTAATTCCTCCCTGCTTCACACACAGCCCAGAGCAGCTCATCCAGAGCCACCTGAGCAGTAACAATTTCTTACCTCCTTTGTCTTTTGCATGACCTGCAAGATGCTGGCAGTGACAGCCTTCATGACAAAGTACCGCATGTCGTCGTACTCCATGTACTCCTGAAAGCGGGAGATCAGCAGCGAGGCATCCTCCTCGGTGGGCAGCAAACCATCAACAACTACCTAACAAAGGGTTTGGAAAGTAAAGCAACAAGTCAGTCTCTTACAGCACGGGAGCAGAGAGGCAGCTGAGGGCACACGAGTTCATGTGCCATCAGGTCACTGATAGGAGGGACTTTTCACGTCTGCATCTTACCTTAAGAAGATCATATGGAAAAGTTAAAGTTCCCTTCCACTCTATTTTGATCAATGGATATTGTGCCTCCAATTCGACAAACTTCATGAGCGTGCAGAGTGCCAACTCCTTTAAAAAAAGAAGGGACCATCATAAAAAAAACCCCCACCTAAACAAGCACACCAGGGGTAAAACCCAAAGGAAGCAACTTTCAAGAGGAGGAAGAATGAGATATTATTTCCTGTGAAAGCTGCATGCTCGCTGCTGGTGAGCAGAGTCAGAGCATCAGTGCTGTCTTACAGCACTGCCTGCCCTCCCACACTGAAATATTGGGTGAGAACCTCAAGGGACCCCGAGAACCGTGGGTCAGCAGCGGACCCAGGACCTACCTTGACCTGGAAGGCGTCGTGTCCCATGAGCTCCCCGAGGCAGCGCACGCAGTCCCTGTAGCGGTGCCTCATCCATATCCTGTACTTGTCCTCGGCGCTGTAGCTCTCTGTGAGGGACAGACACACAGCCAGGCTGGGCTCGGGCAGGGCCGCGCCTGGCCCGGCCAGCGCCGCGGGGCCGCGCTCCGCGCTCACCGGCCAGAGAGGCGTCCTGCTCGGGCAGCGGCCCCACGAACAGCTCCCGCCGCTCCAGCAGCGCCCCGAACAGCCGGCTGCAGCTCCTGGCGGCGCTCACGATGTCCTCCGGCTCCTCCTGGCCCTGGGGAACAGCGTGTCAGAGCGGCGGCCCGGCCGCGCTGCCGTCCCTCAGCCCGCTCCCCCCGCCCCGCCCGCCCCGCCCGGCCCGGCCCGGCCCGCACCACCAGCGGCTCCAGGAGCTCGAAGACGCGGTTGGCGCTGGAGCGGCTCCCCAGCACGGCCTCCAGGCAGGCGGCGAGCGCGGCCTCCCGCGCCATGCTCGCCGGGGAGGACACGGGAGGAGGAGGAGGAGGAGGAGGAGAGAGAGAGAGGAGGAGAGAGAGGAGGAGCCGCGGCCGCTCCGCCCACAGCGGGGCGGGGATGGGCATCAGGGATGGGGATCAGGATGGGGATCGGGATGGGGATCAGGGATGGGGATCAAGGATGGGGATCAGGGATGGAGATCAGGGATGGGGATCAAGGATGGGGATCAGGGATGGAGATCGAGGATGGGCATCAGGGATGGGGATCAGGGATGGGGATCAAGGATGGGGATCAGGGATGGGGATCGGGATGGGGATCAGGGATGGAGATCAGGGATGGAGATCGGGACGGGGATCGGGATGGGGATCAGGGATGGAGATCAAGGATGGGGATCAGGGATGGAGATCGAGGATGGGGATCAGGGATGGAGATCAGGGATGGAGATCGGGATGGGGATCAGGGATGGGGATGTGGACGGGTCCGCCCTCCCAGCCAGCACTTCCCAGTAACCCCCCAAGCCCACCCTCCTCCCCCGGTACAGAAGGCAGAGCGAGGTGGCAGTAGAAAAATGTACACTTTATTACACCTTCAGGTAGGATACAGCACTATTCCTTATCATCCTACTGGGTCGAGTACAAATGTTCATCACTTATGTACAGGTTGACTTCCTAACACACTCCTGGGAGAAAGACACATCGAAAGGAAGAAAAAAAATAATTAGAAGGAAACAAAACAAAAAAAAAAGATGGTGACTTTATCTTCATCAACTGACCTAAACAAGAAACAATCGCCTCTTTAGACACCAAATCAGACCAGCACAACGACGTAGCCAGCAGCTCTCCCACTGCTGGAACTGTTCCCCCCCACCCCGACTTTCATGCACATCATAAAAGCTAAACACTTAAAAGTAAAACTGGGGCTAACTAAGCAATATTTTTGGATGAGTAAGGCTATACTGTACACAGTGTCACTATCCATTACCACTGCATCTGCTTTGCATTTTAAACTGCTCCGCTGTCAGCAATGCCAGCTCCCTGGCTGGCTGTGAAGTTTAGGGGATGGCACACGCCAGGGGTCAGAAGGGTCATGGGAATACTACTGCATGCAAAAACAGCTTAAAAAAAAAACAAAAAACAAAATGCCCTTGTATTTGTAGACCTGAGGGTCCAAGAAAAAAAGTAGGCAGGACAAAAGAGGTATAAAATAAAAAAATCAGGAACACCGCCTGAGCCAATGTTTACATTTGTGAGCTGAACAGAACTGGCTGTACCTAACCCAACTAACACAGAGGAGCTGGCTGAGAATTCTTTCTTGTTTAAGCCATGTGGATTGCCAGGTACCAACAAGTGTGGACATACAGAGGTAAAAACAAAATATATGCTTTCCTTGCCCTTAAACACGCTCCCTTCCTAAAAGAGTAAAAAGATCACAGAATGGAAAAATAATTTTAAAACCATCTCAGAAAAGGAATGTTGTCATTTTGTCTGGATTTTACACATCGTGCAGTTTTATGGCCAAAGTAAAATAAATCCCTTCAAGCCACCAAGGGCTTTTTGATTCCTCACTCAGTGCTGTTTGCAAAGTCTGTCATTCATTGTATGCAAGAAAAGGAAAGAACCCCCCCACAGTTCTGTGCAGCTTTTTGCTTTTTTTTTTCTCCACAACAATAAGGCAAACTGATTTGGAGGAAGAGGCCACGCTCTATTCACATCCAAAATACCCACCTGAAGATACATTCATCGTTAGCTTTAGTAAAAGAATAGTACAAAAGTTAGATCTTACTCTTTACACAGTTGAAGAATTAAGTCTTAGATTTAATTTCACTATTCTCCCCTTCCCCCGGCCCCCCACCCCCCAAGCTGAAAGCCGTGTAAAAAGTACTGAACATTTAAACATGTTGCAAGAGCAGAATGAAACAGAGAGATTAGATTTTATCAGCTGGAGATTTTTCGTGACAGAAGTCCCATGAGAAACAGCCGTGGATCATCTGTGTAGCTGTATCTACTGAACAACTCTTTTACAAAAAAAAAAAAATGGGCTACACTTTAATACACATCTACTATCAACACAGTATTTACTCAGCTCATGCCTAAAATATCCATTATTTTAAAGTGAAATATGAGAATGAGCACACAGGTTGGGTGATTCAGTAAACTGTACACAAAAACTACTAACAAACATTTTAAAAGACTTACAAAAATGGAGAATGAAACCCTTTTTTTTTTTTTTCCTTTTTAATTACATATACTTACAGGTTTTCACATTTATTGGCTAAACTTTGCAGGGAGCACTTCAAGTCTGTGTTATATCTTCCAGGGGCATTTACCACAGGGAAGAACAACACAGAGCTTTTGTACAGATGGAAAATACTGTGCTGTATCAACCACAGCTGGTTCTTTGTGTGGCTTCAACGTGGGTACTGAGCACACACAAAACTACAGCAAGGAGCTGCACATTCCCACAGACAGGTGTGGTATTCCAACACAGATGGATTTTACTGACATTTATGGCAGATCACCATTTCACTTTTGAGAAGCTGGGCAGAATTTCAACCTAAGTAATGCTTGCTTTATCTGGTTTGAATGAGCACAGAGAACACAGGCAGAATGCATCTTGTACAGAGTTTGAGTGCTAAACAGTTGCTAATACACAAGTTACATGTAAGTTTCCATGTTTAAATGTTCACCAGCAAGAAACCTTCTGCTACAAAATAAAAAAAAAATAGAGGTGTTTTGTCTTCATTTGGATGTTTGGAGTAGCTTCTCACTCATTTTGCTTCTCAGCAAATGCAAAATACTGTATTTCCCTGTTATTGCAACAGTTCAACTTGGTTTGGTAGGTGCCTTTAATCTGACAGTCGGTGTCCTCATCTGTACTTTTGCTTGCTGACTCTGGGCTTCAGGTGTTGCTGGTGTCTGGGCTGGGTTCTGTACACCTGGAGCCTGAACCTGGGGAGATGCTGTGGTCACCACCTGCTGCTGGATCAGCTTCTGCTGCACGACCTGAGCAGTAGCAGTGGTTGCAGGGATCACCTGAACCTGCTGTTGACCTGCTGTCGTCTGAGAAAGGGTCACAGTTTGGGGCTGAGCTTGTACCTACACATGAGGATGAAAAGGCAATTACAAAATAGTTTAGCATTAAACTGAGCAGTCATAACATTTCTGTTCTACAGAAGGAATCCTCCTACTTAGGTATTTGCTCTCTTAATTGACAAACATCTCAGACAATGATTCTGGGAACATAAGCTCTGTGGTTTCACTGCATTCCACCATTCTATCACATTTTCTAGAACCTTATAAGTCAGAACTAAGAGCCAAGATGCCTGTAACTCAAGGTCCCTGCAGTGCAAATCCAAGGACATGCCCTCAGATGCATTCAGAAGGCAGATGAAAGGTATAGAAGATATACATGAAAATACCAGACATACAGGAAAGTTCCTGTACTGCAGAAGTGAAGGAGCAGGGAAAGGAACAGAGGGACAGCCAGAGGACTAAAGAGGTTAAAATGCTAACCTCTGCACCCATATTGTGACAATAAATACAGCCACTGAGGCTTCCCACCAGTCTCTGCCATTACCCTTTCAGACTACTATTCAGTCTCTATTGCCAATTTAGGGTAGAATACTTTGAACTCCATCCAGACATCTAATTTTCATAGCTCTACCCAGAGCAAGGGAGAAAAAAAAAATAAAAATCAACAACTCCTTGTTCAGAGGACAAGGTAATGAAAACTGAGCAGCTTCAGCTGCCTTTGTCAGATGCAAAAGCCAAACAAAGCTACAAGGACTTCTCCAGGGGAAAAATTAACTCCTGAATGATCCAAAAGGATTCCAGTGGGAAGCACTAAAAATGCAGATAAAAAGAATGCCACATACACACAAAGACCATAGTTTCAAAAATACTTATCCTGGCCTAAACCTACTGCCACTGAAGTCCCTGGTGTACATGGGAGTGGAACTATTTGTCTTTTTGCCACAGACTCCAACAGTCCCAGAGTTATGCCACCACTGATGACTTCTAAAAACCATCTAGGAGCTCTTCCTGACTACAGAGGGCAACTCAACTTGTGTTGACTGATGAGTTTTCTGGTTCCTACTGTCTACTTTGCCCTTGAAGCATTCACATCTGAGGTGGTTATCAGACAGCTTACACCACTTTATCACCATTTTGAGATAAACAGTCACAGATCTTATTCTCCACTAAAACACTGCACTCTAAACTGTGACAGATTAAGAGTCGATTGCCCAGATTTTTGTGCACTAAATGCAAGAAGTTCATCCACCCTCCAAAGTTAAATCATTCCTGCCAATCAACTGCCTAAGATATGCCTGTTGCTAATGTTCTGGATGGCATTGTTCTAAACAGTGTTAATTAAACTGCCTGGTCATTAGGGGGAACCAAACCACCTGACTTTCTCCTGCCTGAGCCCCGTCTGTTACCAGCACACATTTGGAACAGCTACCACACTGTTCTGCCTTTTACAGAGCACTTGGCACAGTTCTATGAACTGAAACAAAACAACTTGTAACCTTCAATTTGTCCTAATTTTTGTGGAAAAAGCTCAGATGGTGCTTATTAGTTCAATTATTTGCTAAATTAACTATACATCACAAAAAATAAAAAACATTTTTAAAAATTCTTTCAGTTCTAGGAAACATTTTTAAAAATCTGTTTTTCAGCTTATCTGCAGTGATGAACAAACATTGCTACATCTATGAGAGTTTAAGACCAGAGAATACACCTCAGCTGATTCAATATTCAAGGCTTATTTTTATAGAAGGGCACTTGCTATATCCTTCAAAAATACTACCTATGCCACACATAAGGTGAAAAATACAGACATTCCCAAAAAATGAGCTTTTCTAAAGATCACGTTTCTAGTGCTATGTTTGACAAGAGTAAAACCTACCTGTTGGGAAACTGAAACCATCTGCTGAATGTTGGCAACAGTAGCCTGTTGCTGGACCACTTGGGGGAGTTTTGCAACCTGTAGTGATAAAATAAAGGAAGATCGGCTCAAAATAAAAAGCTGCTGATAGCAGCAAAACACCACATTTAGCAAAACTTCTACCAGGCCTTTCCAAAGGCCTGTTCACAGTAAGTTACAGCTTGGCATTTTCAGTGAGGCTGAATGTTTATGAAACATTTTAGATCCCTGAAAGGAAGAACTTAGCTAGGGGAGGAAGAGAAACATTTTCAATTTTAACTACAACAGAGTAATTTCCTCCCGCCTACCTTTAAAACTGAAGGAAGCACGTAAGTTTGAACAGGTTACATTATCTGGGATATATTTTTGAAAGAGTAAGGCTTCCAATTCCTAACCCCCTTTTTTTATCTTGGTTAGACTGATCCAGTTATGCAGAAAAGAAAATATTTGAGTTGTCACCTCACCAGATTAGGCTGTGAGGCAGCACCTAAAACAGGAAAACTCTGTCTGAATTTTCCTTAGTAAACACAGTATGGAATCCCTTGCCTAATAAAAAAGAGTGACTCAATTATTTTACTTCAAAGAGGAAAGGTGAACTTGCAGCTCATAGTTGCTCTGACCTGTTGTAAGACCACATATTCAGCACCAGTGAATTTTACTAAAAAGTCAATTTAAATGAATGTGTGACTAGAAATAAAATGAGTGGGTGCAGAATTCTACCTCACCTCTTGTCTTTACAATTTTCCAGTCCCAGTACAGTTTAAAGGTGTAAACCTGTGTTACCTGTACCTGAATCTGGGCCTGCACTTGCTGGGTTCCACCTGGTTTCTGGGTTTGGGAAATTGGAGTTGTTAAGAACTGTGTTTTAATGGCAGGCTGTGTAGCATAAGTTACTTTTTGCTGCTGTGAAGTCTGCTGTTGGGTCTGGACCGTAACCTGTTGAGCATTTATCTGCACAAGAGAAAAAAAGGTATCAATGACTACAAAAGAGGAGTGTATTTTAAAGATCAGGTATGTAGAAAAAAGATTAATTACATTTAATTATGAAAAAAAAAAAATCTCCCATGATTAGCAATAAAAAAATGAGCACTAGATGAAAGACTTCATGCATTTACACAAGTATTTAGAATTAAAGTATTTAATGAAAAGTTTCTCTCTTACACACAACACTCACACCATACACTTACTAAAAACTACCAAACAACCAACTGCTTTACACCTAAGATTCACCCCTAGAAATCCTGACTGACTCTCTAGCAGTGTCTTGGTCATCCAGAACCAAAGCTTTACAACCACTGCATAAGTTAATATGGGAGAGCAGACAATAATACCTTTTGCTGCACAGTTGCTTGTCCCTGTGCAACCTGGGGCTGGATGGCTTTCTGCTGCTGTGCTGCTTGGTGGTGCTTGAGTTTTAGCAGCTGCTGGACATGCAGTGGCTGTGCAACTACTGTCTGGCCTCCTGAAAATTACAGAAATAATTAGAACTGTAAGAGTCTTCAGTTTATTGCTTTGTCCCAGTAATCACAGCTTGCAAACACAGATTCTGCTTTTACAGACTTATCTGCACAGCTTTGAGTACTAACAACCCACTGATTTTAATGGGAATAAGACATGATTTTGACAGTGGAGAAAATTTCTTATCTAAGGGCATGAGTAAGCTAACTTTTTGTTCCAACAACAATCTTTCTACAAGAATTGTCTGTACTATAGGAGATTGCTATGAAATACAATTCCTCCTATTTGCAACTTGCATTCACATACCTGCTGCTTTCTGTGGCTGCCCAATGGCAACACTAATGCCTGCAACAGTCACAGGGAGTGTGGTGACTCCTGCAGATGACACAACAGCAGCTGGAACAGACACCACTGGAGGCTTGGCCAGAGCAACCTGTGCTGCCTGTGGAGTCTGGGCCTGGATCTGTCCTTGTGCTTGGAGCTGGGAAGCAGGAACACGAGTCTAAGCAGTAAGGAATGAAGATTATTGTACCAGCACAGACAGATTTGCTGCATATAACAGATGATTATAAAATGACAATGTCAATAAAATGACATTTCTAAATGTAATGGCTCCTGTACAGTGACACAATTCAGAGATGGTATCAATGGGTGCGTACAATGTAAAGCTATTTATGTTACAGCAGTTCCTTCTGAACTGCCAGAGCAATGCAAAGGGCACTTGTGAATGTGAATGATCAAGGCCCAGTTCATTTAAACCAGCCAAGAGTGAAATGTTTGAGACCTTGACAAGCCAAAGCCAACTCACCAGGCGTGCCACTTGCAGGTTGGTGACCGTAGTGCCCGTGAGCACTGCACCAGGACGAGGGGCTGTCACAGCAGTGAGCTGCTGAGTTTGCTGCTGCTGCTGCACTTGCACTTGTGCTGTTTGCTGCTGTGCCCCTTGCTGTGTCTGCTGTGCTGCCTGCTGCTGTGGGAGCTGCAGCTTCTGCTTCTGCAACTTGATCAGCTGCTCCTGTAAAAATCAAACACTTCCATCATTTCCAATGGTTTATGTTACAGGAGAAAAATGGAGGTGAATCCAAAGCTTAAAAGGAGAAACATTCTGTACCAGACTAGGGCTAAGATCGAGTATCTAAAATATAACTCTTTTACACAATGGCTTCCAGTGAGCAACAATAAATGCTTTCCATCCTGCCCTACTCTACTATTGAAAGCACTGCCAGACTCACTGCCTGCATAAAATTTTAGTAGGATGAAATTTAAGAGAGAAATACATCTCACTCTAGCCCAAGAAAACAGGACACAACACACACTGCTAAGGAAGCTTACAGTAATGAGAGCACTGTGCTATGCTATGTGCTAACACTTCATGAGCATTTCCTCACCTGTGACAATTTTCCTACAGTTTTTATTTGAGCTGGAGACTGGGCTTGTGCCTGAGCCTGGATTTGTGGGACTTGCACCTGAGCAGCCTGCTGCTGCTGTTGCCTCAGAAGCTGGAAGTGAGCAGGGGTGATGGTTTTGCCTGACAGCTGGACTGTTGGTGTAGCTGTGAATAAAGAAAAAAACAAAATGTTCAGATAAATACTTTTTAAGATTCAGTTTAATTCATTCATTTCACCTGAGAAGTCAAGCTGTTAAATGCTTATTTTTCTACTCCAGCACACCTTGTGGATTTACTACATCTAAGAACACATTATCAGGAGCATGATGTAAAAGCAGAGTAGATCATAAAATACAAGCACCTTACTTCACAATGGTTTTTAGTCAAGACAGTCAATTCTAATGTTTTACTGCTAGACTGTTCATAATACTTTTAAATTGCAATGCCTAGGGGCCAAGCTCTCTATTGCCATACTTCATCCAGAAATACCGGAGAAAAATGTAATCTGAGCACCAACAATAAAACAAGTTAAAAATCACAGCCTATTTTAATTGTGTCCCAGACTTCCTATATTTTGAGCCTTTGGTGCTGGATCTACAGGAATTCTGAGGCCCTTTATGCAGTACTGGAAGAAGTCCCTGAACACAGGATCATTACCTGGTGTAACCTGGGTCACCAGAGACCTTGTCTGGGTCTGCACAGGCGTGAGGTTGGTGGTGACCACAGCAGAAGCTGTCACTGAGGTCACAGCACGCACGCCCTGGGTGGAGGCGATGGTCACCAGCTCGCTGGACGCCGCCGGCGCCGCGGCCGCTCGGGGCTGGCTGTGAACCACCTGGGCAGTGGCGGTGCCTCCCGAGGTCTGCAAGGGAACACAGCCATCACTGCTCCGTTCCCACGCCTCACATACAGCTATGGAACCTTCTGGACGTGGCACTGCCCTCCAGGCAATTTTAAAAACAAGCATGAAAAATGCAGAAGGAAAAAAGCCCCAAATAATCTGTCTAATGCATCTGTTTGGATGCATCTGAAAATCAGCATGTGGTTATATCTTTTTCCAACATGCTGATCACCAAACCCTTCGCTCTATTACAGACATTTGACTTTAGTACCTTTCAATATTTTGCTTTATATTCCATAGTATTAAACCATTAACTTAATAATAAAGATCATAATTAATAAAGCACAAAATAGTTACAGGCTGAAAATGTTAATGACATCATACATTGCTCTTAGCAGCACTTGCCTATGAACTATTTTTACCAGTATTAAACATTTTTTTCTGCTGAACCATTCCAGTGTGTTCTGATGTTTTGGTGAGAGAGATTTGAAAAAGAACTCCAAGATGCACATGACATTTTCAAGAAGCAGGATTTCTCACAACATGGAAAAAGCTAAAGATATGCTGATAAAACACGCAACCCAGGTGTCCAGGGACACAACTAGTGACAGGATCTACTCACAGTCAGCGTCCCAGGTATAACAGGTGAGGCCAGACGCTTATTGATGGGCTGGAAGGTAGCAGCAGGGACCCCAGCAACAGTGTTCACAATCACATTTCCACTCACTGTAGCTGAAAGCAGGATTAAATGTGAGATTCTGAAAGTGAAAATCCCAGTATCTCATCACCTCCTATGCCCAATTATAAAGTCTCCTTACCAGTCTGGATGCTCGTCCCCGTCACTGCTGTTTTGATGGTGCCTGCCTAATTAGAAGACAATTAAGGTAACAGTTCAGAAAAACAATAAAAGAAAACTGAGCATTGCTTAAAACAATGCTGTATTCCAGAAGTGACAAAATAAGAAAAATGCAATGGAACACACAGAGATTTCTGCAGTTGTCCCTTGACTCTACAGATCACAGCAACTAATGCATACATGTATCAGGATTCTGCCTCACTTATGAACCACTGTAGACCAGCCAAGTGTGTGGTAAACCCTGGTCACTGGACATCCCTGTTAGCAGAAGAAGGGATCAATACCTTACTCTGGCACACCACAGACAACCACTCATACAGGAAAATCACTGAGCACTTCATACACAGCAATGCTTGTGGGTGAGAACACATCCTCTGTGTCTTTCTGGAAAAGCTCTTCTACTCTTGCTCTTCAACAAGCAAAATAAATCCACCACTGCCAATAATGGCACATTATTACACAAACTGGATTGGCTCTAAATACAAAAGCCACAGACCAGTCATCAGATTCATTCAGACTAGATTTAGGAAAACATGAGAACCTTGCACAAATTTGCAGTAAAAGCACCATGGTATTTCCTGTAGGATGCATCACTTCACTTGCCTTGCAAAGTTAATGAATCTTTGGTTTTTAAGCTGATTAACTGAGTAGTTCTTACAGCTACATTCTCTTCTATTCTCTGTATTCTGCAAGTTCTCTGTACAAATACTTGTAGTTGATATCTACTCATTCAAAATTCATTAAATGAAAGTCAAAAGTGAAAAAGAAAATACCATCTTTGCATGGTGTTTTTCTACCTCAGAATGCCAAGAGCTATTGTCTACAATGGTATGAAGTCTTAATAAATCAGGGAACCAAAAAATACCCAGCATAACCAGAGAAAGCAAACAAGAAGTATCTCTGATCTCACTATACTGACTTAAAATTCTCTTTCCAGAGGAAACAGGACACAAATACAGCACACACAGAAGAACTGAAGTTACTACATCAGAGACACCGAGCTCTCCCTTTCTTACCAATACTGCTGTGTTGGCCACAGTAGTGACTGCAGTCTGCACCACTGCCTGTGGCTGCTGAACTACCTGTGCCTGTGGCTGTGGCTGTGGCTGGGCCTGGGCCTGCTGCACGGGGGGCTGCTGGGGGGGCTGCTGGCCCGCCTGGGGCTGCTGGGGCTGGGGGCCCGTCTGCTGCTGGGCCCTCTGCTGCTCCGCCAGCGCCTGCAAGACAAGGGGCACCTTCAATCTTCAAGCATGGAACAAGCAAGATGTGCTTTCTTTTAAACAAAATAAAGCAGGAGATAAAACCTCTTTAATTCTGACCAGAGACAGCCCACAAAGGTGCCTTGGCTCTTCAAGTTACATAACTTGACTCACTTCAAACTACAAGCTGTACTCATGGTTTTATGGCTTAGAGCACAGCACAACAAGCAACTTATCATCCACAAGCAAGGACAAGCAGTTCTTTCTGAGTAACATAAGAAAGGAGGTTACAGAATGTTCAAAAATTAAACAGGATTTTTACACATTTCAGTATCTTTTGAAAAAATATGCTCCTCATTATTTAAAGGGTCTGAGTGTGACCAGAAGCCCAAGGAAAGGTCCCACTTTGGGCCTTGGTTATCTAAACCCCTGTACATGAACAAAGTGCAGCTGCTCATAACATCCAGTGTACTGCTAAACTTCTCCCAGGAGACAGCTTTGCTCCTACCTCATCTGTTGCCTAATTTTTTAATTACTGCAGTCATTTGTGCAGCAGAGATGGGACCATACCTTTTTCTCTTTGGCAATGCGCTCTGCTCGGAGGGATGCGACTTGGATCGGAGGGAGGGGCTTATCATAGTTGATTCCACTAGAAACAATAATAAGACAAAACACACAATATTTAGAAATAAATGAAACCTTAACAAAAGAGCAATGAGCACTTTTATGCAATTTATAACTCCTTCAAGATAGGGTGTGCTCACCTTTCTGCAAGCACTGATGCATGCTTTGGATTCTTCTGGAAAGGATTCATGCCAAGCCTGAAATTGAGCAAAATTGTATTACTGGAGGCAGAAAAAACCTTAAAAACAGTATTTCATTTCACATATTTCAGCATATAGCACTGCAGTTTTGGTGAAGTTTCCATAATACTCCTACCAGTACTGGAGCCTGCATACAGATAGACATTTAAGAAAGACTCAGAGTAAATACTAAATAAACACAGAAAAACTGCAGGAAGATACACAGAAAATAATGTACTACTAAGCAGCACAGACAGCAAATTGTTTACAATTCAGACAAATGGATAGACATAAAGTAGATTAAAAAAGCCCCTACTGAGTGCAGTTCTGCTCTTCATGACAAAGAGCTAATTCCTGCAGTGAAACCCAAACACATGAAATATGGAGGTGTTTCTAGTAACAAAGAACACAGAGAGAGAGATCAAGAACAGGGACACAGAGTGTAGAATAACTGTGTTTTGAGAGCCATTCAAAACAGAGCTTCCAGGAGATCTCTGGTGACAGGAGATGAAATGATCCCAGGTAAACTTACAGAGGTTTGATAGGTGGACTTCTTTTCCCTGCAATCATTTTCATCATCTCAAAATGATTAGTATAAAGCTGTGTGTGGGTTGCACCCTCATCTTGAGCATAGATCTGATTGGTACGAAGTGGGCGACTGTTTTTAGTCTAAAAAAAGAAAACAAACCAACTTTCAATTGCAAACTCACCCAACAGGGCATTTTGTCTATGTTTAAACACAAGGCGCGCTCGTAGATTATTTAAAAGCACTCTCCAACATATCTATCACAGACTGGTTCCTGCCCCGTGTCACTGATAACTTACTGTCACACAAAACTCTACGGGAAATATATAAAGAAAGAGCAAAATAAGGAGCAGTTCTCACGGTCACACTGGCATCAGCACTTGGGGACATACAAAATGGCAAACTCTAATTTGAGAAAGAATCTTTGCTTTAGTTTAGATTTTGCAAGTTTAATTCATTACCCAAACCAAGAGCCCATTAGTTTATAGTTATGCATAGCGCACACGTAAGATAATAAAACAAAACCATCACTGCACTGCTCTCCCAACAAAGCTAGGTTAACATCCACACACCATGCCAGTCTAACATTTGGTTTCTCCTAAGCAGAAACTGCCAGTCAGGGACAAACCTCCTTAGCAGTCAGAGAATGGGACTACACCCAGAAGTTCTGGATTCTCTACCCAACTCTGTCGCTAAATTGCTGTGTGGTTTGGAAGAAGGTGTTCACAGTCATGGAATTTGTGTTTGTTTCTGTAGCATCCTATCATCCTCATTTACTACAAGGTGTTTCAGGCATCAAATTCACTATGTATTTGTAATCCACTTAGACTCTAGCATGAAGTTCATTCTTACAGATCTTAAATACCATCAGGATAAGATACATGGTGGTGGTTTGGTGGAAAAATGCCACCAAAGTGGCAGTTTAAGTGAAATCACAAACTTCTTGCATGATCTAAAATTTATCTATCAAATCCAAAAGCTGAAGTCTGGTGTCAATCCACTGTATCAACAAAGAAAGGAAAAATAAATTTGGAATTTTAATTGATGTTTCAGAACTCAAGTAACACTCAACATGGATCTCATATGAATTATCTGCCCACCTCCATTGCTGCTAAATACCACAGTGTCTAGATTTGATTTTGAAAGAATACCAATGCACACCTTATAAATACTTTTTGTCTTCTTTTTAGGATTAGCTTCGTACATTAGCTGTAAAATAAGAAGGAAAGTTAGATGATCTTTTGTGGAAGATTTTGTTCAGGTGCTTTTTCTTTTCAAAGAAATCACATAAAATAAGTGGAAATCCTGATGAGAATAATTTAAAAAAGATCTTTTAAAAGTTATTTATTTACACTGTTGAAACGTTTAACAAAAAACAAGTGTTTATGGAGATAAGGAAAAAAAACTCTACAACTTAAGGTAAAAAAAAGACGCATCATTCCACGTGAACTCACCTTTCCTTCCTCCCGTGGGATTATGACATTCTCGTATCGGCTGCGGCACTGCTTGGGCGAGCGATAGACTCTGCTGCAGGAGTTAACAACATCACTGACCAGGTCCCAGTTGGGAGTGTGTGCTGGCGACACAACAGCAAGGTTTAAAGGAAGCTCCAGCAGCTGCTTCACTGCCTGCAACAGAGAAAGGTACAAATGCATCAGGTGACAAATCGTTGCCATCCTCCAAACCTTCCCTTACCTGTGTCTGCCCACACACCGTTACTACAGGGGACAGCTCAGGGCTAAGGCTCTGTGTTCAGCTACAGTCACAGAGAATAAATAAGCATAAGGTGCCTTAATGCTGACTGATGTGCAGGGAAACAGTTGGTATGAGAGGGACAGAGAGCTGCTATTTAAGTGCTGCTCTCGCCTTGAAGGTGGGAAGAACCTTAGCTGCATTATCCAGTGTCCTGCCAGCACAACTAATCTGAATAACAGTAAGTGGCTTCTAAAACAACAATAGGGCTTAACAATACATTTTGTAGTTTAGCCTTTAATTTCTCCTTAGAGGAGCATAAATGACAGGTAATTTGTTCCAAGTTATGACAGCAAAATGCCATTAAAAATTAGAAATAACGTTGGAAGAGATAAAGTGTAGGAATAAAAACATAATGACAGCAGAAGCTGCAGGTATCATCTGACCTGCAGAAGTGCCCAGTCTTCGCTGATCAACCACTCTGGATTATCCTGTCCAGCCTCAGTAGCTGGTTTGACAAGAGTTGGCAAAGGCTTTGCAAACTGTGTCTGTTGCTTCAACAAGATGTTCTTCTTTTGCTCTTTGCCCTCTCGCCGCATTTTCAGCATTCCTGGAGTTGCTCGATCGAAGAGTGAACGAGGTGGGATAACTGTCTCCCCATGACGTTGCTTCTTCTTTCTACCTGCTGCTAAGACAAAAAATAAAGCATTATTGGTAGATACTGTCATTTTTTGATTCCTCTGCCTACAGCTGCAAAATGCTGATACATGTTCAGGGTATTCCCCACTGCCACTGAAAAACACAGTCAAGAACTAAACAGAGCCTGTTATAGAGTAAGACCAGCCCTGTCCTAACTGACAAAGTAGAATGTCTGCTTTCTAGAACTGTCCTCTTAAGAACACATTTATGTCTAAAGACACACTGTAAGAACTGGGCCTTCCAATGATTCTACTGTTTCAAGGCCATGGTGAGACAAGAATTTTCATCCCTTCAAATATGCAAATTTGATCTTTACTGGACCAGACATATAGAAGACACGAAAAACCCCCTGATTTTTTAAACTTTCAGCAATAAATCTTAGAACAGTTTTGAGCATGCACTCACCAGAGGGATCTGTTTTGTGTCGTTTACGCTCCTTCCTCACATACACTGGAGGCAATTTTGATTCTGGAATAGGGGTGGTATCATACATCAGGCACATAACAGAATCTATGTAGATATCATTGTCATCCTGAGGTGGAGTAGGAGGAGTCCAGAGCTGCACAGAATAAAGTTTGTAATTACTGCAATGTTAACTCCCCACTAATCTTTATGTTTCATAAAATAAAAAGCGTGTTTAGGTTGACAGGTGTTACTTTTACTTACTGGCATAATTTCAGTTTGTCCATCTGGACCTTCATAAACATATTCCTACACAGCAAAAAGAAAACATAATTCAGATGATCCAACTGAAACTTGAAGGGTAAAGGTATGCTCAGAGTACCTGTTAAGAAACAACTATTTAGAAAAAGAAGACTAATGAGCAATTACTTTGTTGTATGCATCCTCTCTAGTATAGGTTAGAAGTTCCTCTTCATCCTCCCAAAGCATTTTTTGCTCTCTTTCCTTTAGCTTCTTCATGTGCTGGACTTCCCAGGCTTTCTTTGCAGTTTTCAGTTCCACCTAGATTAAAGTCAGATTCTTTAGAAATTTTATACAGTAACAGACACTGGATTAGAAGTCATCAATTTGTAATTTTATGGATAAATGCCTTGAACTTTGACATTTTCAAACACAGGAATCTTATAGCAATTTCTTAATACGTACTTTCACAATCATTTAGAAGATATTTCTTGGTCTTTGTTGAGGGTTTTTAAACCATCAATATAAAGCAATCAAAGAATTTCAGTTAAACAGTGAAGACAACCAGAACACAAGCTCACTGAAATTAATGAAATTTTTTCCCCGCTATCAATGGAGTACAACAAATATTTGCTGAGCTGAGCTGAAAGCAATTCCCATTTTATAAAAAGGAAATTAAGAACTGACACCTGCTTAAACCAGAGAATCCCAAAATAATGAGCTCTCTGTAAAACATTATGTTGTTCATAAGGTATAGCACGAAAAGATCACAGAAATGCCTACAATATATTCCACATCATTGGAGAAACTTCTATTTCATATTGAAAATATAATAAATGTTGTCCTGTGACAGAATAACATGGAAAAGAAAGATTTGTTTTACCTCACTCAACCGTGGCTCATTGTCATCAACTGAACCGTGGAAGAGCTCCAGGTAATTCAAAGCGTATTTCTCAATTGGAGTCAGCTGAGGGAAGTATCAAAGGGAAAAAATGTTACTTTGAGGATAATAAAAGAAATGTTACATGAAGTATCAAAGCTCTCCTTAAAACTCATCTTAACTTTTTAAATCGGTAGGAGATCTCTCTTCCATTTAATGGGAGAAACAACAAAGCTGCTTTAAGGTCAGACTGCAAAGAAATTGAAACATTTGAACTAAACATTACTTTTTAGCTAGATATTCAAGGGAAGTCACTGTACCTGATCCACAACAGCAACTAACTCCTGCAGCTGTGAGGGCTCTTCATTGTATTTTGACTCGCAGAGCTCTGAGATTAAAGGTTCAATGCTAGACTCAGATCCCGTTTCTTGTATGTGATCATTTGACTCTTCATCCTCTCGTTCAATGCTATTGAGGGCCTTTCAGAAAGATATATTTTAAAAGTAATTAAGACTTCAAAAATATGGAAAGAAACTCCATAAGGAGTTCACTCAAATGCAACACAAATTTCCTAAATCTCTTCTGCAGCAAGAGAAACTGTCCCAGAAATTATAAAACTCAACTTTGGGCTTTTGGAAGTTTTGTCACAAAGCAAAAGACAAAAGAGCATAAAACTACCAGAAAAAGAGACTGACCGAATTTACCCAAATAAAGTGGGATTAGGCAGCTTTTTAAAACCAATGTTGCATAGCTGTATTTTTAATGTGTGTGTTAATTATTACCTCTATGAATGGTCTTGCAACTTTAGGTGAAATATTTTCTGCTGGAGACGGCTCTTGAGAAAGTACTACAAATTCTTCTGCTTTCACTCTAAATCCAGAATCCTCCATAGGAGAATGAACCTCAAACAATTCCTGAATTGTTTGCTTGGTAAATAGAAGGAAAAAAGAGAAATACATTCAGTTTTTGGGAGCATTCTATTTTTTCTCAATATCAGGAGCACCAGCCAGGATAGTCTGGCTTCACCAGTGCAGTCACTGTCTCGTGTATCTTGAGAGCAGCAATTCAGAGCCTATCTCTCTAAATATCCAAACTTATTTCACATTTTTAAAGCTGTTGAGAGCTTCATCCTTACAAGCTCTGCAAAATTCTGCAGCAGGGTGAAGAAATCACAATATATTATGTCATGGGTGATGTCTGTGCATCACTATTCAAATAACAGAACAAAACAGATGGACAATATTTCAAAGAATGTGGCCCCAACACTGAGAGTTCAAGCAATCATGAAATCCAATATGCTTCTTTATTAATTCTAGCCCAGACAGACTTCTATTAAACTGCTATTAAACACTCCAACACAGATGCTTGAGTTTATTAAATACTGCAAAATGGCTATTTCAATACATTCTGAATATTAACTTACCTGGGTTAAAAAGGCCATTGAATAGTCATTTCCCTGAGCAGCTACTTCTCTGATCAAGTCCTTTGTGCCATTTTTCAAGAGTTTCTCTTCTACAGAATTACCACTGACAAGCCTAAAAAAAAAAGGAAAAAAAGTAGAAATCTGGTAAGTCATTTCCAAACCAGCTTTCAGAAACAAAACGACAAACTGTCCTTAGAGAATACCACTAAATACTTAAAATGTGGTAGCATATGGGAGTTTTTTTAGTTATGGTGCAGGCCCAGAAAAAAACGTATTACCACCTTTACTTTAGAGCTTTCTTTTAATAATTTATATAATAAAAACCAAACCTAACCAAAAATCAACAATGAAAGGAATTCCAGAAAAATTCCATGTAGACCAAGAGACAAAACCCATGCAGATATGATTCATTTATTACACTTTCTGTGAAACCCTCACATTTTTTCATAGGATATCTTGGCATCTTTTTTATTGAAGGGAGGTGGTTTTCAGCACTGTTTCCGCTTTATTCCAGATCATACAGGGCAGCACTATCTGAACTAACCTGACATTAAAACATGTTAAAGAGCAGATGTTGACTGTCACCATCACCTGTATATATGGATATCTTTACATCTCCCAATTCTGTCACACCATTCCTGAGCTTTTGCATCCATCACTGGGTTCAGATCATTGTCATAGAACACAACAGTGTCTGCCTCGACAAGATTGACTCCTGTGGAACGGCTGTGAGAGGAGAGGATGGCACAGAAAATGCGCTTGTCTCTGTTGAAAATTTTCATCAGCTCCTACATAAACAGAATAAAAGCAAGAACTAAATAAACCATACACCAAAATAAAATACCAAACCAAATTCACCATAGCCTAATAAAAAAAACTGGATAAAAACACGTCAAGTGTTTCAAACTGAGCACAAAAGGAGGCAAATTTCCTTTCCCTGCTGTAGTGTATAAAAGCCTGGGCAGCACATATTGCTGTACCAGTGGGAAGCTGGTAGGGAACACTTACCTGCCGTTGTTCCTGGTTGGCATATTCATCAATCCTCACAAAGGTGAGGAAATGGAAATTCAGGAACAACTCCAGTATGTCCAGCATCAGAATCATCTGCGACAAAATCAGTACACGGCGCCCTTCAGATTTCAACTTCTGAAGCAAGACAGCAAGAGCTTCTAATTTTCCTATAATTCAAACAGAAAAACCAATTATGGTTTTATATAGCAATTCCATTCATGTGATAGAGGAAATTACTGAAATCTTTTCAGCAAATGTCCTTTACCTGAGTCATACTGCACCAGCCGGAGGTCAGGGAACTGCAGCAAGTGAGGAGTTGTCAGCTGTTGCAACTGATGCAAGTGTGGAGCTGCCTTCTGCCTCAGGCTGTGCTTAAGGAGTTTCAGTCTGTGACTGTATGAAGGGGGAGGATTTGCTACATAGAAACATGGGGGAGCAGCAACTGCAGTGGGCAACACGAAGAGAGCCCTGCAAAAAGCATCAAAACAAGGCAATACCCATTTAAAAAGCTACACACAAAATGATCATCAATAATCACAGGTACAGCAATAAAAGTCAGGCTTGGCTAAACGAGCCTCTGCCTGTATCTCTGGGTCTTAACTCGTTAGTTGGGTCCAAGCACTACCTATTCTAGTAAATCCAAAGCATAAGAATGTAAGCCTAAATATAGCCAGCTGAACTTGGGCTTGAAATTAGGAAAGAGGCACTGAAAACACTTATTTATGATGATCCAAAGGAATCAGAAGTGACTTATTTTTACTTCCACGCTGCACATGATTTACTGCTAAATAAACCAGTCTAAACCAAATAAGCTCATCAACATAAACAAGGTTTTAAGCCTTTTTGTAAAGTGTTTTAAAAATAACTAGATGTGTAAAGGCTTATTAGGCGGAGTCACACATTACCTGTTGACAAGATCCTTTAGAGATTCCTGTTGCTGAACCAAACCCAGGATCATTTCCCGCAAGGGGTTACTTGGGCCTCCAGAGGCACTTGAGGAAAGGCAGCAGTTGACAAAGCCAGCCCACCTCCAGCTGTTGCCCTCACTGGAAGGCAGCTGGGAGGCCTTTCTGTCCCCAGCCAGGCAGCAAACACTCAGCACATCCCGGCCGTACATCGGGGCCCGCAGGCAGCGGCGCTCGTTGCCGGAGAAGATCCTGTCCAGGCGCTCCTTCAAGAGCCGGTTCTTCTCCTCATACGTCTCCTTTGCCAAGAGAAGGTGAATAAAAACAACATTTGCTGCTCATAGCAATAAATGAGGGATTTGAGGTTCTTTAGAATGGAACTATCAGGCTCAGAGTATAGATCCTAGAGTAGAACTACTACTTAGACCATTATTAAAGGTATACATTTCAGATAAAATCTGAAGACCACAGCTGAATTCAGTTCATATTAAAGAGTCAATTCTACCTTAGTTTACTATCTTCTTGCTTTTTAAAGGTACATTTTCATAGCTTTTGATATATTCTTGATGTTCCCCTATGCTTTTTAAGTTGCTTGAGTATCTTTTCTAAAACCTTGTTAAGATTAGAAATCTATAAAAATTTGCCCAATTGCCATTGTGTTCAAAACACAAAAAACCCACATGATTTCTTTATTTATGCATTACTACGTAATTAAAATATATTACAGTTACAAGAACCTGTCTATCACAGCACAAGAAAGCTGTCAGCTGCTTTTATACACCAGATTATTTTATCTATGGATTACAAATGCAAATGCATCAGATCTGTCAACCTGAAATATGGACAGAAGTTGGGATATTTACCTACTCTGTAATCATCAAAGTTCCTAATTAATTCCAACTTTGAAAATTATAGATTTCAACTATTACACAGACTTATTATTGATTCTGAAAAGTTTTGTTTCCACAAAAAAATAAAAATTGAATACCTGTGACTGTCCATGCAAAGGTGCTGGTTTTAACACTGCTCCCATGTCACCAGATGGCAAGTTAGTAACTGTAGCTCTACCTGGAATACAAACTGAGGATAAACCTTGTGTTTATATATTTATTCATCTGAAAATTGGTCTCTTTATTATTTTCAATAAGTAGACATTTCATAGCTGTAACAGGTCATTGCTGCAGACAAATTTTTAGTCAAAATGTCCATTGAGTATTGCAAATTTGTACTTTGTTATACATCAGATCTCTGACAGGTATTTACACTAACTGTTCTCACAAAAATCCAAGACAGATCAACAGAATTTTACTCTGTTTTGTACAAAGCACTGTGCTCCATTTGTACTTTATTCAAAATGTCATGTATGGTGCAATACATGTTGACATTGAGAAAATGTGAATATGAACACAATAGAAAATGTTCTAATTCAGGAAAAGATTGTTTTAACCTATCTTGAGCAAATAATCTAAATTTTTCAGAAAACACATCAACTGAATGTATCTACAAATTGGTGAAATCATATGATGGAATCTCAGTAGCATTCTTGTGCTTTTAACTGCTAGCAGATGTTTACCCCAACAGTTAACTACACTGTAAGAACTTCACACCATTTTAAAGGAATGTGCTTTTATATCCCAAGAAAATTACAGCAGATGGCCATTTTCAGGGAACAAACTCCAAGTGTTATATTTATCTTCATTTAATAATCTGCTGTTTTGTTGCAAATGTATTAATTTATCCATTATTTTTGATCAACATCTTGGTTGTGTTTTTAAGCAAGGAACTGATCACATTTACAGCAAGGCACCAAATACCTAAGAAACATTTGCAGAGGCAAATGGAAAACTGTAGCCTGATCAGCTACAGAAGTGAAAGAAATTAGATAAAAGCAAAATCAATGTGGAAAAATGGAGAGAATCACTGGACATTCTCTGCCAGTATAAAAAATTATCACCCTTAATTTTTCTTTGCAAAAATTAACAAAATTATTCCAAATTTTGTTCTTTCAAAAAGAAAAAAAAAACTGACCAAAGGTAAAACTGGTAAAAAAAAAAACAAACTATTATGAAGTTACATGCTCTCCCAAGTTTGTATTAAAAATTTTCTTAAAACTCCAGCACACACCAAGTACAAACTGGCAGGATTTGCCTTATGGTTTACCCACTTCTGCACTCAACTTACAGAATTATGATCTGCAACAATGAATGTGCTTTTAGCAATTGAATATTTAGACAGAGACATTTCCTCAGGCTGGAAAACCCACCTTGCTGTGTGACTGCAGTGGAAGTTGGGACACCTGCCTGGTGCTGGTTTCCCAAAGCGTTCAGGGCGTTCTGCACAGCTCCTGCTTGGGAAACCGTCTGCATGACCACGGGGCCCTGAGGCCTCAGGTACTGCTGCCCAGGGGCTGACACAATCTGAAGGACACTTCCTGCAGTGGAGAATTTTAACACACATTAGGGTGGAGAGAGTGGAAAAAAGAGTTCTCTAGCAAAATCTATTAGTGTTGCAAGCTGATCGTTATTGCTTCAAATGATGTTAAATTTTACCGGACATGTTGATTACAACAATCTGCCAAAAAATGAGAGGAACACCCAAGTATTTACAGCTGAAGAGGAGTTTCATGTCATAGGGGTATCATTCTAGTCTAGGTATTTATACAGAATTTGGACAAAATCCAATCAAACAAAAAATCTTCACTTAACATTCCCTCTATTTATTTTGTTTGCCACAAAGAATCAAGATATGCCTAGTCTCCTAAATTTGGCAATACATACCACCATCAAGGGAGATTTGAGAACAAAATATATTGTAGGTAGAGCATTCAGCTCAGGGCAATAGTTGTGCCAAAATTCAGATGCATTCCAATCTTGAAGTATGATTTACACAATTTCAGAATAAACCAAAAATGTTCTTAGCTTTTCAGTTTCTGCTCAGCAGGGAGTTTATATCAAATAATGCCTCACCTTACTTCAGCTGCACTGCATGGGTGTGAAAACAAATCAAATAACATTTTTGAAACACAATACAGAAAAAGAAAGTAACCATGTCTTTCATCTGATAGGCATTTATTTTTCAAGCCAGAGCTACCTTGGCTCACAGAAAATAGGAAGAGCAGGACAGCATAAGCACTGGGGATGGAAAAATCTCCAGCAACAAGGAACGTGGTGCCCATATCAAAACATGAGCATTCTGAATAATGGAAAACTGCCTGTGTTGAAATAAGTACCTTGTAGCTGCAGGGGCTGCCCTGCAGTGAGCTGGCGGAGTTGACTGTGTGACAAAGTGAACTTGTTCCCTTGGAACTGCAGAGTCACTGGGGTCTCTGGCTGAGCGATCCTGCCTTGTGCTCCTGCTATAGAAGCCAGCTGAGCTATTTTTACTACCTCACCACCTGTTAAGGAGGGAAACAGGCATTAAAAAAACCAAAGTAGGAGGCGAGTTGTTCAATATTCACAATTCTACATTTTGGTTAGTAAACTGGTGCTGAAGCGCCTTCCATGCATAATTATACTTAGTGCATCAAAAGTGTCATATAGAAGTTAAGCAGGTATTGCTTTCTATATTTGTTGGACAAACTGGAAAGAAGCTGATTGTTTAAAGGGTAAGAACATCAACATTTTAGAAATTACCACTTTCATTAGCAAAAAAGAGCTACCTGAAAACTCATGTGACACTTTGTAACAGAACAAGTATTAAAGTGATTTCCACTGCCTTTTCAAGAGCATGAAGGAAGGGGTATGGAAGAAATGAAAATATTCCTATGTTTGGCACATTAAATACACATTTGAAATTTGCTGATGAAACATGATTTATTTTAAGCAATCTGCATTTAGACAAACCAAAAAGCTTTGAAGTGGCAAGGACCAAGCTTTTTGTGATTTAAATGCAGAAAGGTTAGAGGCATTTCAGCATTAAGTTTTACGATATTGAGAAAATACTGGTGTGAAAATTCAGCTTTTGTAAAGGCAGTGCATTACCCCAGAGATAAAATTAATACATCAGTGCTCAGTACTCTCTACACATGCTAATAGGCAGTGCACATACAACCTAAAAGCAAAGCCTCATCGCTTTTCTCTGCCTAACAGTGTCGACGCTCCTCTCCGCCAGAGAGGCCTTTAGCAGATGGATTAGTGTTTAACATGAAAGGAATAATTAGGAGAGAGCTAAAACATTTGGTCTGAAGGAAGTCTTGCCAGCAGAAGAAACATGCAGAAATAGGAGATTAAGTTGACACCGCTAATGTATGTCCACAGCAATTCTATTGTTTCTTATCCAATTTTCGATTTTCCTTGGTCATAAGCAACGTACTGAGCAAGGCTAATCAGAAGAGTGAAAAAAAAACAACGATTCTGTACACATTTTAGGGTGCCTAGTAACTTAACCTCATTGTAGTACAAAGGTGGGAGAAACCTTGAAAGGGGAGGCCACTTACTAGGCAACCGTGCCTGGGCCTGAGAGGTCAGTACGAGCCTCTGAGGCAGCACACTCTGTTGGATGGTGTGCGGGGGGACCTGTGGCTGTGGCTGGGGCTGGCCCGGCTGCGGGGCCGGCGCAGAGGTCTGGCCCCGCGGTTTCACAGGGTTGGCTGCGCTAGTTGCTGTGGTGAAGGTCGCTGCGGGCTGGTGTCTTGGAGCACTGGTGGAAGCCTGAGTTGTCTGAAACTGTGTTGCTGCAGCTGCAATCAATAAGGGTTGTTTGTGCAAGCTGTTAGAGGTTTTAACTCCGCTCTTTTTAACAACCTGCATTAAAAAGAAACCTTCCAACAGGATAATCAAACGGCTACAAGAACGGCTTTGTCCTTACAGACTGGGATTTCTAGCCACAACTCTTACTCCATCCTATTTTTACAACATTATCTACTTGGAAAGCATTGTTTAAAGGCTAAATAAATACAGAGAAGCACTGTACATTCCCATCTTTGACAGAGCATTACACGTCTTTGGGGTTTAAATACCAACTGTGACTTATTTACTCCATACGCTAACAGGTTACATAAAGCTTAGTTTTGCATTATACTGGCAGATCATACTGGAGAAACTAGCAGGGAATTTTACTGGCAATTAGTCTGTTGGTATTTTTAAGCCATTAGTATTCTAGACCATTAAGCTAGAGGGAAAAGGAGTTCTATGAAACAGACTAGCTTGTATCTGTCTAGGCTGAGGTGCAGGTGACCAGGGTGGCACTGACTCCCTTACCTTGATTTGAAGACACCGTAGCTATGGGGGATCTGCCTCGCACTTGTCCCTGCTGAGTCACCGTCGCCGTGGTCACCGTGCGTTGGACTTGAGTGCTTGGGAAAACCACAGTCCTGCCCTCAGGCTTCTGACCATACTGAACGGGCTGGAACAACCTGGCAAGAGCAGGAAAAGTCAAAGACTATGGGAAGATCATAGTTTGGCCTTTAGACACAAACTCTGTCCTCGGAGGAACATATAAACTGATTGTGTCAGATGCTAATCTTCCTGCAGATGGCTGAAGCTGGCAAGACTCATCACTTCACAAGCATCCTGAGTAAACATTGTAGAAAGTCATTCTACTAAATACAATAAAGAAAACTTTCACTGCCATACACCCAGTTTAATGCAGGATGCTTAAGAATTATAGCAAACATCTGAAAGAGGCTAGGTCAGTATCTGGGAAAAGATATATCTGAAGATATCTGAAAAAAAGGGCTCCCATATAATCTCCATAGAGACATCACTATGCTGCAGGTCATCAGGCAGCTCTCTTGCATTAGAAAAACAGTTCTACATTACTTTGAGAACACTACTTCACTAGGAGAAAAATACTTTACAAAACTGTACTGCAATAAAACTTCTTATGTCTCTTACATAACAGTGAGAGCACAGCTGACACTGCAGGCCCAACTTAGTCTTGAATTATCCTCGTGCTAATTCTGCAAAACAACTCTCAATTGCCATAAACAAGGTCCAAGAACAAAGCTCATCTGCTGCTGAAGGAAAGACTATGGGGAATCCATCAACAAACTTCAAATGGAATTGCAAGCCTCAAAGAACAGAATTCTTATTTTCAGAGGTAAACACAAAAGCAAGAGAAAAAATAATGGAAAACTTGAGGTCTTGTATGAATCCCACTAGCAGAGATGCAGAGAGAACTCAGTAGAGATTAGAACCACCTTTTGCTGCTGTAATTCTAGCTTAGAAGGAGTGCAGGTGTACACACCTGCTTGGTTTGAGCTTCACTGGGTTGGGTCTTGCCGGTGGTGGAGGGGAGCTGTAGATTTCTTCAATCAGCTTTCTAGTGACTTTTTGTTTTGGCAACATTTGTGCTTCATAATGAGTCATTTTGTCTTCCATTCCAATGAGATCAAAAAGAGACAAGTCTGATTCCTAGGGGTTTCAAAAAATTGTTTTATGTGATGACACAAACAGTTAAGTCCTCTTTATGTTCAATGCTGAATTAAATTTCTATATATTTACTTTTTAACTTGAAATAAATAAGTTTAAGAAATAAACTATTAATTATTAACTAAAACTATCCAGAAACCTTGGAAATAAATCTTATACTGACAGTCCCATTTTAAGCATTAGAAGAAAAAGAACTTAAAAGCAAAACACATTTAACAATTCATCATATATCATGGTTTCCAAAGAATTAAATATAACTCTTTGAAGGTTAACTATCAAGCTTAAATGCCAAACTATAATTTAGGAGTAGAAAAATATGAAGGATAGAAATAAAATTAAACAAAAAATGTCAACTGCTCCATTACTCATACTTCTTTTATATTTTTTATCATGTCAAGGAGTGGGATCACTTGTTTAACAATAACAGAATAGTGGTACTTCAAATGGATTGACAGAAGGGTACTAATTTAATCATTGTAACAGAATGTTTACTGTTATGTAAAAAAGAGTAAGTCTTGTTTTCCTCCAGCTAGTGAAAGCAAAAAGAAAATTACAGAATGCTGTAAATAAGCACAGCACTACCCAGAGTGACTTCTTGCAAACATGAACATGATGAAAGCAAAGGTAATTTCTCTTTGACCAAGTAGTTCATGAAAAATTACTGTTTACAAACCACTTGAGAAGTTCAAACCACTATGATAAAAAAAGAGATGCAGCAAGAACACACTTGGTAGCCACAGTTATGGAAGAGTGAATTCCTTCTATTTATAAACTTCAGGTAGACTTATCACATATAAGAAAACAGTAAGTACTGAAATTCTGCCAGGGCATTAAGAGAGGAAAAAAACCTTAATTTTTCTACTGACCTTCCAAATATCCCTTTCCAGGGCTCGCAGCACCAGAGAGGCTGTTCTGTATTCCAGTGTTTGTGATACATAAGAGGAGCTTGAAAGCCGGGGGTTTATCAGATCAGGGTGGTTACAAATCCGCTGCAGCTGCATCAGGACGTGCAGGACACTGATGAAGTGTCCACTTTTGAGGGCTTCCTGGGTTCTGCCAAATAAATTATACAGAAGAACATTGATTTATGTGCAGCTTTTATGGAGATGTCCCTAAATCAGCAAGGTGAGAATAATCAATGCAGTATGTTATGTAAAAGTCTTAAAACAAGTTTAGATTTCACTGAGGTCTTCTGCAGTATTTTAAGCAGCACTGTACCAAAAGTAAATTTGGAAAAGTGAAACCTAAAGACCCAGTGCTGCCTTACAATCAAATACAACCTATCCAGCTCCCCATCCTCTCTCTGCTTTGTTTGTTTCACCCCTGCACCAATCAATTACCACTGGTGGGGAGGTGGTGAGGAAAAGCTCTGGGCTTTAAAAAAATGAAGAATCACTCATTTGAGACTAATGTTAAAACAATGCAGCGGAAGAGCTGACCATAATAACTCAATTCTTAGGTTCCAGAAGTAAATGCATGTTTTTCACAAGGCCATAGCATCACCTGCTGTAATTCTAGTCTATAATGCAATCACATTTTATTCACAGATCATAATGGAAAATTTCAGAGAAACACTAAAACACTTCCCTCCATGGCAGTAATTTTTTTCCTTGCTTAAGCACTAAAAGTGACAGCATTTTATGTTTACTGTTTCAAGCCCTTACCCTGGTTGTAATATGACATCCTCATACATGGCTTTTTGTCGACTAGACAGACGGCACTTGAGCACGTGTTCATATTTCTTTGTGAGCTGCTTTTCAACATCCCTCTTTGATCTCCGCAAAATAAATGGCTGAATCATCTGAAACGTTTCAGAATTGAGAGGAAAAAAATTCTCACTTCAAAGAGTTTACAACAGGAAGCTAAACTTATTCACACCTAACAGATTTGATGTGATAAACTGCATATGCTATATATAATCATACTGCTATGCGCACAGTTGTATAGACATTAATTTGCTCTTTAATTTCTGCATGGCATGCTTCAAAATCTGAGCCTTGTATTATTTTAAAAAGAAATCTCCACACTCTTCTGGTAGCAGAACCCTCTGTTTTCAGCAGGATTTTCTGTCTAAACTGAACAAAGTGTTAAGATAGGGAACAAATTCTGATCTGAACCACGTATTTTCATTCCCCTTCTCCTCAACAGCGTTACTACTGTAGTAGGACACATGAGAAAAAATCACAACATACTCTGTGCAACCTGATGACCAGTTTATGGCAATAATCCTGGTTCTCTTCATTAGGTGCTTTTACTGGAAAATCCAGGTAAGGTCTGGAAATTCCCGGAATCAAAAAATGTACCATGGTCCACAGCTCCATCAATGTGTTATGCAAAGGAGTGTCTATCAGAAGCAAACGATGCTGGCTGTGAACAAAAGAAGGTTTTTAATTGACTGATTACCATGTCTTTATGCTTACTAGAGACACAGAAGAATTGTGTAAATATAATAAAATTAAACCTAGGATAAAGTATCTTTTCAATCTTGAATATACCACCAAATAGCTTCTTCATTGCAGAGTATCAGAACATAACGGGGAATCTGTTTGGGAGCTCAGAATATCAGCAAAGAATTACAGTGATATGATAGTGGAAACAAAAAGATCTCAAGCATTTCTCTGAATCCTGATTGTTTTAAATAAAAGCACTTCTCCATAGGTGCACGTCGCTCAGGAATTTGGGCAGACCAAGTCAAGAGGGTTTTTATAAATCAGCTTTCTGTTAAGAAGAGAACTGTGTGACATGAAAATAGAAAAACCCACTGCCAGTAGGAAATCAATTCTCTGCTCTGTACCTGCGGAGACTGAAAAGTGCCTCCCAGTGTTTCTCAGTCATATTCTTTATTTGCTGCATCTCATCTACTATTAAGTATTTCCATCGCATTTTCATGAATGCTGTGTGGCCTTTGAACAACTGCTTGTAGGAAGTGATGCACACATTGAAGCTGTTGGGTTCCATCCATTCCTATGGAAAAGGAAAGAAAGGATGAGACAGAAAAGTTACGGCAGAATTCCCAAATGTCTCATAACCAGCTACTTCTTCTTTAAAAAAAGAGATATATACAGGCTCAATGTGTCAGGCAACAGTGTAAGAGTTGCAAAATACAGCACCTGTCTTTTTGCCCTAAGTTCTCTTTGGCTCCCAAAGTAGAGAAGTATTTTCAAGCCTGGGCACCAGCGTTTCAATTCCAGCTCCCATTTCAGTATGTTACAGCTCCGGACAACTACAAGGTGAGGGCCCCAGTTCCCTACAGAAGGGGAAACACAGCATTTAACACTAGAAATAGACTCCTTAATGCAAGTAGCTTATATTCTACCTTGATTTTTTAAGTGCATTGCATTAAATTAAGCATTAAAAGGGAGATCTAATAACAACAAACAGAGGTATTTTAATGACTAATCTACTCCTGGTCATTAAACAATTTGTAAGGCTTTTCTGTACTAGTAAGAATTTAGAAGTATTCAGAAGAATCTCTAAAGCATAACAGGTTGATCAGACACTATACTTGACTAAATAGCACTGTTGTCACAAAATATCAAAGTTATTCTGACACAATCTTATTCCTGTCATTACCTGAAGCCTGATATGGTTCAGTAAGGAAAAACAGGTGACCCTAGGCTACAATTCAAAAAGATAATGCTGGCCTAGTACCTGTCTAAAACTGTTAGCCAAATGAACTTACCTTCATTACAAGCCAAATGGGCAAAAAAGGCAATAATTTGCACTGTTTTCCCAAGCCCTGCCTCATCTGCCAGGATGCCATTGAGATTCTTCCTGTACAGCTTTGCCAGCCAATCCAGCCCAATCTTCTGATATTCTCTGAGAGACCCATACAACAGTGATGGAGTGTTGTATTTTACCTGTAATGTGAGTGATTTGTTATTTTTTCCTGAATTGAATTCACAGAGCATAGCATAAAGATAAACATTCCAGAGGTAACTCAAAAAAAAAAAAAAAAAAAACAAGAAAAAGCAAGCAATTTCTTGCTAAAAGCTACAAAATAATGAAGAAAAAAGCATTCTTTATGTAAACATCAGCACACAGAGTAGCAGAAAATAGGGATTCTTACTGCTGTTGTTATCCTGGAGCTGCCTTTAGGTAACAACATCTCTGCTGCAGCAGCAACTTCTGCTATGTCTCGCATGTTCTTCTTGGGAGGACTCGATCTGTCCAGGCCCTTGTACTGGTCAATGCTGAGAAGGGAGTCTATGAGGACAACTTCTTTCTGGGGACTTTCCCTATCAGACATGTGGTCTTCCATTTCTAGGGGGGAGAGAGAGAAAATTTGGAGTAGTATCTAAAATAAATTTCAGTAGCAATCACACAAAGAGACTAAGAAGATCAGGATTCAGACATGGGTCTAAAGAAGCATCTAACTTTCAAAAGCAATTCTATGATTTTCAAGCTGGTTCAGGTAAAATGCAAATAGCCTAAGCTCAGGTTCATATACATGTTCTGGACATTCACACTAGCTAGGCTAACATGACCATTAGCTTTTCCCAACTTCTAGGGAGGTCTTCTCATTCTACTTAAAACCTATATTCAAGTATGTAGTTTTATCATCATGTTAGCATAGAACAGAGGTGTAATTATAGCTACCTATGAAGTGTGATGTTTAATTCAGTGTAGAGAGGCTTTTCTATAGCTTAGCATTGTTCCTGAAAATCTCACACATCTTAGCTTTAAAGCAGGCAAACACTGCCCTCTTTTCACAAATTGAGAAATTTTAAATATGATTCACTCAATATGCATTTTCCCCTAGAACAAAATGTCTTTTCTGTTTTTTCAGAGTCCTGAAAAGCCAAACAACTTATTTCAACTTCTAAATCAGCACAACTACTTCTAAACATAGAGTAATTTACCTTCCTCACTGCTCTCCTCTTCACTGTCAGGCTTCGGCTGCGGCCAGTGAAAATTTTCTGCAAAGGCACCTTCATACATCTTTACCAAATCTTCCAGAGGCAATTCAGCTGAAGGTCATTAAAGGATGAAAGTTTAAAAATACCAAAACTTGGAACAATAGATACTATTAATTATAATCTCAGTACATTCTTCACAGTTGCCAGTTCTCTAATCAGAAGTTAACTTCAGAGGTAATAATTAAGTGAATGATGGCAGTATTTATTTCATAACCTTGATTACAGAGAACATTTGGCATTACACCAAACAGTTTGCTCTCATGCCTTGCTTTTACTGTATTACAAACACACCCTACAACCCTCAGTAAAACCCCAGTTGGGAAGGTAGGGGCACCAAATCCACCTGAGTGGTTGGAAGACAATGCAAGACTTCAAAAGTTTCAAGACTGAATTTCAAAACTGGATTGTAACTCCAGGATCCCTTGTCTGAGCTGTTAAGTAGGAATGTACATGCTGGCAGTGGCCAATCAATCAGCAAAATCAGCAAACACTCTCATTAGGAGCTTGGCTGAACTGGCCAAGGGTTATAATCCCTCCAACTGGCCAGTTCACTGCAGCCACTAAGCTGCCAAACAGACCAAATAAACAGATTTGGAAACCGCATGTTCATCGCCAGGCACGCTCAGCCTAATGGGCAGCCTGCCTCTAAAAATGTGCTTTTACCAGGGTAAGTGACACATCTCTGAGGGGTACTTTGCACACATCAAGCTCAGCATAGCAATTACATTGCTAATGAGAGAGCTGCTAGCCAGAGCACTGTCCCTAAAAGCCCCTTATCTTCAGATATTTATACCCACCCCCAGCACTTAAGTGCCCTTTCAGACCTAACAAGTCAGTCACAAAACCCTTCTGAGATACTCAAGACAGGTGATGATAAAATGTCCATGTTCAATCTGATACAACCCTGGTTTTAAGTGTTTATCTTGCACTCCTAGAACTCGGATAGAGTCTTGGTGTAAGGTTTTAATGCAGTGCTTCACTAAAGAACTACCTTTTCTCAAGCCACCTTGTGTGATAACTAGGACTGCTTTATAAAGTGTAGATGTCCATCATCATCCCATAAACTGCTGCAGCTTTCCAGATAGAAAAAAATAAATACAGACTACACAGGATAGAACATCTGAATGCACTCAATTTCCCACCTCTAATCCTCTTTACAAATGTAACAAGTACTATATGTTTCCAGCTGCTGTTTCAGAGCCCAGCCCAGAGAAGAATCAAGCCACATGCCTACCTTCTTTGGCCAGATTAGACAATTCTGTTTGATGGTTTATGTTTCCTTCTTTAGCTTCTTGTTCTTCAATTGTTTCCTCTTCATCTTCAACTACAAGAAACACAAATGCAAATCTTGGATTAAAATTATACAATAATTCAGGAAGCTTGTAATTCTATACTCCTGAAGTGAAGCACAGAATATTCTAAGTCTGCAAGATTTAAAAACAATTAAATATATATGGGAAAACAAGATAATCTGAGAGCACCTATATTCAGTATTTAAAAGATAAATGAAGAGGAGAGAAACACTTCTGCCTCAGGACAGAAGGCAATTAAGTATTGACTGACAGACTTCACCACAGGTTGTTCTGTAGCTTTAAACAGGGGAGTTCCTTTGTCAGGAATATGACAGAGTGGTCACCAGAAGAAAGGACCCAAAGCAGATGGGTATTTCAGTCTAAAATCTTCAAAAGAACTTCAAGACCATAAGTGAAGCCTGACAAACAAAGTAATGAGGACATAAAGAATTAAAATCCACCAATAATGCTGGCAGTGTAATTTCAAGGAAAATCCTATTTTCAAATTTTCACTGGAGCTCTTTTAGGTATAATTTACTATTTAATTGACTATCTAATATCTCTAAAAAATGAACATTAGTATTTGTTTTGTGAAAAGCACTGCACCCACATAACAACAGACTCAAAACCTGTGGGTTTAATATTCAACTTATGTACTATGTTATGGATGCAAAATTTTGAGAAGTGACTTACCTTCTTCATCAGTCAAAGACGTGCTTGCCTTTCTTTTCCTTCCAGATGATGAACATCCCTAACATTAAATAATTGTAATATTTAAAATAATAGAAAACAAAAGATAAGCAGGGGGCTTTGTTTGTTTTTTAAAGATAACAAAACATGCCTAGCAGTCCCAAAAGCATTTGCTGATACACACTTAACACCTCTTAGCACTCCCCTGGTCATGCAAAAACAGAAACTTTGCTTCTCAACTGATGGGAGTGTGCAGTCACTGCTTGTGGGTCAAATTATTCAGGTCCAGCTGTGGTACAAAACTTTTACTCAGGCTGGCTCAAGGACTGAATTTTTTCACTAGTCAATAAAAAACTGATATGGCACAGGCCTACAATTGCCTCAGCATCCAGTGCACTCTGTAGAATTGCTTAGCCTGTGCCAATTAACTCTCACAGCCAATGCTGGGCCACAGTTTGGCCAATAACACATGCTAAAGCTTGTTCCTAGCAGGAAATTCAGATGCAGGCATTCTGCTTGGTGGAGGGGGAGTATTCCAGCACATGGGCATCAGCTGTGCCACAACAGATGGCTCAGGGCCTCATATCCCTTGTCCATTTTTTTTTCCAATTGCACAGACACAGCCAAGGAGTCCTTAGCACACATTCCATCCAGGGAAAAAGATATCATTCAGTTTGATCCATTCTGCAACATACACCTCCATCTCTCAGCAGATAAATTTCTGCTAAACATCTGAAAATGTGTTTCACACCCCACAAAGTCCACCCCTGGCTACTGAAGATGAAACTCCTGCCCAAGTCTGGCAATTAATTTGTAAAGTTTTTTGGTCTTCAATCTCAGAATGAATGATTCACAGCCATTAAAGATACGTACCAGCCACAATCCACTTTCCTTCCTAACCAGAAAAGAAAAATTATACTTGTGCTTGTGACTGAATGTTCATTTGTCAGTAACTACAGTGAAATCATCTTATCATCGCCATGCATATTAAAAAAAAAAAATCACCTTTATCAAAACTCTTTCACATATGTAGTCACATTTAAACTAATTTTATAGCTTTTTCAAAAAACAGAAAGACTTACCATTTCACTTTCTTTTTCCAAATAAAGGTCCTCTTTTGTATCCTTGCCTGGAAAATTATTACACTTGATGTATGTATTCATCACTTAGCAATTTTACATTTCTTACATTAACTTTTAAACGTATTCAAAGCAAAACACAGGAAGTATTAATAAAATCTAACCCAAAAATATAAAAACCCATAACTCATGATTCAGATCTACTCACAAGCTATT